>NC_136820.1:8551635-8895882 GCF_951394365.1 Tetrao urogallus | reverse complement strand
ATCAGACCACACAGAGGGAGAATGACTTTGTCACTTGATTTTTTTAACTCATCGTCTGACAAAATTATATACATTTCACCAGCGATTCCAGATATAATTTAGGTACAAAAGAACTTCATGTAAATTCTGCAAATAAAAAAGCACTGAAATCTGTTTTTGTAAAACTGGACTTTGCAGTAAGTGTACATAATTCATATTTTCCAATAGAGAAAAAATAAACACAGCTATTTTTCATCCATTCCTATAATAAATAAGCTTGGTTGGTTCAAACAGCAGTATTTTTGTTTGCAAGGAACACAATGTGATTTGCCTTAAATTGAGGTGTCAGTAGGAGAGGTCATAGAATAAATTAAAAAAAATTTACAGAGGCATCATAAGAATGAGAAAGCATTCACTCAAGTGTTGAAAAAGAACTGGAGAAGAAAACAGATAAGCTGTGATAATGTATAGGTAGTTATGTACTTTTTTTCCTTGTCTAAAACACCCCGCTTTCATTTGAAGAAAGATTTAAAAGGCAGAAAACATGACATCGAGTACTCTTTAGGGAAAAGCCAGAAATGAAGAAAACCCTGTGTGCTACAGACATTCTAAGCTGAACAAATGAGTAGAAACTACTTTAAAGAATAACAGTAGTAGGCAAGCACAAAGCAACTGGCAAGACATTCATTTTAAAGCAACAAAGCAAAAAATCCACAACAGGTCTTTTAAGAAATCAGTCAGCATGTGGGCAAAGGAGAGCTAGTAGATGCAATGTCCTTGGACTTTCAAAATGTATTTTATAAAGCCCCCTACCAAAGGCTCTTAAAACGTAGACAGGACTGCTCAGATTGCAAAAGGTACTGCTAAAGTCAAAAGTATGCTAGATATTTATGAAGTAGTGTGCCCATCTTCTTCAGTGCAAGACCTTGATAGCATCGAATTAGGCAGCAAGCTCCAGATGAAACAAACACAAAGGAAAACCCTAACGAAAACAAATCTTTCTATGCTGCTGGTTACGCTATGGAACGTTCGTGAATGTTGTAAGTTATTTGTCAAGTCATTTCTTTTGGAGCCACGTAAATGAAATGACAGTAGCTATTATCTATAGAACATGTCTTTCCTAGTGCTTCTAGAAAGAACAACTCACAGGTGGCTGAAAGAGCCTGTAGAGAACACTGACACATGCTTGCCTTTTTCCTTGTCTTCCATGTTTTAGATTTGCTTCATGCTGAACAGGGAGTTTGAGGTAGAACAGAATTTGCTGAAGCCTACAACTCCAATTCTACTATCCTAACCAGCCTACCCCTCCTCATTATTTACATATTTTTTAATTCTTATTTACATACCAAACATTTCCTATTGAAATAAAAAACTGGAAATGAATGGCATTTTCTCCCATTTAAAGCTTTATGGTAAAAGAGCAAATACGTGAGCCTTACAGTATGGCATCTTTGAACAGCTGACTTCACAATAACAACTTCAAAGAGTCACTTCACACTTTTAAAATGGAGAGTCAGCAATTGATCAGCAATACATAAAGAGGAAACAGAATTACAGGTATAAGGTTAATAGCTCATTTCTTTACTAAAGGAAAGCCCTAATAAAACGCAACACTAAGGAGCTGTGTTTTACATTAAAGGTGGTGATTAGCATTGCAGTCAGTACATGACTAGACTATGAGAACTCACTTGCAATAATGAACTCTGACCACTGGCTTTGATATGCATTACAGTGATGTGTGAGCTGACAGTGGAGTTATTAGCTGATGCTCATTTCCAGAGTTTATTTCTGGGTCTTCCTGACTCAAGTTATTCAATAAAGCAGTGCATATGCAAATCTTATAACAAAGTATAGAAATCACAGATACCACATGAATTCTTTGCTGTTTTGTATCAGTATTATTTATCTAAGAAGAAAATAAGGTTTTCCATAGCCCATAGATGTTAAACTAGTGCAATAAGGATCACGTCCAAAATGCACATAAATACGGACCAAAGTTTTACTAAAACTGTCTCTCAATCTACATTGTGATTTTCTCACTGATGTTGTACACTTCCAAAACACAACGTATAATGTATATGGCAAGTTGACAGACACAGAAAAGACAAGACACCTAATGACAGCGACCTCTTTGAATCAGATCTTATACTGTTGAAGACGTTTGCTCCCACAGTGAAGAGTTCAATTTCTTATCTAAGTAAAATATACCAGAAATAACACCCCAAGGGAAAAGAAAACCTAATGGAAATTTTTAGTAATTTAGATAAGAAACATTCATGATTTAAGCTACTTGTCCCCTTAATTTCAGCAATTTCTTTTAAAAATCATCCATTTTAAAATAGCTAAAAGCAAACTCCACAATTACCGTTTTGGCCTTGAAGTCCACATTTTTAACATAAAATATTAAAATAACATTTTAATATTTTTAACATAATATTTAACATAAAATATTAAAAATTATCGAAAAAACAAGGCAATAGGATTTTAGAAGAGCTCTAACAATACTATCAACAATCCTTACGGACAGACTAGTAGCCTTAATACAAGCATAAAATATGCAATTATATGGGAACTGCTGCATCACAGCCTGAACCACTGATTGACCACCTGAGGTGAGCACTGAGTCAGCCATGGAGCACAGGTGAAGGCAATTCAGCTGTGTGATGGAAGGGCTGGAGCCTGGCTGCACCTCTCCTAGACCCATTTAAGAGCTGACTGCCATGGGGAAGGATCTTTGGGGGAAGATCCCTCCTTTGGATTACTCCAGTAAGCCTAGGACAAGTGTAAGCCCCTTATCTATTATTTTTGCTGTAATAACCTACTTAGCCAAGCTCTCTTATTTATTTCTTAATTATAACACATCATTAATTACACAGCAATCAAGGGACAAATGCCATTTAAAATTCATCCTTCCACTATGTGGCATTTTCTTACTAAACAAATACTAAGTATTTATAAAACTACTGTTGCATGGTATAAGAGGTATACAAGCAAAACACTAGATTCATGAATGAGTATAAATAACCCTTGAGAAGAAAAATGAACAACAACAAAACACTCACTTCCCACAAAACAGAGTTTTGTATCTTTGGATGTTCATATATTCAAAAACTAAAGGCCCTTACTGAAACATATTAAAGGTCGTGGGGTTTTTTGTTACTTTAGCTGGGCTTTTTGTGATTTGTGTGATTTTACCACCTCACATGTGCAGGAACTTACCTTTGTGAGAGATACAATTCTGCAGAACATTAGTGGGATATAGCTAGAACTCCATTGCTAAATTGAAAAGCAATAGAGTGGAATGGCTCCTGTACTACACAGTGTTAAAAATAACCCTAGAAGTAGAGCAATAATAAATACTACAAAGTATTTTTTGTATTCTTATACATGTTAAATACTGAAGACATTTAAAATATACTTAGTATGCAACATTATATCATCACATTATATCATCACAATCACATTATTGTATTTTAAGACATTAAAATACAATACTTGAATATCTGTGCTGTTGTTACACTGAAGTGTTCAATAATGCTCAAAAGATGATTTGAAGCTTTTCCACTGGGATTGTTACAAGTCTGTTGACTTACAGTGTCAGCTATGAACAAATGAGACTAACATTGGAGTGCATCTCTTCAAATGTTAAAATACAAATTCCTCAAATGTTCACATCTCTATTGGGAAACACATAGGAAACTGAGAATGATGGAAAAAAGAAAAGAGATAAGCATGAGGAGCAAGCAAGAAATACGCTAAGATTAAAGAAGAGAGAGGGAGAAAAAAAATGAATTAGTTTAGCTACTTTATGGCACAAACAAATACAATAATCCTCACCCTCATCCCAATTCACTCTTATTTTGAAATAAGGTAACTTGTTGCATCTAAAAATAGCTGTTAAGTGCTAATTTAACTTTTCATCATTTTTCAGCAATCTTTTTTGCTACTACCATTTCTTTCCCCCCATTAAATGAAGTCAAAGGAAAAAGCTTTCATTGTAGGAAGACATGGATGAAGTATGAAGTTAGAGAAAACAGACTTGATAAGAAGTGATCCTTCATCACTATCAACAGTACTAAAATATAGTAGCTTTCCTCACAGAGACATTTAACCCCAAAAGATTTGTGTCCAGTTTTACTCATAAACTACCCATTACAATAGTCGCAGATTCTTTCCACATGCCTACTGAAAGGCAAAAGAGAGCAAATGTTCACTGAGCTACACACGTACCCACTTTTTAGCCACCAAACCAACATAGAATCAATTGTCACCTAGTGTTCATTACAGCATGTGCATGCTTCCAGCTTTCTTTGGTAGAATTTTGTGGAAACATGAATATATGATGCATTTTTGTCACAGGTTTGATGTATGGGCTAATTTCAGAGAAGCCAAAGAATCCAGAAAACAACAGATGAGAGAACAGCAGAAACTCTGCTCACTCAGAAATCGAGCAAAACAAATTATTCAGTGAAAGTTGGCTGGTAAGACACACAAGAATGATCACTGATGTGTTATTACTTGGATAATAGCTGATCCTTAGATAACAGTACCAAATACAGTAGTAGCTAAAATTATTAGTAGTTCACTGGATACCCACAGTTATCTTTAATAACACCAAGAAAAGAACTTCTCCTGGCTGCTATACCTTGATGAGCATGCATCCATTGACTACCTATATTAAGCATAATGGCAGGCACACAGAGCTCTCAAAGAGTATTCATTAGACAGAGGAAGAATGCTATTATCACATCCAGCATTCTGGCTACAGAAATATTTTATTGTAAAATAATTAGAATATCTGTAGGTTAATACTAAAAATAGAAAGCTTTACCATTTGTGTTGAGCATAAAAGCTTGCAGCAGCATAATCAGACTGCATACGATAAAAACAGAATTAAATACTACCTTCTCTGTATTCAAGCTTTTTAAAATCTCAAGCAACTCAATTTCCTAGTTGATTTTTAGTCTACTCAGTACACTAAAAGCACCAAAATAATACCATAAAAGACCAAAAATGATGTCCTCATATTTTGCAATAAAAGCAGTGGGAGAACAATTAAAATTCTTTTTTTGTATGCTTTTCTTGTTTTTTAAATGTTGTGTTCATTTTAATCAATCAAAACAAGACAGTATGGCATGCTGTGACTTCTAAACTGTAACACTATCTGACACCATAAAAATCAGTGAATGCAAAAAGGACCCAATTTTCTGGGAGATCAGAGAAAATGAATAGCTATGTGTTCCATCACAGCCTAAACAGTGGAACAACAGGAAGGAGACTCTAAGATGTCTTGAAACATACTGAGTGTGCCTATACTAAATGTCTCACAGTATTATCTTAGATATGCAGGAACTTAAAGAGGATAGTGTATTTGCAGAGGAACTAAATATCTTTTAAGTCACTTAAAAGGTATTAACATGTTAAAAAACATTTTAAACAATAACTTTAAGATTTCTATGATTTTAATACAGATTTAGCATATGAAATATTAAAGACAATCAGACTTGTATAATAGTAGCTCAAAAGCCATAAGTTATGTTCTATCTCAAATTTCCTACACATTTTCTACATCTCCTCAGTGTCAGTCAACAGAGTAATAACAGTGAGATCTACATTACTGCTAAGTCCTAATTGAATGAACTACGCTGAAACAAGTCAGAACAGCAAAGAGTAGATAATTATACCACCTCACAGAAGAAGGGCTGTGTTCAGTCAGGGCCACCAACAGCTTCAGAGCATACAGTGGTACTGGGTCTGGAGTCATCAGGATATGTTCATACCTAAAGGGGGAAAGTGAAGCAACATTTTAAAACACAGCACCAAGAGCTGTGTGTTAATAAGTTTATTACAAATACAACAATTTCATATTTCAAATTTCATAATAGCCACAGTAGAAAAACAACGCTGTTAGAAAGCTCATGAAACAATGAACAAGACCAACTTACAAGTAGGATTTAAAAACAGCTTCAGATTAACTTTTAAAACAGCATTAATAAAAGAACTAACGGGTTTTTCCATATGGAGATAACCAAGCCTCACAGTATTAGCCAGAAGGACCATCAATCAACACACACATGATTAAAAGCTACTTTTTTGCTTAAATATTTATTTTTTTCTCAAATATTTTACTTGAGGAATATTTGCATTGAGCTCTGTATTTTATTTCAAGTTTAATTCAATATTGTTTTAATTATGGCATACTTGCATTACCCAAGTGACATGGAACAGAACAACACAGAAATAACATTTACCAAGAGCCACAGTATTCAAGATAATACTACAAGATAAACACCCATGAAACATTTCAAAATATCATCTCCTGGATACCTTGATGTAATACTATAATATAATGGAAAACACAGCAATAACAGCAGGGAAGCAAAGTCCTCAGCTGCAGCAAATGAGGACAAGCTCAAAAGCAGCAGCCATTAACACAGAACCAAAGGAAAAAAAAAGCTGCTTACCTTAGGAAGGCCTCAGCTAAGCAGGGGTCTCCAGCAAGATACCCTCACCTCCACTACCAGCCCTTAAATGAGTTCTGGGAAGGGGTGGATCCTGGCTCCAGCCCTTCCAATCACTCAGGTTCATTACTTGCACCTGAGCTCCCCTGGTTTGGCCCTGCCTTCCCACCAGGTGGTCAATCAAGGTTCAGGCTGTGACTCAGCAGTTCCACTACACTTGGTAAAGAAAAAGGAAAACAGGCTGCTGATAAACAAAATGGACCTTGCTGTTGTTGCCTGTTTTCCAATAATGCTCATTCAATAAACAGGATTGTTTTTATCTTTTTAAAATCATAGGAGGGCAAGAGGATGATGATGGCAGAGAGAGAGATGTCAGCTTAAAGGAGACAGATGCAACCATATCAAAACTTGTAATCTGATTATAAGCAGAACATGTGGAAGTTAACAGAAGAGAAAGCACAGATGTGTTGGTTTGTAAGAGAAAAACATGAAGAATTAATCAATAAATCATGATTTGTAAGAAGACACGGTAGATCATCATATTTTGAGCACCAAAATGCTTCCCTAACGTTTTTCCTTTTTGGGTTCTGGTGAAGGAGGGAGGAGGAGGTGTAAAAATCAAGGAAATTGATGAGAAACGTGCTTCACATGTTGAAATTCCTCATCATGACTAAATGAGGAACCTGCATCACCTGTCACCAAGCTGGCACGTACTTTCTATGGTATGCCAGCTCTTCCATGGAACAAAGGTTCCCCCTTTGCACCTCAGCATTCTGATCTGCAAAGGAAAGAAATCTAGAAGGCTACAATGAGATGTGGTACTTTCTGGCTCCATCTCTCATCTGGATGACTCTCAGACATGAAGGGTCGAGCACTCCAGTTCCACACTCTTGATGCAGCCTGTGGGATTTCGTTCAGAAGAGACAAATATTCCCACACAAGCACACAGCCTACAAGCAGTACCTCACAGCTTCTCTGTATTAGCCTAAATGTGCTGCCATAGACTTGTAAAGCACTCACATGCTGGAGAACCTATGTTACTGGCCAATGACTAGACAATGTTAGCTTCATGTTTCTGGCAACCAGAATTTCTCCTTTACAAACAACAGATTTCAGCTACTGAAGGAAAACTGTTTCTCACTGGTAATTAAAAATTCCCTTTCCTCATAAAAGGAGAAAATACCATGATGCATTAGTGAACGCTGATGCTGGAACGCTGCACGCATGCAGTACGTATTCCTACCAAGCATGAAGGAACTATCTGCTTTTTTTTTTTTTTTTTTTGCAGGATCTACAACAAAATGTTCTGAGATAAGCAAAGGCGCTATATGGTGACTTGGGAATCAGAAGTCTTCGGCTCACTTAGTAAGATGAAGATTTAGCACTCAAAAATGTTAATTCTTAACAGTAATAATGCATCAGGCGTACTAGCTTGAAACTCTGACATTACTTGTTTTATACAAACATGTATGTTTATATAAATACACTTGTTTTTCTTATGCCAATATCTTCTCTAAATCGAGTCCACTTAAAACTCTTTAAAGCCTTCTGTGTATTCCATCTGAGAGAGATTATTACTATTCTGCACACTTAGCATCATAATTCCTTGGAGTTCAAAAAATGAGTCTTATTTAATTCCCTCTTACATCAAACTCTGTTTTTTCCCCAAAGATAATTAGAAAAAAATACAGAAGGAGCAGTGATCTAACAAACCAAACACCACCTGAGAAAGCACAGATTACCAACGTGAATTTCTTAGCAATTAATGTAAACACATTTCCTGAGTAAAGGTCATTATCAACTATGAATACGTGAATCTGCCATGAAAGGGAAATGTTCTGTGCATAAAGACTTTACTAAATGAATGAGTTCACCCAGTGGTTTTCCAGCCCCTTCAAAATGCAAACTCACTGAGTAACAGCAGTTTCAAAGAGCATTTTATAATGGTTCTCCTAGCAATATGACCACAAAGAGTTTAGTCAGTCTTCTCCACAAGTGACAAGCGGACCTAAGGGTTGTAAAATATGGATTCTCTTAAGCTCTTAAAAAACTAAACATTTTATCTACACATTATCTCAAATTATCCAGTATTTTCTACTTGCAGAATTGGCTTGACAGTCTGCTTGGAACAAGATACATACTCTTTGAAATGAAATAAAACCTTTTTTTTTTTTTTAATAAACACATTCTTCTCCTGTCATTGGCTCAAATTAACTATGTTGAATAAGTAGGAAAATTAATAATTAAATGAGAAAAAGATGGCATTTGAATTTCTGATTTAAAAAAAATATGAATCAGAAATAGAAAATAAATGAGGACATTCTTTTTATAGAAGAAAGTTTCATTTTGGTTAAGGGATGCTCAGAAAAACGACTGCTCAGTGAGGTGAGATGAAATGACAGTTTCACTTGAACGAAATCCTCTGAGCAAGTTAATCTTTTGATCTTCAAATGTACAAACATTCAGTGGAAGAACTATCTTACTGACTGTGCAAAGATGTGAAAAAAGTAGTAATCGCTTTTTTGTCCTGCATTTCTCTCAAAAAGATTACAATTTATATTCATGCAGAATGACCAAAATTCTACTCCATGGGTCACTTTTACATTTAAACAAATTGCATTGTTAAGCTTAGATGCTCCTCAATGGCTCTCAGTTATTAAAAAGCAGGGTTCCAGAGTGCTCAGGTACAGCCATTGCATTCCTCCTCTCATGTTCTGATTGCCCTCCAGCTGAGTCACATCCTGTCACATCCTTTGTCCAAGAACAGAAAAGCTGAACAACTTCAGCAAACACCTCTTCAGTCTCCAAACACAGGCCATCACTCCCTTTACCTTCTATCCCAGAGTCTTCCTGCAACTCTTACTTCTTGGGGTAGAGATTTATGTTATATCTTTAAGCATAAGTCTGAATCTAATCTTAGACCTCCCTCTGTAGTTTGGAGCCAGTGCCCTTTGCATTCAGATTCTTTTGAGAACTGCAGATACCATACAAGAATTCATTCCTACCTCCCATAAATATTTTCTGATCCATACCTAAAACATTACTGAACAAGACTTATCTTTAGTATCTTCTTGATATTCAAAGCAGTTGATTTGATCTTCTCTTGGTCTCCTTTTCTAATATCTCTCAAAACAGTTTTGAGACTTTCAAATCAAAACTGAGTTTTCCATTAGTCTTTCAATGCTTTTTGTTCCATCTGTGCTTTCTTGCACTGATTACCTGCTCCCCAAAGCTGAATGCATTTACTAAGCATTAGCTCAACCTACATGTTCAAGTAATGTATTGTACACAACACTAGTTGATTCTTTCTGAATTATATATTCTTCCACTGTGTTCCTAAACTGGAGTAAAATTTGTTTATAACTAGTTCCAATATATTTAAATTATCATAACCTTAAATATTTTTAAGATAATCTCTAAATGCTTTTCAAATACAAGTATCATCATCTCCACTGGTGACATAAAGGAACTGATTCAGGAAATATTTAAAATAAGCCTGGAACCAAGATTCTGAGCTACTGCAAGACCCTTTTAACACATCTACAATACATATCCAAAGATATTTCACAGCTGTATTCTCCAAAGTACAACTGCATTTAGTTTCAGACTGGAAAGGTCTGCCACCCAATTGAGCTAATGAGCAGAAGAAACTGCAGTACATTGCTTGTTTTCTTTCTAGTTCGCAGTTGGGACAACCCCTCCCTCAGTTCAGTGAGAAAACATTTTATAAGATGGGCACATCTTCAAAGGGCAAGTTTCAAAGCAGACAGAAGCTGGGCTTGCTTGACTCAGACTCTTCCCAATCTGAAGAAAATTATGTCAGCTTTTAATAATGCATAAAACTCTATTCTTTAATAATATTTCTACTTTCAATTTTAACCCATATTAATAAATCCCATGTTTTCAAGTGAAGAAATAGTGTGAAAAAGGTGTGAAAATAAACTTCTCTATACATCTGTGACTTCCTTCCCATTCTCTCACAAAGGAAATACTACACATCCTGCATGTACTAAACTTTAATCCTCAGACTGTAAGAATGTGAGTCAATTAGCAAGAGACAGCCTCATTTATATGGAAGACACTAAGTTTCTGATCATAATCCAGCATCCATTCCTCTGCCCTTCTACCACTTACTTAATGTAAGGGTGGGGAACAATTTCCTCATTTAAGGCAGTGAAGTATTGACAGCTACTAACTTCTGAGGACCACACATTAAAATACACTGTAACATTATCCTGGAATAGTGTGAAAGATAACTGAAGGCTCATCTTTACTGTACTCATCCTATGTCTGTGTTTTCTCTCCCTCTACTGAGATGTGATATGTATACACAAGAATAACATACGGAGCTCTCTTTATGCTCACCTGCAAGCCATTTTGAAATGACAGCCCTCCTTTTACCGCATGCCATATAAATCAAGTTCCAGGTCACAGCTGGCCCACAGGCTGTAGTTTCATAGACTGGAGTAGGGTTTTATTCCTGCTTGGGGCAGCAGGAAGGACAGCAATTTAGAGGCAATAAACTTTGAGTGAATCATGGAGGACTAATCCATCATGTTCTTTTCCAGTTTCCAAAGTTATAAGCCATTGCATATGATCTCTCAACATCTTCCAGGAGGGCACAGTATCCAAAATACAATTGAATTATTCCAATTTCATCAGTTGAACAAGGAGAATATATTTAAATCACAGCTAGGGAAACTTGCTTCACTACAAGAGTAGCCAGAGGCACAGTATCACCAAGATGCAAAAATGAGTGTCAGACAGAAACCGTGTTTGTGTTACATACAACCAAGTACTGAATAAACCTAGGAGAAAGATGTTTCTGGGCAGAGAACTCTGACAGTAGTTAAAAGCCATTCCTTTTTTTCATTTTGCCACTTAAACATGAAACTGGCATTTAAAACAAATATGCTGTCAAAATGGATTGAATATCAAGTTTTCTCCCACTGAAACAGCAATGTTGTACTTACTGAGGCAGCAATGAATCTCTAATGAGAGACAGAAGCTTCCTGTTTGAGTCGAGGCTCTCCTCTTTCTCCTCAGCCATAACCTTGTGGTTTAAGAGTAGTGATGTGGTTTCTGAGAGCAACCGCAAACTGAAGAGTCTCCATTCCACTTGAAAATAAAGGTGCCAAGAATGTGACCACACTGAAGTTTAATTAAAACAAAATGTGGAATTCATGCAAACTGTAGATGACGTGGCTATATACTTACCATTCTGACTGTGGACCAAAGAAACTAGTGGTGGGAGGATGCAGCCTTCAACCTAAAAGAGAGAATTAAAAAAAAATCTGGCTTAGATTATTCACAGGGGAAAAAAAAAGAATAAAAGACATGTATCTGTATTCATTCCACTGTCAGAGTCCTTAATCAAAGAGGTGAGTAATCATAGAAATTCATCCATAATCACACTTATAAAGCCACAAAGTAATTTTATCCCTGGTTTGTAAAGTTGCAGACAGTAAAGTATTTACACAGAAAAAAAAACAGTGCGTTTGCTAGAATTTTCTGAGAGTGAATTTTAATTTATAATATCAGATTCAGTGCAGATGTAAAAAAAAGTAACCAAAAAGAGCATGGGCGCATCTACTAGTCCCAGTGTTTTAATCCATAAGCTAGAAATCAAGTAGAACAAAGAAGAAACATGAAGCAGGGCCAGTGGCGCAATGGATAACGCGTCTGACTACGGATCAGAAGATTCTAGGTTCGACTCCTGGCTGGCTCGGCTGCTCATTTTGCCCAGAGATGCGGTCATGGAAGCCCCATGCGCAGAGACACCCAAGGTCAGGCTGGAGCAGACTCTGAGCGACCTGTCCCTGTTGTCCCTGCTGTGGGCGTCCCTGTTCTCACTGCAGGGGACTTGGACTACGTGACCCCTAAGTGTCTCCTTCACCTCAAATGGTTCTATGATCTTAAGGAACATCCCTCTTAAAGAAACCTGTGTACAGCTAAAACGTATCAGGAAAGACTTACTAGCTCTAATGCAATATAGTCAACCTTAGTAGAAAGTCTTGAGAAAACTTTAACTTCTTCATTTCAGGTAATATACAGATTTTCATTAAAATTTAAGTTTACAGAGTCAAGATTTGAACTACGGAGGAAAAAAAACCTCAGTAAATTCTTTATTAATTGTGAGTTAATCTGAATTACAGATTAATCATGTGTCATAGTCAGCTTAGTGACATTTGAAATCAGATCAGTTTTATATATTTAAAAATAAATAAACAGAGTACTTATGTATTTTATCTAATACGAAACAGCACTAAGTCATCAGTGAAATAACATTTACACCAGGCTTTAGAGATTTCAATATGGAGGAGAAGCAAAAAATTAAATAACTGTGTGAAAAATTGGAATGACGTATTTCCATATGACTACAATGTCAAGACATTTACTGTGATAACTTAGACCCAATCCTTTGTCTAGTATAGCCTTCAGATCAAGTAAAAAGCCACAATCTGAAGAAAACTGTTTTTCCTACTTCTGGGGGCCTGAAATAGAATTCAAAAGCAAAAGAAAAGAAATATTATGGAAAATACCGCTCATTAATTCTGTTAATTCCAGACAGAGATCATTTGAAGGGATAGGTCCTAAATTCTCAAGGGTAGCCAGTCTCCACTGCTTTGCAGAATTAAGAGGTTTAGAATCAAAATACAGATCCCCTGCTGCTTGTTAATGATCAGTTCAGATCTTCAATTGATATTGGTTCAGAAAGGTAAGCATCATGGATGCACAGCTTACCTTTGGAATTATCGATATACATGAAATTACTAGGTAGGCTTTTACTACACCACAAATAGGATTTGGTGCAATATATAGCTTATAATTCCCTATAAGTTTTGATTTATTGATTAACCTCTAGAAGATACAACTCTAGAGTTATGCAGCTACTATAAAGAAAAAGCCAGAGAAGATTAAAACATAATGAAGAAGGGTTACTAAATGAAACAAGACTCCAGTCAGCAGTACCTAGAGCCACTCTAGTTAATTATTTCCTTGTTAGTTGGTGGTCTCTGGTAAACGAATCCCCAGCTTTCAAGGATTCATTTAGTCTTCGGCTTTTTTTCACTTCCGAAAAAACTACCAAAAGATGCCTTTGTTACATACTTTCAATAAAAGAGGTAAAGGTCTCTGCTTGAGGTATGGCAATCAATCTTCACTTGCAAGCACAGATAGCCTTAATATCCATATAGGTAATGATGTAGCATAGATGTAGCATAGATGCTTTTGTAAGCATTATCATTTTGAAATATTTCCCAGTCCTTTCAGTCAATAGGTAATACGATAAAAAATAAAACTTCATTGCACTCTAGCAGATCCATTTGTGCAGGTTTCTAAACTGTTTTGCAAATGGCAATTTACCATTTATATAACAAACCTGTGAGGCAAAAAATGTATGCACTTCAGGTCATTTGATCCAAAAATCTGTTCAATCTACTGCAAAGTTTCTCAAATGAAAAGGTTAATTTAAGTAGTAAACCAGAGAAGAAAAGCGAAAGAGCATCTCTAATTTTTCTGAAGCAACATACAAATGCGGAATATTGAAAATCATTTAGCAGCAGCATGAACTCGGAATTACGCCGATTAAGATGGCAGCACACAGCAGTATGATACAACTTGAATTTTGATAAACTTTCATTTTCATACAGTATTAACAGTAGTCTTCCTACATAGACCACAGACTCACAGAGTGGAAGGTGTTGGAAGGGACCTCTGGAGATCATCTTCTAGTTCAACATCCTGCTAATGCAGGTTCCCTACAGTAGGTCTCACAGGAAAACGTTCAGGCAGGTTTTGAATACTTCCAGAGAAGGAGACTCCACAGCCTCGTTGGGCAGCCTTTTCTCTGTTACCCTCACAGTAAAGAAGTTATTACTTGTGTTCACGTGGAACTTCCTGCTTTCCAGTTTGTGTCCACTGCTGCTTTCCTGTCACTCTTGACACCTGCCCTTCAGATATTTATAAGAGTTGAGAAAAGATGCCCCCTCAGTCTTCTCCAGGCTGAACAGCCCCACATCTCTCAGCCTTTCCTCAAAAGGGAGATAAATGCTCCAGCCTCTTCATCATCTCTGAGCCCATAACTGGACTGTCTCCAGAAATTCCCTGTCTTTCTTGAACTGAGGAGCCCAGAATTGGATGTGACCTCACTGGGCTAGAGTAGAGGGGTAGGATCACCTCCTCCAACCTAATGTAGTAAAGCCGTTTTGTTTTCCAAGATAAACATATTGTAACTGTCATTGTAAAGAACACGCTTTAGGTCTTAAATAATTTTAGTAGCTTTTTCTGACCTTTTCATAACACAAAACCCATTTTTGGCAAATAAACAGTTCCGACTGGCATTCTCCACAGCAGGTGCTCGTCGCAATCAGTTTGCTGCAGGGGCACTATTTCTGTGGAGAATTATTTTGTGACGCAACAGCACACCAGAATGTACATGGTGAAGGGACTATTAAATTGTATATTAACATCCAGTTCAGCTTTATACTTCCTAACTCTGCAGCCCCTCTCTATTCTTCATGCCATTCAGGTCACTGAATCTGCTGTGGGTTTTTTGTTCTTTTTTTTTTTAACTAGAGTGCGCACAAATTTGAAAACAAGATATGAATGTCAGCTGGAGTGTAAAGAAGACATAACAATATTGTATCCAGTACTTGAAAATAATTTTAATTAATGAATCAGCAAATTGCATGAGTTTCTGGAAGCTTTGTATAAGAAGCATGCTATTACTCTTTTGGTACTCTCACAGAGATTCAAACAAAGAATACTGATGTAATGATTCATTTTTTCTTCTTTTAAATGGCTGCTGAAGTATTTGGAGTCAAATCTCCACGTAAGTGAAGGTATTCAGACATTTTTCTAACTTCCTAAGCTGAAGCTGTATCAGTGCTTTTGCATTTAATACAGCTTACTAACCTCTCTGATAAATTTGTCCAATCCTATCCAAATTGTATTCATACTGCTAGCACGTGCAATACCTACAGCACAGAATTCCACATGACAGCTGTGCCTTACAGAAAGACTCTTCTTTATTTTAAAACATCTGCCTACTTACCTGATACCCACTAGAAAATCATGAACAGTTATTTTTAATTTGTCTTTCTCATTCCATTCATTATTTTATATGTTCTTCTTCCACTTGCAAGCTACAAGCTGAAGTTCTTATCTATTCAATTCTGCCCTGCATCACCAAGATGTACTTTTTCTTGTTCCCTTTGAGAATAATTGACCACAGCTGTATTCAACATCCAGGATCTGAAGGCACCATGGACTTGCCCTAGCACAGTGATGTTTTCTGCTTTTCTCTCTGGTCTTTTGCCAATCATTTCTCGTAATCTAGCTACCTTTCTGATTATGGCTGAGCATTAAGTCACTGTTCTCATAGAAAAAACTATGCTCAAAAATAGACAGAATAGTTACAAGTAGTTTAGAGCCTGACATTATGTATGCATAATTGGAATGATTTTCCTTAAATGCATTGCTTGACATTTATCAGTATTGAATTGCATGTCATTATGTTATCCTTCCAGTCAGCATCTTGAAAACCTTTTGCAACTCTTCTGTCAGTTTTGGTTTTCACTACTGCAAATAATGTAGCAGTATCAGGCAGCTCCCTCACCTCACAACTCATGCCTTTCTCTTTATTACTTATAAATAGCACATGCTACAACACAGATCCCTGTAAAGCATTTTCCTTCACATACCTAAATTTTTAACAGTGATCTCTATTCTCTACTTAGTGACTTTTAACAACCTAAAAATAACTGATGAGTCAGAAGATAAGAGGGAAGGTTCACTGGTGGATTTTAAGACTCTTTGGTGCACGAGTGTTAAAAACTTTTTGGAAATCCAAGTTCAATATCCAAAATCACAACACCATCTTAATGCAGATTCCTGCAAGAAAAACTCTACTAGCAAGGTCTGAGCTCCCAGCAGAAGCTGTGCTCACTCTTCCACATTTTCATCAACCTCACAAATCAGATCTTGACACAATTTTATGATTTCTATTGTTGATATTCCACATTACAACATCATGTAATGCATGGGGAGTTGAAGAGTTAATGTTTCAGTTCCGTGGGTTGTCAGTATTTCTGGGTACCTGGTTCTCAGAAGAGAAGAAGAACTACATCTCCCAAAAGACTTCATGTTTCTGCTGTCATTTTCTGAGCAATTTTATCTTTCCTTCTGAACAGAAGTCATTAGATTGCCCCTTTCTTTTACAGCTCATCTCTGCGATATGTGTTCCCTCGCCATCTCACCCTCGGCATTAGCATAAGGCCTTTGGTTTTGGACATTCTCTTTCATTTATTTGATTGACCAGCTTTGATTCCAATCAAATTGTATTACACTGTTATCTTGCATTTCAGTATCATATTCAGTAAATTAGTTTTCTCTCTTAGCTCGTTGCAGCTATTTTGTTTTCAGGCCAATCTCCCTACGTTCTCTTATCCCTCTTTCCCTATCTTGGGGCATGGGTCCGTGGGTCCCCTCACCCTATTTAATCAGGGAATCAGGCTGAACTGGCCCCAAATCACTTACAGATCTGTAGGAAGCAAAGTACAACTTTAACAGAAATTCTTCTGCAAAGTCTCTGTATTTCTTTGTTTCTGAAAAGAGAAAGAGAGGCAAGCCATAATTTCAGAGTAATTAAATATTCGACCATTCCTGTGAGAAGGTTTGGAAGAGAAAACTGTGATTGCACTCTTTTTGTCTCCACTGTTCAGACCACTTGTGTTAGACACACATGACCTGCATACCAAATAAATGTTCTTACTTTGTTAGTGACAAAGAAACATCACCTTGGCTTTTACTCAGCCTCACCAAATGAAGTCCAAGCCCCACAGATATCCAAAAAAGAGCAATTAAACTCTACAAGAGCCTGCAGGAGAAAAATCCAATACTAGCACATTCCTATTTAGGTAAAGTACCCTGTGACAGAGTATTGCACATCCAGCAAGGATGTGTACTCAGCAAAGTCGAATTCACACAACATATATGCGCAACCATTGTGTATAAACAACAAGCATATCATCAATCTTGACTGTTATCACTTGCAACTTAGGGTATGCTTAGATGCACAGCTTAACACTCTTCTCAAGGCCACAGAATTGCCTCAATACAGCCAACATTAGCTGCCTAAAAAAAGTCTCTAATTTGCTTACAACAGGGCTTCAGAGATCTTCAGATCCGTGTTCATGGACAAAGCATTGACATTTGGTGTAACACTGGGTGGACTGAAAGAGCAAGCAGGTTTAAAGCCTGGTCCAGTAGTACTTCTGTAACATGCTGTTCTCAGGTGAAAACCACACTCAGGAATTAATTTACAAGAAGAAACCATTCCATGAAGCTATCCTATCCAAACTAGCAACAAATTAAATACATTATCTTCACAAAGTTTTATGGAAGCCTGTTATCCTTTCCAGCACACGTTTAATTTACAACTACTGACCAACATCTTCTCCTAATCCACAATTCAACTTCCAAAACCTTTGTTCCAGGCACATGTAAGATCCTCAACTAACATCATCTTGACATTTATTCTTATTAAAATTCCACATACAAAGTTGCTGCTGAGATTGACCATGGGATTAGGATCATGCTGCCTTCAAACTTCTTTAAGCATCTGCTGGAGGGCACAGCATGATTCTCAATGTTTTTTATATTCCCAATAATCTCTCAGAATGTAATAGAAACAATCTAATGAATGTTAGAATGAACAGGGAGAAGGATGACATTTCTGCAATCTTATTTTTTTTAAAAGTCTTCAGAAATCCAGAATATTTATTGAGATTTTTATTTTATTTTTTTTACTTCTGGGTAGAGACAGCTTTGACTGATTGACTCAATACGTCAATTAGTAGAGAACTGGTTTCACACACAAGAAAAAGTCTCATGTCATGTGGATTAGCTTAATGGACAGAAAGCCACATGGGGTGTACATTTTTAATCTACTTCAAAAGGGAAAGCGATTGATGAAATGCTGTATAATATGTCCATACAGTTATGCCCTACGCTGACAAAATTAAGGTGTCAGTAGTTAGATGAGAACAGCTTGTGGATGAAGAACAACACGTTGATGCTGAATCAAGAAAAGACTAAAACGAGCAGAGAAAAGCACTTGCTGAAGTTTCAATCCCCAGCGTTGTCATCTTCGGTGCGAATAATAACTCTTATATTGTCAGTCAGCAGATTTCCATGTCACACTGCTTTTCCCTTGACTTCTCATCAAGCAAATCATCAGGCTTATGGTGCTTTTATTTAGGCTCAGTTTTTAAAAATAGGTTCCAAAACCTTCAGGAGGAGAATCGCTGCTGACAACTTTTGCCTAAACTACAGAATAACTTTTGTGATTCAGGTAAGAGATTATCTGTACAACATATTGAGCGTTCTTGTGAGCTAGTTAGAATATTGAAAGGACTCCCACAGAAATCAGCTGGCTGCTGTCATGAACCTCATCACTGTTCGAAGTGCACTGAATTACCACAGGTCATTTTGGGCGAAAATAAACACACTTAACAGGGAAAAAGAAGAAAAATATAAGTGATACGGTTGGCACAGAATTCTTCCAGTTAATTATGTCTGAACTGTTACCCAAATTTTAAAATATGCATTTATGAAATTTACTATACTGACTTTTAAATAGCTTTCTGTTTCATGTGGGAGGTTGTAGTGAGCTGGGGGTCGGCCTCTTCTCTCGTGTCATTAGTGATAGGACCAGGGGGAATGGTTTCAAGCTACGCCAGGGGAAATTCAGGCTGGACATGAGGAAGTATTACTTTTCAGAAAGGGTGGTCAGGCACTGGAATGGACTGCCCAGGGAGGTGGTGGAATCACCGACCCTGGGGGTGTTCAAGGAAAGACTGGATGTTGCGTTGAGGGACATGGTTTAGTAGGAGCTATTGGGAATAGGTGAACGGTTGGACTGGGTGATCTTTTAGGTCTTTTCCAACCTTAGTGATTCTATGATTCTATGATTCTATGTACAGTGGGAAACAAACACTTGGACTTATGTTGATTTACAAAACCATTGTTTGTGTTCCACTCCAGCCTATAGAGATTATTCGCTTAGGCCTCCATCATGACATTTGAGTACAGAGTTTTGTGCAAACTTGCTGAGTCACACTTGCTCTGAGTTTGTCTCTGCATGTGGTAAAAAATAGACACAATTGCATACAAGACTACTGCTCACTAATGGTTCTCCTTTGAACACTTTACATCATTTTCCCTTGACTTTCCCATACTTGGCAATATATAATATAATCAGTCACCACAGAAATGAATGTTCTCAGAAACTTCCTTGAGTTCCAAAAATCAATTACTCAATCTTCGTTCAAGACACAATTAAAAAGACAAATCAAACATGAAGTAAAACCTAGAATAGGCATTCTTTTTTTTCTCGTGTTGAGAAAGAACCTGAAATGCTACTCTTAAACTCTTCTTAATTTACAGAATTTTAATTGCAGCTAAATAAAATCAGATCTGAACTGAAAACTTACTGGTTTTGCTTGCTTAAAACAACTTCACTTTTTATTAAATTCACCGCATCTCATTTCTGATCAGAAAGTTTAAGGAACTGTCACAGAGTGAAAAAAATACATCCTCTCAATAAGGTGATGGCTTCCCCCTGCCTCGTTCATAAAACACTGCTTGTAACCAGCTTTATCTAAATGAGCAATCTAGGCTTCAGAGATCAGGCTAAAAAACACATTTCTCTCCGGTAAGAGAGTCTCCTATTAGCTGCTGTCACACTTTAATATTGATCTGGAACCTTGAACATGTCTTGCTTCAACTTTTTTAAAGGCACTAAGTTCCACTGGGTGTTGGCATTTATATTCATAGATTACAGTCATGCTCAGCTAGCAGCAATTAGAAGACATCCCTCGAGTAACAGCATTTCTAAAAATATTCTGTATGCATCACAGAAGATGAAGTACCCCTTTCCTCTAAAGTAATGTAAGCTGTACATTCAAGTATAATTAGCACACTAGACTTCGTAAATAGTATTAAACTAATTACAGTTTGCACCACTAGTGGCAGATGTGGTTAGAGATTATTAATTACAGTGGACAATTTTGAATTTAACATACCAAATTGAAAGCATTTTTTCCACTTTATTTTGTGTCTGAATGGCTATTTGCTGAGCGACTGGAGGACTTTTAAGCCAGGAGGAGCTGCTATTTACAAAAATGAACAAAGCAATAGGTTTTATTTCCTCAAATGAAGAAAAAAAGTTATTCATTGACAAGGACATAGTTATTTTTAAAAGAATACATTTCAATACAGACTTATTGTGAATCAGGAAACCTATTCTACTTAAGTGCTACATCACTGGACAGGCAGACTATTTTATCTACATCTACATGAGCTTATTGGAGCTGTTCAGATGGACTTTATAGCAATATCTAAAACTTTCAACACGTGTGATGAAGTAAACTGCTCCTCAAAAATCTAGATCTGTAAATAAAACTCACCTATCTCTAGGCCAAGGGTTACTTAAAATAGAGCAGGACAGTCATTCCCTAGCTTCAGTATAATTTTCTGCTGAATGTTATCATGGGAGTAGGAGAGATAAGGTTGTAAAAAGGAGCTGTCTCTCCTTGATTTTTTCTAGGTATAAAGTAAATAAATACAAGTAATAAAGTTCAAATAGCAACTAATAGAATACACTTAGAAAAGGTGTTGCAGTTTTAGTAAATGCTGACAGACTTCCATTAAAAAAACAGCACATTTTTCCATCAATACAAGTCACACTGATAACCCGTATAACACACAGAAGTTAAACAATTATTTTTAAAAATTGAGGTGGTTCCAGAATGATGTTATAATGCAGCAAATTTCGGGCTGACAGACACGTAGGAAAATATCAGTAGGCATTCATACCTCATCTACATTTAACTTCCTTTTATAGAACACTCTTTGCCATATTAAAGTTAACTAAACTGCTCCATTCTATATTATATGCTCACTACAAATTGGTTAGATTTTTGTGGATAAGATGCATTGATTCAAATAATACTCTTCATAGGTTGTGAGAAGTAATGAAAATAAACACTATGTTATTTGAATTTAAATTTTTTTCAATTTTAATGTTTTAACTTAATTATGCTTTACTAGCTAAGCATTCAATTAACATGCACACCAAACAGGATGCAACACCTAAAAATATTTCATTTCATTTCTATGGTCAACCTTTCTTCTCTAGCACAATCCCTAGGATCGCTCATTCTTAATAGCACAACTTGATAAAACAAAGCTGCCAGTCAAGCTGACTCAAGTGCTATATTCAGTGTGCCTTTAACCTGATTTCAGTACAGACACACAAATTTCAATTTAAATTAAATGCCCATTCCAATTATACTTTCAGTGAGAACTCACAGACAAATGGGACAAGTTACAAGGATTTGTCAGTCACTAAATCAAGCCCTTTAATTTCCCTTTTTGCTGACAATTATTTTCCAACACAATTCTGGTTTTAACCTGCCTATCTGAAAGCTCAAACTAATCAATCAAACAAAAAATTTTGAAGAAAACATATCCTTAGTGTCAGGCAAGGCTTAAAGCACATGGATTTTATTATTCCAATACAATTTGCAAACAGTTAAGCTTAAAGATATTAAAAAAAAAAGCACACATGACAACGATAACTCATGTAATTGCTACAAACTGTTACTCTTGTTAATTTCAGCAAGAATAGAATTCATGAAGTGGAATAGTCAACCCTCCAGCTGGTCTTTCCAAGCTATCTTGAGAGTTCAACAGCAAACTAAGTGGGAAAAATTTACACTGATGTGTAACAAAATCCTTGCTTATGGAATCAGGTACAATATTTGTTTGAAAATAATTTTAAGAAGTGCTATTTCTAAATCTTAAGCAAATATCCTCCTTATTCTCTGTAATTTCTACACACAGTAAACCAAGTTTAAATGTCTTAGATTTTGAGAAAATAAATCTCTTTATATTTTTTTTTTTCTGTCAAGTAGAACCACAATACAATTTAAGTGGTAATTCGAACAGCTTCTAAATCCTCAAAATATTTCATTTGTCAATGGGATTCGGCCAATTACCCTGCAACTATTTAATCTGTTGCCAGACTTACAGTCAAGTGATGGATCGTCAACAAGGCAGGATGCAATGTTATTGCTTCAAACGTTGATAAAGTACTCTTAATCAGTTCTTCTGATGCAGCTGGACCTATTAGTAAAAACCATTACATTTATTTAAAAAACACAACCTCTGTGCAATGCCTACATGTAAAAGTGCAAGTAATACCATGGGTTAACTTACCTATTGCTCCATCCAAATTTGTTTCTCCTGACTCTATCGATCTAATAAAATTCTACAGAAAAAAAGCATTTATTTCAAAACATGGCAGAAACAAAAATTAAGAGGCATAATCACTGAACAATTGCAAAATGAAATTTGAAGGATTGAGTAAATACAAAATACTGATGCACCTGCAGTTCTGATAATAATTTAGATATGAAAGACAACATGTTCATAATCTGGCAATTATAAAATAGTTTTGCAAGTCTTAAATGCTGCTGGACAGTTAAACATAGAGTACAGTAAGGGTCATTACTTTGACTTCTGTAAGGAATGACAGCATTTCTAGCTAAATAGGCAGTAATTAAATGTCTTCCTTTATTGTTAACAGAAAACTGTACTTTCTAAAAAGCCTTTGAACTACCTTAGATATGGCTATGCTAAAATAACTCACTAAAAAGACCAAAGATTCTCCTAGAAAATGCAATTTTCTGTTATTTGGACATCTTTTTGATCTCTATGGCTGCTATGCTTACTACTTACAAGATAGACTTGCACGCATACAAAACATACAAAAAGGCACAGCCTTCTACAAAGTATCATCTAAATAACTCATCATTGAGGAACAGGAACAATGAAGTATGAATAATCTTAGATAAGTATATATTGTACAAGTACACCTGCTATTCTTTTGCCTTTTAATCTTGATTTCATTCTCTATCTTCTACTTTTATGCATAGCTATCTATTAAACAGGAGATACAAAAGACACATTAATGACACTTGCTAGAGAAAGAAAAATATCAGCGGAATTTATCATGTTTTTAATTACTTACACAGTATTTAATATAGAGTGAATGCATTATGTGGATACATGACAATACAATGGATAACACCTTTCCAATTTTCAATGTGCAAACATATCTCTGTATGGTTACGTGATGTAAAGCATCAAGAAAATGTTCATTCTGAACCACTTATTTCATACTGCACAATCAATTAAAACTTTGTTGTTACATATTAGAACAGCAGAAATGCCTATACGGGTTACTTTTCCTCTGTGTGTAACAGACATCTAAAGGATTCATCTCTGATTAGAAATTCTGATAGAAGTTAACTGTATATTTCATAATATAAAAGTATCTCAGAAGTCATAGAAACAATCGCTTCTATAAAACAGCAGGCGTTTTATCTTCCTAATCATTTGAAAAAAAGTATCAGTTATGATCTAATTAATTTGTTTTGGAAGAGAGCAAATTACATTGTTTGTTCATTTAAGGCCACTTCACTTGCAAGCATAATATTAAGACCAATCTAAAAAAAATCAGCACATTTGGTGCAAAAATTGTTTTGGCTACTTTTGCTTACTTCCTTAATTTTCTATTACGAAATTAAGACCAAGAAGAAGGTGCATTTATATATCATTTGTTGTTTTTTTGAGCAATGGAGGGGAGCTGTGTGTATTCTATGACAAGCAAGTCTCCCCAGTGCATTCCACTGGGAGCCTACTATTAGGTGAGCCTTTGGGGCAGAGCAAGTCTCTTCCGTGTCTTTCTATTTACAGCTGAAAACATGAAAGGACTGTCCCAACTCCTTCTCAATTTCTTTTCATGGGAGCACTGAGAATTACAGTGATGACAGAAATAACTTCAAAGCAGTAAGAAAAAAGATATTTCTCAATGAACAACAGTTACAGGAAAATCAATACTTTTTTTCCTTCCAAATACCAAGTACGCATCTTTCCACTCCTAATCGTTTCTCATTGTAATGAGTAAGATTGTGGAATAAATTAGGAAAATAAAAAACAAAACTTGAAGGACTAGCTTGCTCAAGATTTAGAGGCCTCACATAAAACACAGTACTTTAAAAAAGTACATGCTGAAGATCGAATGTCCTTTTACGGATGTCAGTGGGAATGTTGGTAAGCAAAATTCCAGAGCAGACTGCTCTCTGGTAGAACGGATAGTTACTCTTTCAGAATTAATTACACAATTATATAAAATAGACTGCTCTCACATACGTTTTTCAGTTGTATTACTTCCCCACAATTTTTATGCATAAACTGAAATAGCATATTTAAGCTCCTGAATTGCCTACTTTGATGGAGACAAGACACAGGAAACAGTCCGTCAAGTAATTTTCTTCTCCTTGATCTGAGAGGAGAGCTGTATGAACATGATTAGCCTAATTTCCTTAGTCAGTTGTTCAAGCAATTTGAAGAAATGTCAAAAGAAAACTTATGTTGTGCTTGGTCTACTGTACCTGTACTGTTGACAAATTTCACCTTCTAAAAGGTTGATCCAAAATCATTAATAAATCTACTTGCTATTTACAAGCGCTTCATAGTGACAAAGGATTTTCTAATTCAGTTTCTACATTTTTTTCATTTTATTCCAATGCGAATCTTTCTGTAAAAAGTTTCTCACTGATCATGAGTCCTAATGTAAACCCATATTTTCTTGGAAACAAAGTCAAAAGAGAAGTGAACATGAATAGTAAAATTTTACTTAGCTGTTTATGGTGAAGCATTTCTTCTGCATGCAATTGTGGAAGTCAATATATAGCTGTCCTTTAAGAACGTGTGCACTTAAAAGCATTTTTTTTTTACTTTTTAAACTCTGGTATGCAACTTTAGAAATTGGCTTCTTCCTCATTCAGCAGAAATAACTGCTTTATATACAGAAATTACATTACAATTGTACTACTTCATTTTAACTGTATTACCTTATGGGAGAGTTAAAAGTTCATTTTCCATCACTAATGTCATAAATAATTTATAGATTTACAAGACTAATTTCTCTGTAGCTTGTAATACTCAGCTTTTTTTCAACTAAATACAGAGAAAAAGTACAGGCAACCTTAATTCATGTCTCATTTCTAGTCCTGGTTTCAGCAAAATTTCTAGAAATAATATTGTGTGCAATTCAGAGGTAAATCTACTGTAAAATAAAGCACACAGAAAATTTTCAATATATCAGAGATACAGAGCCAGATACATATTTTCCCTTCAATTCACTAGATTACTAAAGAAGACATTTTCTATATGTTTATAGAATATATACATCAAATACATATATTCGATAATATATGTAGCTTTCAATAAAAGAGAACAGAAGAGATTTGAACAGAACAGTTCATTTAGAAGGGAGCTATAAAGATCACTGAATCCAACTGCTCGACCACTTGAGGGCTAACCAAAATCTACAGGCATGTTAAGGAGGGCATTCTCCAGAAGTCTCATGAGCACCAACAGACATGGTGAACCAGCCACCCCTGCAGGGAGCCTGCTCCAGTGCCTGACTGCTCTCACAGGACAGAAATGTTTATAATATCCAGTTTGAGCCTCCCCTGGTGCAGCTCTGTGCCATTGTGGCACACGCTGCTACTGGTTCTCAAGAGCAGAGCCAGCACATCCCTCTGCATCCTCCTCATGGAGCTGCAGAGAGCACTGAGGTTGCCTCTCTCTGCAACCCAAGTGCTATCAGCCCCTCCTCAGAGGATACACCTTCCAGCTCTGCCACAGAATCATAGAACTCATCAGCTTTGTCGCACTCCTCTGGATTTATTCAAGTACTTTAACATATTTCTTATATTGTGGAGCTCAGAACACAAGATGCAAGATGAGACTGCATCAATGCTAAATACAGTGGGAGTATCACCTGTTTTTGCCAGCTGGCTGTGCTGTGTTTAATGCACCACAAAATGTGGATTGCCTTCTTGGCTGCCAGGGCACACTGCCTGCTCATGTTGAACCTGCTGTCGCCAGCATCCCAGGTCCCTTTCTACTAAGAATCTTGTTCTCCAACCTATATCTGTGTCTGGCATTGCTCTGTCCCAGATGGAGAGCCCAGAACTTAACTTCATTGAATGTCACGCCACTGAAGACTGCTCAAAATCAAAACTAAACAAATGTATTCAGAATAAAGATGTCTCTCCAATGTATAAATCTAAGGTAATTTCTGTGCATTAAAATCCCAAATTTTTATGCATATGTATTTTTTGGATGTTTATACTCACAAGTAAGGTCCCATAGTTGAAAAGAAACTCCTCTGTGACAATGAGAGGACGAAATACCTATTTGAATTTAGCAAAAGTTTAAATTAAAGTTAGAGTAAAGAGCATTTCACAGCCATGTTGGCAAAGAAGGCAATATATGCATTTGCTTTTATCATTAGAGTTATCCCACAATATAGAAAAACAAGGTTAGATTTTTAATACAGCTACTTAGCTGAAATACTCAACAATAAAATTACACATTAAGTTCTATTTCATCCATGCTGATTTTAATCAACAGAAGTTAGATTCTCAGAAACCGAAGGAGTTTGGGAAAAAAAATCTACCTGGGATGTCACAAGATGAAGCACTACAGGCATCATGGGAAGGCACATCTTCAGCTGTTTGGCCTGAACTGTTGATGGGTGTTTGCGTCCAGAGACATTAGTTAAGGTGTTGAGAATGTCACCTACAGAAAACAACATTTCAGATTGATCTAACGTAATTGATTTACTCAACAGAAAATGACAAATGAAGTACTTCTGTTCCAGTATATCTCTGCAAGCCTATCTTCTCTCTCCTGATGAAATCTGTGTTCATGTGCATGATGATAAAAATCAGGCTGATCCAACACTTTTATTTCCTATTCAGTATTCAAACAGGTCAATCTCCTGTTCCTGCTACAAGGATAGACACATAAATGCTACCTCTGGCAAAATGCTGAAGCTAGAAATATGAGGCAGGAGTAGAAACAAAAGTGAAATTACTCCTCTCAGCAATGGGACTTGTACTGGCTTTCAGTGATTATTATTACATTATCTGAGCATGGAATTACACTGTTGAAATGCCATCAGTACAATTTAATTCCAGTGAAATCAAAGGCAAAATTCTCACATCTTCCAGCTGACCAAGAGCTTCACCTAAGTCAGTGACATAAAGCATCTTTTTCCTGCAGCAATAGTACTACCAGAAGAAAGAAACAAGCAAGCTCCTCTGCTTCCTAAAAAGTCCTCAACTAGCTGTGAATGTGTACACAGGGTTTAAATAATGATGTAAGTTACCTGAAGCAACAGAACTTTTCATCTTCTGATAGAAAGAGTTAGCAGCAGATCAGTGACAGAACTTGGTCCATAACAAAAGACAGACATAACAATAAGGAAACAAAATTCTAATTTGAATAGTGAAAACTGTACTTCACACTTCAAAGAAGACACGTAAAATCATGCTTCCTTTGTGTTACATTATTGTTCTAGAAATCCAAGACTACTTCTGCATGGAGTAAAAAATAGGGGGGAAAAAAGAGAAAAGTCATAGCTTATATGTAAAGAAAGAAAATCCAACCCTTTTTGTCTGAAAATTCTATAAGTCAAACCCTGTCCCGAAAATGCACCTCCTATATGTCTTCCCTAACAAGAGAACTACACAGAACTGTAAACAGGGAATCACATACATATGAAACAAATAAAGGACATGATTCAGTATTTTAGACAATTTTCATGCCAGGCCAGGCCCTTCCTTTGACAGTAAGTAGCAGTTTTCTCACACTGAAAAATAACAATGCTTTTCCTCTTCTTCCCTGGAGTCTAATTTTCAACACAAGCAACTAAATTTGGTTGTAACAACACATAGCCTTAGCCCTGAAGATTTGAATCATTCTATAACATAACACTCATGAAAGTGTTGCCTAAACTCCAAATATGTAAAATGAAACGTTGTTTCACCAATGCATTTTTTAATGAATTGCAAAACTGGAATTAACAGACATCTGTGTGGTTACCAATAAACAGTCACTGAACACTTCACTCTGTATGTTTTAATGTCTGTGTATTCACTAGATTCATCAGTTTCGATAAATAGGCATAGCTATTTTAATTCTTAGTTTGACATAAGCAAATTACATTTATCTTCTAGAAATAGGTTAAATACCATAAATACCAAAATAAATTTACTCCCATACCTACAACAACTGAAAACTTAAAAAATATATATATAAAAATAAATTAATCATCAGATTATCATTTTATTTCATTTATTTCAATGTATCTTTAATGGCAGTTTCTACAATTTGTCAATCTATTCGGTTTATAGCTACATCTGGTGGAAGAAGATGGTATCAGTAAGGAGCTTAAGTAAATGCATATTAAAAACTAGCTAGGATTAATTCTAAATCAACGGTTAAACTGCTTTTAACTGCTCCACTTTACAGATCTTGTCATTTTTCTTAGGAGATCATAATTTTTATCTCTTCAAGCAGAACAGGATCCTTCATTATACTCTCAAAAATAGAAAGCAAAAGCCTTTGACAGATATGGACAGATAACTTAATAAAAACAATCAAAACACAAATCTAGATTGAAAAGGCAATTTTAATGCAAAATTAAGCTTGAGATATCAATTTTCCAAACAATCAAACAATGCATCCATTTTCTACATCAGTACTAGGAAAAAGAAAAAAAAAGAAAGAAAAAAAAAGCAGCAGAAGCCCTGTTAAAGAAATAGATGCATTATTTTTTAATAATAACAGTAACTATATATTTGATTTATATCACTTTTCAGGTACTGAGACTTCCAACTCCTACAATGTACTCAACATTTGAACCTGGTATTTAGTTTGAATCAGCTGTTTGGAACAGGGCAAAAAGTTGCATTGACGTAGGAATTAGTTTCTTTTAAAATAGCAACATGACCTTTGCAGTTTCACCATTTCATTTTCAATATTCTGGCAATAACATAGATGATGAAAAATAGATCACCAATCATCACACAGAAAAATAAATTTATGCTTTTTTTCCCCCTACTATTTAAAGACAAGCCATAAACATTCAGGGTTGGTTTAGCTCCATTTCTCTTCTTGAAGACTTTCAGCATCCCTTCCTCATCTTGCTATTTATCTTTCTTATTCTGTTCTGTGGGAGATCTCACCCACCAGAAGTTTTTATAAGCATTTTAATACCTATGATTCAGACCAGCCACATCAATCTCATATTTTCTCCTTCCTTCTTTCCTTTTCCCTCTTTCCTTCCCTTTATCCTTTCCACAGAAATTTTCCTGACATTCCCTGAAGTTTAAGTTTTTAAAAGATACTCGTAGATACGCTGTTACATCTCCCCTTGCTCTGTACTATATAAAGCAAGTCTGCTTTTAGGTTTCCAATCATTGGAATACCATTAGAACATCAATAAAACTTCTTGTACAATTGGGCCCCTTTCCTGACTGGGTTGAATCTCACAGTCCAGGCTGCAATGCAAAATATTTGATCATGACAAAGCCAAGAAACTTCATGAAGTTGACAACATGCAAACTTCATCTAATCAGAAAACACAATCTTTCCATCTGTATATGTAAGATACAGAAGTATTTCTCAAAAGTAAGTTAAAAAATAAGTGAGTAAAGATAAGATTTGCTCAGTTAACCAACTCAACTTACCTAGAATTCCTGGCAGCTCTTGTACAATGTGATGGATGAGAAGATCCAGGCATTTTGACAGGTATTCATTGCCGCTTTGCTGCTCTTTTCCTGCTGTGGTCTTTCTGCTGTCTCTTTCAATATACATCACAAGCCTACATTTAAGCATGTGCAAAATGTTACATCTCATAATACCAAACTGATACTATATCTGTAAAATACTACTGCAGCATGCACTTCTAGTACTTGTGGTTACAATCCAAAGAAAACATTTGTGAATATTCATTTTGTTTAAATTTTGGGGTCTTCCCTTCAAATAAATCAAATTTTAAGATAAAATCATTATGACAAGGAACAATAGGAAAAAAAAGTACTGTAAATGCAGCTTTACTAATTTAAGTGAAGATACGATACTAATATAAGGAATTAATTAATTAGGGATAGAAATTCACTTTATTTTGAAACACATGACCAACACACTCACTATAAGCTGAGACCAAAGACAGTCTTCACCAACAGGTAAGAATTCCAAGAGCCAAACTAATCTTTCAGTCAAGAAAAATCATACAAAATTAATCATAAAATAAAATGCTAGCATTACTGAGAATGGCTATAAAGAAAGAGATAGAGAAGTCTAACTAGCATTATACCTTTCTCTGGAAATATGATTCCAGATTTCTAAAGACAAAACCCAGTGCTTACATTCTAACTGACAAATGCTGTAAAATTATTCTGTTCTGCAGAATGACACTTTTCACAGTAAACTATGGTAACCAATTTATTAGCCATTGGCTAACTTACAAGAGATTGCTTTAATAACACACCTATAACAGAATGCTTCAGGCAATATTATAAAATACTCATTTGAATAGACAGAAGGGCCAGATTTTCCTTTAGGGGCCTAATATTGACATCTCTGTTTCATACTCAAATTCCCAGGGGGTTTGGCACACAGAACCATCAGTCACTGGTGACTGAAAACCATGCTCTGGATTTTAAGAATGTACTTTAGTATTACCGTTTTTCTTACACACTCTTATTATAACCAATGCTCATCTTAATTAACCTGCTTCAGGTACATACAACAAAACTGAAGGATCATTAACAATTTTTAATGCTAGCAAGTGTGTATTTCTATCATAGAGATTATTTACTCAATTAAGTAAAAGTTACTCAAGAACAAATTTTGCAGGATCAAGTGTCTAAACAACGGATGATTGATTGCTAAGGAATGTTACAGCTCACCTGATCCTTCCTGAACTGCGTTACAAAGATGAAGATAGAGAGAAATCACAAGACCCATTCACTGACACTTTCAGCTCTGCTTTCCATGGACTATGGGGACATCTTTGACATTTTAATACAACTTCCAGAGATTGCAAGATTACAATGATTTCTCACTTGTGTAGGATGTGAGAAATACTTAAAATCTGACAGTGCTCTAAATTCTTTTCTTTCAAATGCTTTACATTTATGTATATATTTATATGGAAGAACATTTTAAATTGCAACAGTATAAATCTAGCCTTCCCAAACAACTAAGCATTTTATACAGAATCTGTTTGTGTAAATACATGTGGTTTCTTTCTGTTGTCCTCCCTATCACAAAATTGTTCTTCAGAAGGATTTTTTAAAAATAAGCACAATTATTTTTCCTTGACAGTATTCTTCAAATAACTGCTGTCTGAGAAAACTGGACAAATTCATATGTGGTCAGGGAAGCATTAGTATCTTCATTTGCCTTCAACAAATCCCTCAGTCATTTGCAGAAAATCAGTTATTTTTAATGCCTGAATAGTCTTACTGTTCTGTCTAATGAGCAAAATCAGGCCTGTGAAAGTGTTACACTTTTTAAATTTATTCAATCCACATGTTTGTCATGCACTCAGCAATACATGAAAAAGATATACAGGTGTTAATAAAATAAGTTATACATCATTAAGACTGATTGCTTATATGCATTATACTACATACTCCTCATATTTCTCAAATATCTTTATAAAACGATTTGAGTATATAGAATCATAGAATGGTTTGGATTGGAAGGGACCTTTAAGGTCATCTGGTTCCAACCCCTGCTGTAGGCAGGGACGCCTCCCTCTACACCAGGTCACCAGGTTGTTCAGAGCCCCATCCAGCCTGGCCCTGAATGCTGCCAGGGAGGGGGCATGCACAAACTCACTGGGCAACCTGTTCCAGTGTCTCACCACCCTCACAACAAAGAATGTCTTCCTATTATCTACTCTAAATCTACCCTCTTCCTGTTTAAAGCTATTTCCCCTTGTCCTGTTGCTACATGCCCTTAAAAAAAGTTTCTCCCCAATAAAAAGTTCCTACCCAAAGTTCTTCCTACATAAAACATAACAAATAGTTATCCGAGTTCTTGCTACTGTACTAGAAATTTTTAATTTATTAGTATTAATTGCTCTGACAGAACTGGAGATATTTATCTAAAATACAGTGTTGAATTACTATTAATAAAAATTAAAGAATATCCATTATCTCAGCTGGACTTAAGAAAAATTCTTTCAGAGTTCAGGATATTACAAAAGTAGGAGGCCCCACACAAAATAGCTCATTTCTCCTCTCTCACCCTACTGTAATCATCTTGTACTCCGAATATAAGATAAATGCTTTAGTCTAGATCATTTGCCCTGCTAAGATACACTGTATGCTGAAGAGAAATTGTAAAGCAATCACAACAAATTAAGAATAGCAGCTTATGAGTTCAATAGAGCTGCTGTAAGTCTTACCTGTTGTTTTAACTACTGTGTTACATGTTTTGGTCCCTAATCTGCTCTGCCTGGAGCATCACAAAACAGCAGCACAAAATTCACAACACAAAATAACAGCCCAAACTCACAACACATTTTCTTCAGAAATGCTGCTCAGTGGAAAGCATCATTAAGAAAACAAACAAAATAAGAAGGAAAAAAAAAAGAAAGAAAGAAAAGAAAGAGAGGGAATAAACAGTCAATAAATTGTATTTAAGTTCTTATCCTTCACGTAATATCTCAGGTATAGATAAACAAATAACAACTGTGAGTATGGGACAATGGTCAGCATTCCTCCAAACACATAGCTCAGTTGTATGTGCTAGAAGAAGCACATAAAAATGTGTAACGTGTTCAAAAACTTGCTTCAAAATCATCACACATTCTACACTGTCCAGAACACATCACTTGATAAAGCATTTTTAGAAGTACCAGAAGATGCACAACAGTGAATCTGGTAATCAACACTCCCTGCAATCTACCACAATTGACATGTCTACGGATACTTGTGTGAGTGGAGGAGCACAAAATGACAGCACTCCAAAAGATGTCCACTCACAATGATTTGTGGTATAACTCACCTGCTCCTTATCAATCCATCCCTTTGACTTCAAATACACATCTTAATTTCTCTCAAAAAGTAACATAAGATATAGGAAAATTGTATTTGCTGTAAACAGTTTATAGCTACCTGCAAGTCATAACCTCTTTACTTCCAGTTTCAAATCCACTTTATTCCAAACCCACAAAAACTGGGTCTACGCTGTATTTCACTGTTACAAATACTCAAGAAAATTTCTTCCATCTTACTTCTCCACCATCTCAAAACCATGGTGACAATTTATATTCTAGCAGTCTCATTTCCTCTCATCTATATGAAAGCACTGTAGTGAAAAAAGTTCCAATAACCATTCCACTGTGAATCAAACTTAACTGAAGTGCTTTCATTTCTTGCAAAGTATTTTAAGATATAGGAACAGATGAAATATTTCATGCAAAAGTCACAGGAATTCAGTGATTGTTCTACAAATGACTTCAACAACACAGTCACAAAACATTATTCTGCTTTTAATGTACCTATACTGAAGAGAATACAGGTTATATCAATCACATCATAAGATGAGGAAGGTACATGACAGACCTTTTTATTTTGCATTCCCATCACAGCAACAACTCACTAGTGCAGTACTTATGTGACCCACCCAAAACAAAATCTGTTCCTTGCTTATCCTAACAGGGACCACCAGTTACTTTTAAAGTCTCTCCTTGTAAGCTAGAGTGGCTTCCCCTTGTGAGTAATCATCATCTGGCAACAAAAGACAAAACAGAGAACTCTCCTCTGGATATCCTCAGAAACAGAAAGATCTGCACTGTGCAGAAGACAATTCATTCCTAAAACACTGACTCTGAAATACAACATATTGAAAGTGACTTAGACACAACTTTGAAAATAAGCATTGCATCTCTAATCATAAATTCCATTATTACCTTACCTTGCTTGACAACTGAGAAGCAACATTTCCCTGCTATTTATTAAAACTTGCAGCAGGACCAGAAATGCTTTTGCTCGTATGAAAGTTGAAGGACTTTCAAGTAAACGAATAATTGTAGTCATAAACTCCTTGGTGGGGATAAACAAAAAACCATTACTGTTATCTTATGCAAAACAGTTACTTGCGTTATACTTTATCAGTGTATACATTTGAAATTCCATTTTTTCATTTCTATAACGTATTTGCATTTTTTATTACCCTTTTCACTCCATTCTCATAGCAAATAAAATCCATACAACACAACTAAATACATTTTGTCCAAAATAGACAGGCCAAATGAAAAGCTGCTCTGTTCAACTTCTCACAAGCCATGGCAAGAAAACACTATCTGTTCTACCGTGTCCAGAATGGACTAGAAAGCATTAGAAAATATCCTGCCTTAAGGATGATACGATATTTTAACATCTTTAAGACGGATGAATTTTCAGAATATAGGTATACCTCAGCACCAATAAGACAAAAGGTTTACCTATCTATTTCCATACATGGAGGAAGATAAAACACTACCTTTGTTGGATACAATTATGGCTACATCAGCTCATAAATGATACCATGAAATGAAGCAGCCACCCAGTACATAACTGCATGTTGTATATAAAGTTTTATATCCTCCTACGACACACATTTAACATGCTAAGTGTTATTCAAACTCCCTGTTTTGACGACAGAATAACCGAAAGGCAACTTCATAAAACTGAAAATCAAGACCAAACATAATTTGTTAGAGGCAAGCTTTGCAACACTTAGCTAGAAGAAAGAACATTAGTGTAAAATCCAGCCAACAAGCAATCAGATTTTACTGATACTATTTAAACTTTGTCTTCAAAACATAGATTGCCATCAACATAAACAATCAGTAAAGATGTCTCAGAAGAACAAGCTATTAATTATTCTACTAATTCTTTCTTGTCTTTTTCTAATTTAGTTTATAAATAGACACCATTCTTCAATCTTGTGGTTGATGAAACTAAACTGCATAAAGTTCATACTTTAAACTGCTCAGTTGTTTATGGAGCAGAACTTGGAGCTCCTTCAGTGTGAGTCTGAGCAAGAAATTTTGTAAATGATAAACAAATTAGAAGCAAAGGTTGAAATTTTGGTAAAGTGTTTTTTCTTCTCTTCTCTTCCCTTCCCTTCCCTTCCCTTCCCTTCCCTTCCCTTCCCTTCCCTTCCCTTCCCTTCCCTTCCCTTCCCTTCCCTTTTTTTCTTTTCAGAAATAACCCAGAACGACCACAAAAAAAGAGCTGTTACAATAGTAAAGTCTCAAGCTTAGAATAACAGTATGTATAATGCTACACTGCCTGTTAACACAAATGGACCTGACAGAACAAGCACTGGGGCAACATAACATGGACAGATGCATCTACAAGCCAAAACACAGCTGTAGTTTTATTCGTCATGGTTTAGAAAGCAAGAACATTCCATTTCAGGGATAGCAATTAAACGTGCAAATAATTGCATTGTCAATTAAAATTAGTTATATCAAACTTATTATCTAATTTATGTGAGAATTCTCTAATGATCTGGCTTAAGATACGAAAGTGACATTTTATAATTTGTTTTTTTGCCTGGTCTGATGACTGCCAAACAGCAACATTTTATCCAAAGAAAATCTGCAGCACGACTTTGCTGACCTGCAGAACTCAATAAATCAGAAGAGGCAAAAATTGCTGAAACACATATATATTAATTATTAATTGTTGCACTGTTACATTGTTCCTCCCCTGCTCACAACTGTTTTGAGGTATCCATGGAGACTCTGCAGGGTAAGGACACTGCTTTCATTACAAGTGAGCCACCCTACCACAACAAGATCATGATTGTATAGAGGATACTCCTAATGATACTGCAAAGCAAATTTAAAATAAATCATGAAAAGCAATTAAGTTTTTTAACTGGTTATACAAGGGAGAAACGGACCATTATTTCAAGAAACACTGAAGATGTCATGTTAAGTATTTGTTTTCTGGGGTATTTTCTGATTTGCTTTTTATGAACTGCAAATATCTCCATAACATTATAATTAAAGAGTTAGATGGAAAAAAAAAGAAAAAAAAACAGCAATAAAAAATAATTCAAAGTTACAAATCCTTTTACAAGGTCTGCGTCTCTTAACTTTTGCCATTTCATGTCCTGCAGTGCTGTACAAATCAATCAGGAAGAAGAGATACTCTGATCTGAAGAAATGACACTGCTGAATTGTGAGGGTATGATTTACACAAAAGGTGACTGGTACCACTAGTGTGCACACTCAAGAACAACCACAGAAACAGAGATGGTAGTTGACTCATGTTTTTATGTCCAAATAGCAAACAAAACATGGTGGCTGCATAGGTGGATCCAACATGCAGGTTAGTGACTTTCTAGCAGGAGCAGGTTGGTCAGGTTTGTGCACACTTACCAAATGTCAATGGTTTCCATTCATTCAGAGGTGATATTTGACAGCTAGATTAAAGTAATTTTCTTTTTTATCTACTGCTATAGTTTTCAAAGATGTTTGATTCAGATTCTTTCTCCACATTTTATTTTAAAATATCATTTCATGCTTTTGTTTTTTTGTTGTTTTTTCTTCAAAACATGAAACTGTAATAGAATATCTCTGTATCAAGAGTGATTTAAAAAATCCTTTAAGCCACTGTAGTTCTCCTAAGATTTATATTGGCACAGATGACTACAGAACAGCATTTTTCCTTTCTATTCTTCTAGTTGTTATTTTGTAAATGATTTCATTCCTGTTCTCAAAGGGAGTTAAAAACAAAATCAGGCTTAAGGCTTGCAAGCTAAGGGGGTTTCCAGATAAAATACACAAAGGTAAATGACTTCCATTTTGAATTTGCATATTTAAGTATCATTTATTATGTTGGTTTGCAGTTCTATTAAAAATTACCTTCTGTAAACACTGAGGTCTTACCACTTCTTAAGGTACACAAGAATTCTACAAAAGACAAAATACTTGGGAGATTTACACTGGTCATTTTCTTTTCCCCTTTTTTCATTAGGATGGACTTGTGTGTCATGCACAAAGAATACTGAAAAGTGTCATCACAGTGTAGCCATATGCTTGTTGAACATTCAGGGAAAGAATTCAATGTGTAAGTGAATCTTCGAACATACTTCTCTCAGTAGATCACCAACGTGCAATAAGGCATTTGAAACTGTCCTGTAATGTCACAGTTTGCCATCTGTTAATGCTCTTGTAAGTGGAATCTGTGGAAAGCTTAAGGCCAGCTGACAGGCATTTACACAGAGCACAGTGACAACTCTAACATGAAACTAAATGACTTTCATGAAGAGAATGAGTAATTTCAGGCTGCAAGAAGAGATGAGTGGAAGACTGTATATTATTTTTTTCACTTAAATGTTGTCGTTAAAACAATATATACAGAAAGTAAATGAATGCATTTCAAGTAAAGCCAGATGCATTTTTTAGTCAAGATGAGAATCAGGTTACAGCACACATCACTGCTGATGAAAACATGAGCTCCTCTTCTAATTTTTTCTCTGTAAGTAGAGATGCATTGATTTTGTTTGTTAACTGTACAGGTGTACTGACAAAAATAAACATGGAATATTTTGGTGATCAAATTAGAAAGCTTTTGATCATCTTGGGAGAAGAATGCAGTAAAAGCAGCTCCACGGAGAAGGAGTCAGAGGTGCTGGTAGATGAAATGCTTGAAGTGAACTAGCTATGTTGCTTATGGTCCAGAAAGACAAAAGTATCCCGGGCTGCTTCAAAAGCAGCAGGGTGAGGGAGGGGATTATCCCTCTGTTCTGTAAGGCCCCATCTGCAGCACTACGTTCAGCTCTGGGCCCCCAGCACAAGTACATGGAGCTGCTGAAGCATGTCCAGAGAAGGCCACAAGGATCCTCAGAGGGCTGGAGCACCTCTCCCATGGAGACAGGCTGAGAGAGCTGTTGCAGTTGAGTCTGGAAAAGGCTCCAGAAAGATCTGATAGCAGCCTTTTAGTACCCAAAGGGGCCTCCAGTAAAGCTGAAGACAAACTTTGTCAGGGAGTGTAGTGACAGGACAGGGGAGAGTGGCTTTAAACTGAACAGGACAGGTTTACGTTGGGTATAAAGAAGAAATTATTCTTTATGAGAGAAGGGTGGTGAGGCTAGTAGCTTCTAGTAACTTTCTAGCAGCTTTATTCAGCACCACTAGGAAGAAAATTAAGTTCTTAGAATACTGATTTCTGCAAGACATTTTGCTTATGAATTGGTCAAAGTGCTTCAAAGAGAGAGTAAAATAGAGCTTTAGATTCACTCAGGACATATTTTTCTTTAGGACCATTAAAAGCCCTATGTTATGGCCATGCTAGAGCTTTCTAGCTAGAGCTTTCTAGCTGCTTTCTAACTAGTGCATTAGAGCTTTCTAACGCACCCATAAGTATCAGCTCTTAAGGATCTGAGAATAAGAAACATTATACTCTTCATTATTCATATTTTCAACAAACAAAAATATAAAAATAACACATTATCTATATTACATGAACAGGTAGTAATTTTCTGTAAGTAGTAATTTTTGAAGAACATCATTGAACTCTTTTTTTCCCCCCTCCATTAAAATGTTAAATTCACAGTTCTCAGTTTTGAGAAAATTGAGAGATCTGTTCCTAATTTTCTGCTATTCGGGTACTTAGCTGTTACTGAGCTAAATGTTTTGAAAACACAAAAGCACTGCTAGAAGAAACTTTTAACTTTTCATTCATGAATTTCCATGCCTCTGAATACTATTAATCTGAAATCTAACCTTTTCTTGTATCAGCCTCTGGAGATGAATTCCACATGACAACATTGCAGAAAACATGGTGAGCAGGTACTGCTGTATTTTGCATATTCCAGTTAGCAAGGAATTTAGTACAGCTGTTAATCCCACCTTCTCAATGACACTCTGGAAAGCACTGGGTGAATAACGGGTAATTCTACATAAAGCCTACAAAAGCAAAACAGAAATATTGTTATTTAATAGAATTTAACAGAGTTTTTAATTAAGAATTTATACCATTTCATCATAAGATAAACGTAAATAGAAGGACTACTGTTTTTTGCTTGCTTGTTTAAGAGACCTGCAACTCTTCTAAACCTCTACATCCCACACAGCTGCAACTGAAATCCTTGGTACAACAACATTAATATCAAGTAGGGTCATGTCACTCTCTTCCTCCAGATGATAATGATGCAGCAGCATAGTCCATGCTTGGAAATTCTATTGATACAGAATGTAGGCAATATTACATAATACTGCACAAAAAAGGAGCACAGGTAACAGAAAATAGAGATGTCACCCACCACAGAAATTCTGGTCACCCATAAGAGATCTTTATTCTACCTCTGTTTCTGGACACTACCTATAATCTGATACAGAGTATATTATCTGAACATTATTCAAAAGCCTCAGCTTATCTACTTTAGATCTACATATTTGTTATGGAACACTATTTAGTACAGCAAACACAGAAACTCTTCTGCCAAATGGTAGATTTGGGACTGTTCTGTGCATACTGACTTAGCTACTCCTTAACAAAAATTCTCTAATGACCTTCAAAGTGGATCAGCTTTCAACTCAAAGTATCTTTTAGCTTTCAGTGCTTCAGGAAGTGCAACCTTCATGATACTGTGACTGCTTCTGCTGTATTTAGATGAGGAAAATACAACTCCTCAGACACTTTGTCGTCTTTGGCTTGAATGCAGCATTAGGATAAGAAAACAAATTAATTATTTGATTCGTGTGAAAACCTGAATTGGTTTCAGGCAACTTTCTTCTGTGAGCAGTAGCCAATATCATCATTTCTTTGCTCTCTCCTAGCCAGCTATATTTAGAAACTGCTGCTTACACAGCACCCATTCAGTAGCATGTTTTCATTTAAGAGGAGGAAAAAGAAAAAAGGAAGGAACAAAAGAGACAAACCTAAAACGTACTTCATTGATGCCACTCACCTACTCAATACCCACTCCTCCTCGTCCTTTTTGGTCCTGCAATAATATTGATTGCAGCTTTTTCCTTGCCCCTTCTCCCTCCTCTTTTTTTTTTTTTTTCCTTAAAAGATAGGCATTCCGTTTTTGTTTTTAAGTACATGAGTGTCTATTTCCCCAAGAATACAATTCAACCATACATGTCTAGCCAGAGTTCTCAAAATTAGTAGGTTCAAGGTATTCACTAAATCTATCTTCGAGGTTCATATTACTATAAATTGTTGAGGCCCAGAGACAAACTGTCAAAGCAAAAGGGGCAAAGTTGTTACACTAATATGGTGCTCCGAGAGATGCCAGTGCCTCAGCTCCCTGCTTCAGACTTGGTCAAAAAAGAGGTAACCACAGCCATAAGACCATTAGAAACCTCCAGGTAAATCCTGCGGAGACATGGCTGTCTAGTAAGACTGTATTGCAGCTTCAGAGATGGGAGGAAAGCTCCATCCCACTAACAGCAAAAAACTGCTGTTGTCATCGTGTGCTCTGTTGAATGACTGAAATGACCACTTCAGCAGAAAATCAGACTGAGCTTTAGGGGGGAGAGGAAATAGAAGACATATTCACATAAACCACTTAAGCAGATCTTAAGGAGGTAGTTGGGCAAAAATCTGGAAATGATAATAGGTAAGAGTAGATGAGACCTTACATTATCCTCTGTCAGAAGCAGCTTTGAACAAGAAATGATTGCAGTGAGAGAAAGGCATTGGTAGAGCCTCTCCTGAAATGAACTTTGCCATCTTTGGTCTCCATCCAGTCATCACACTGCACTTTTTCTCCCAGCAGCCCCAACCTTAACAGTATTTGTGCCTTATCCATTGCTTCCCAGTCTTATGTGCTATATAGTATCTAGGTAACGTTCATCCTTTCAGGATGCACTCTATGTATCTCAAATTTGAGAATGAATGCTTTAATGCATCTGTGGTAACTAAGTCTCAGAAAGAAACTATTCAGCACCAATTATTTAAGAAAAGAAAGAAAACAATTTTGTTGAGCTCTCCCATTTTTTTTTTTTTTTCCCCATGGAAGTGGCTTATGTTTCAAGTAGTTACTTCTCCAGCAGAAGCTATTTCTTAACATTAGTAATTATTTTTTAAAAAATGAGGATATAACTTTCAATATACTAGAAAAAAATTCCTGCTGCTAAGCTTGTTAGAATGTCATTTTGACATCTTACTGAATTATTTCTATTCTGAGTTTAGCAGAACAATAAATGATATCACTTTTGTATTATGTTTACCTAAGGCAGGCTGGACTACCCCATAGCAAGCAAAAACACTAAAACACAATCCCCATTTGCCACCTCTGACAGGTAGGACAACACAAAGTGTCATTTCTTGACTCTAGTGGTTGAGGACTGAAAGTCTTCCTGATATATTTTTGTTGCTGATTGAAATAATTGTAAGTAAAATCCCATAGTGCCTTACAGCTGATAGACGTTGCAGCCGACGTGCTAGCTGCAGGTAAAGATATAGCACACGTGTTTCTTCACATAAATGCTTTTTATAGTGAATATACACGTCAATCAGGAATACATTCTTCAGGATAGATTTAAACAAGGCAGGAATGACAACATGATAAAACATAATAGGACACGTTATCATATGCAGAATAAATAATGCCTGCATACCTGTAGCAACAATATGCTACAATGATATTTTATGAACGTAGAAAATAAATAGTATGATGCAATCTGAGAATGCATTAGTATGTTACTTCAAAAAATTGTATGTTACTTAAATCTCTATAAAATTCAACTGGGGAAAGAGCTACCTGTATTAGATTTCAATATCAATTGGTTATCTGAGCGTTTTCCAAAGTTCAGATCATATGCTCAAATGCCCCAGCTGTATTAACACATAGCCATGATTTATATTGAGTCTTGAATAATGATCATAATAAATAAAAGTCCAACCTCTTGTTCCTTTAGTATTTAACTGCAAAGCAGCAAAAGGATTAGAGGAACGTCTTAGTATATTTTACTTCAGAAAGCTGCAGTTCAGTTCATTTCTTATGTAACTGGATGGGAACTGCTGAATCACAGCCTGAACTTCTGATTGATCACCTGAGGCGAGCACTGAGTCAGCCAGAGGAGCACAGGTGAAGGCAATTCAGCTGTGTGATGGAAGGGGGGGAGCCTGGCTGCACCTCTCCTAGACCCATTTAAGAGCTGACTGCCAGTGGGAAAGGATCTCTTCTGGAGATCCCTCCTCTTGAAGTCTTCTTAGCAAGGCCAGGACGAGAGTAAGCTTTCTATCTATTCTTTGGTGTGAGAACCTGTTGAGCCTAACTTCCTGTAGATTTCTTAATTATAACATCTGTATATTCGTTGATTATACATGCAACATACAATAATTACATCTTAAACATTCAGTAAAGGGTGTACAATTCCCCAAAAAAGTAGAGGGGAAAATCCAGTAACAACTTCAGACAAAAAGTACCCTTACATGACATGACATGTATGGAATGAGAAGATGGAATTTACTACATATAGTAACAACTGCCTGCAAAAGAAACAAAACAAAAAGCACCAAGAAATAGGGCAGCTAAGCAAGTGATGTAGAAGAACAAATATTTCATGCTCCTTTAGTCCTTCTCCCTGCTGCTTTCATTCACATCTCACCAATATGCTGACCTGGAGCAAGCCCTGCCTCTAGTGTGACTGTAACCTTAGTAATCACTCAAGTAAGAAGTGTGATCTCCAGTAAGCTTGTGCCTTCACAGTAATTAAAAAAAAAAACAAAACAATGTTTGTTTTCTTATATGCTCCTTATGTACACTTATACTGCACATTTGCACATATTCAAGCACAAGATACTAAGATTTTTGCCTCAGCAGAACCCTGTGCACACACAACTAGGTGTCATCTCTTTAAATGGATGGCCTGACACTGAAGCTTGGATTTCTAAGGAACCTGGTCTTCCCCAGTAAATCTAATAGAGCATTCAACAAATCATTTTTCTTTAGGGAACTCAATCGCTGCTGTCATGACCTTGAAAACATACCTTGGTACTAACATATGCCACCTATAAGAGGGCATGGCAGAGTAGTTCCTGAAGACAAATAGGCTTTGACAGATACTTCTTGGATTTTACATGAAAAGTGAAAAATTAAACAATTTGAAAAAAAAAAATCACAGGGTGAGAGCTTGGCAAAAATGCTGTTATTGCTGTAACACTAATGAGTGCCAACCCAACGAGGGCTGCCAGATGATTCAATTTTGAAGTACAACATAAGTGTGGTAACTTACAGGCTTCTATAATGTATATTTTGTTAAATAAAATGTACTTAGAAGTAAATGCATTTTCCTAGTGTTTGAGCAGTTTATTTCCCATGCAAGTGTTTGCCAAAAAGGCATCTTGAGGTCAATATTTAATAAATATATGTATTTTCTAACAATATTTTGTTTTTGTTTGTTTCTTCAACGTACTTAGATGTTTTAATTTTCTCTCATTCCTTACCTCACTGCTAGATGTGTCTATGTGCATACTACCACAAACAGCAACTTTACCATTTTCTATTTGCAAAGCCAACAGAAACTCAGTGAACCTGAACGTTATTCAGGCAATCAGCATCCAGCTATCACACTTCATTTAAACTAAGTCAAATTACTGTTCAGTCCTGAGATGTTACCTGTATTGGTGGCTACAGCTTTTGTTTTGTAAACAAGAGATACGGTTAAACTCACAGCTCTGGTAAATATTGCCTATCTCACAAACCTTTTTGTTCTGAAGCTTTTGTTTGCATGTCATAGCTCTTTGCTTGTCATGGTTGGACTCAATGATCTTTAAGGTCTTTTTTTAACCTGAGTGATTCTGTGATTCTATGAAGTATGTTATAAACCAAATAAATACTTCTGAAATAAAATACATCATAAAAAAAATCAGGAGAAATTTCTAGATTTGTTGAATTAAAATTTTTGAATAAGAGTCATGACCTCTAGCATAGGAAACAAATGTTCAAGAAAATGATGAACTGCAAGGTCTTTCCATACGCTTGTTTCCAACACAGGCAGCTCTATTAGGTTTCAATTACAGGTCATGTTAAGGAATGTAGAACAACATGAACAAGGGCAATTCTCTCTTGCTGCAAAGAGGAATCAAAATAGGAATCGAAATGCTGTAAGCCAACTAACAAACACATCTCTCTGATCCATCTTTTAGCCCTTTTAGGAGGCTATATTGGTCTGTTCTTAGTAACAGTAAACTGTATTCAAACTGGTGCATAATTTGTGCTCTGTCAGTTATTTGCAATACAGTTCAATATAACAGAAAATATACATACACACAGAAAGAAGGCTCAAAAGCATTTTCATTTCAATGCAAATTCTATTTCCAGATAAAGCAAAGATTTCAATACCATGAAAGGAAATTTCTTACCGAAACAGCAGTTATTTTCAAAGAATCTATGGTAGAATGTGTGAAAAGGTACCATAAGACCGGTCCGATTTCTCCTGTAATAAATCCTTGTGCATAGCAGGAGAGAGTAGTGCAAACATTTTCGATTATCTTTGCTGCCAAATGGTTCACTGTCCGGTCTTCCTAAAGAAACAATGGGAAAGGAAAACTTAAATATCTGTAATGCTTCTAGCTTGTTTTTAAACTAGTTACTATACCCATGTCTCATTCAGTGTGTATTCTATTAGTGTGCTTTCTTAGTTTTGTTTGATATTTGGCAAAGTTTTTTGTAGTAAATCTTAACTTGTGACAACAATGTGTTTACAAATTCTACAGCCCCTGCTTTCTCTCTCATTATAAATAAAACAATTAATACAAGTATATTTTAATACAAAATATTGCTGCTCCAAACGATCACAAAATTAAATGTTGCCATTGGAAGAAAAAAAAAAAAGGCTTTGTTACATAAGAGATGTTCCATGATGAGTTTTTCTGGAACATGCATGTGCCAAAATTCACCATTAAAATAGTGTCTGAATAGCATGATTACAAGATGTACATTTACACTAGGAGAAATAAAATTAAATAATTCCAACGTTCCTTATTAAGAACAACAAACAATTTCCTGGGATAAAGAAGAGGGCCTTCTTCAGAGCGTAAAGAAAAGGGTATTTTGGAATAACTGGCCTGGTACGCAGATAATCCTGACCAATGTCTATGATAAACCACTGGGTCCCATTTGCTACAGCAGTTCCCAAATTTCCCTAAGGGATTCACAGTCCTGAAAGGTATTTTTAGTAATAATCAAGTCATTGATCTGCAAAATCACTTATGCAAACCACTAAGTGATTCTTTAATAAAAAAAATAAAGCTATCTATAGATGTCTCAGGTAGTCTGCAAGCATAGCTGTAGTACCTATGTAATACTATTCAGAGTTCAATTTCTACAAGGAATAAAACCCAAGTTAGAGGAATGACAAGACATCAGCATACCACAGATGTCACAAATTAACTTAATTTACATCACTTAAAGGCAGCCTTTATTTCTCTCCCTCTTGTCTTTTTTTTAAGGATGCTCCTTTTAATATCTCTGATTTTGCTGTGGTTTGTTTGTTTGTTTTTTAAATTACTTTTTTTCCAACTCTGCTTTCACTTAAAAGGAGAGCCTTTATCTTCATAGAACTGAAAGATTCATTCCCAATGTTGGTTTGGCTGTGTATCATCCCACCTTACTTCCACTTTTAACTATGAATAAGTGAAGTCTTTCAGCAATGTCTTAAACTGCACTCTTGAGTTCAGCAGCAGTTAATTCTGAGAAGGACAATCAATTTAATTTGTCAAGTCTACCTCACAGTCTGGCTTCACAAATAATTCATTATAATATCTAATGGATTTCTTTCTTATACTTAACTCCACATTATCCTATTACCCTTTGGATTTCTGACATTCGTCTTCACAAACAATGATAAAGAAAGCTTTCAGAAGGCGGTACAAAAGCCATCCAAAAATGGAGAACGTGCACTTCATTAAAAATATATTCAATACTCATTCCTCCTCTGACAGATGGACATTCTAAAATGCAGACACCGATGCACAAATATTTCAGAAGTCCAGTATAATATAGTTTTAAAAGGTTTTATGCATCATTTTTGTTTTAGTCCTTCATTTTCTTCCAAAGAACTTCTGCTTTACTCAAAATATTTAAAAGAAATATCAAAGCCAATTCTCACTTAAAACAATTATGCTCTGCTGTAAAACTCTACTAACTCCTTTGCTTTTCCTTCTGATTTACAGCCATGAGAGCAAAGGAAAGGAGATTTAGGCTTCTGTTTTTACAGTTTTTGTTACTGTAATATACTGCACCAACTCTATTAACTATCTAAATATATACACACATTTACCAAAATTCAGCTTCCCAAAACTTTTTTTTTTTAATGTAACTAATATTCATTTAAAATCTATTTTTCTATGAAAGATCTGATTTTTTTTCCTACAGTTAAGGTAAAAAATACATAGATTTTTTTTAGATTAACTATACGAATTTAAAAATCAAATCCATACTTTAAATGTTATTAGTCAAGTCAAGTGTCTCTCACATACTACGAGATTACTAAGAATACTAATTGAGTCCCCATTGCTACTTGGAACAAGTGGCAACAATTAATATACTCGGTATGCAGTCCTGCTCCTTTGGCTACAAGAAGGTCAGGTATAGTCACAATGCACTAAAAACTCAATGAGGCTTTCATAATAATTCCATTTACTGCCATCTGAGATTGTCTGCCTTCACTCCCCTGAGATCTATTTCTGAGCACTGCCTAAGCGACTAAGACTTGCACCATTCTCTGCTTAATTAGCTCTCCAGAAGAGATATCTAACCTAAACTAATATTTGACCTCAAAACTAAAGAACTCATCCTGCCAGGTTATCAAGACATAAGTTATGTTAGTGAATTAATAAAAAAAAAAAATCCTTCAAAATACAATGAAGAGGTTCTGTGTAACTGCATCTAATGAAAATACGTGAGTAGAACTGTATCAAAGGAGCACATAATCCACTTTCCCTGTTTTAACTGTACGTCCAGTTTTATAAATTGCACTGAAAGACAGAGCTGCTGAATTTCAGTCATGTCAAACACTTGCAGAAGTGTCTGTTTCAGTCACTCATGGATGTTTAGCAAAAAGGAGCCCTGAGTAAGACAGCAAATATAAGAGTGGTAGATAAACATATAAAAATATTGTATTATTTTTTCATATTAAATCATGCAGAGAGAAATGTATTTAGTAGAAGTGTAATTCTGACTGACTGAAAATCCCATCATTTTCCTAAATCAACTTCCATATAGTTCTTCCTTTAATCTAAGACAGATAGCATAAAATATATATATATATATATATATATATATATATATATATATATATATATATATATAATTTAGGGAAGTAAAGTTGTATCACGCTAAGTGTTTGTTATAGCAAGAATTAAATGTTTGGTAAAAAATTGGTAATCTAATGCTAACGAAGGAACATACAGAACTATGAACATTAAATACCTTTGTGGGAAAATAAAAAATAAACATTCCACCAGTGAGCTGGAGAAGCAGTATACAATACAGACTATTATTTTTTTATTATAGGTAAATCCATTAGAAAACTACAGAACTCATATCTAAAGAAGTTAAAGTGATGAAGAGTATATGGTTCAAACTATATGACTTCTGTAATATAATTTCTCCTATATTTTCTGAGAAAATACACAAGGTCCAAATTCACTGTAAAGGAACTGCTCTAGCTAGGAATAAACATTAGAAATCATTTCTATGATTGCTTTACATGTATTATTGCCCTATATTAAATATTGGCAGTTATATTTTAAAGTCAGCTTTGATTATCAACATTTTCATCAGATTAGAACCAAAAACCTTTGATTCATATCTTGCTCCCTCATAAAGGAAGATAAAGATGTCTGCTAAATTGCATGATGAGAAACTCTAATTTATCTAAAATTCTGCTTCTGCAGCACCTCAGAAAACACATAAAACAAAACTAACCTTTTAAAACTTATTCACTATTTCTGATTCAAACACTTTCTCCAGGTGCCTTGCTTAAAATGAGAGTTACACACATTCTAATGTGAGCAAGACAATTAGCTATAGCTATCTATACTCCTCCATGCAACTGTATTGCCTGTGTCTTTTTCCCAGGTTCTATGAAGCAATTACCAAACCTGTTGCTCATGTTCACTTGTATTTACATACTCTCCTATTTAAGCAGAAATGAGCAGATACCAAGCTCCAAGCTACTTTTTGGTAGCTCCTTCCTGCCTTCACACAGGCTTAAAAGGAGGCCAGCATGCATGGCTCACCATCTAGTTTCATAGCTTCAGTGAGGGATTAGGTCAAAGCACCATTGTCCAAGCCAACGTGAAACAAGGGAAGTGAAAAAGCAGTATGGATGAGAAGTGTGAACACTACCCAAAAAACAAAGCTTAGGTGAATCTTAAGGGGTAAACATTGAAAATTCAGAAGTAGACAGTTTTTCCACAAACAAATTTATCATTACATAGCTTCTGACTAATATACCTCAGAATAACATTTTACTTTTAGTTATGCGCTCCAAATACCCCGTAATACACACATGGTTGTGTGTGTTCTCGATCATCTGAAGATTTGAAGATGTTAAAAATGCATCTAGACCTTTTCTCTATTAATCACAATCTGTAGGCAATAAAGATCTCAAAAAGAAAAAGAGGAAAAAAAGGTACTTCTGTTGCTTTCCCCCCTCCAGCAACCTCCGTCATGTTTTCTGCCTTGAGCTTTGCCTTGGGCAAAAATAAAGTCAAATGGTCTCATGTAAACAGAAGATGCCAATCCTCTACTCAATTCCTCTTCATTTTACAACATGGAATCATAAGCATGCTTTTATTCCCTTTCTGCAATACGGCTAAGTCAGCACCAAGAAAAATTAAGATTACAGCATAGTGTATGTAGTACAATAAAACTAATTACTGCTTTGGGGCTTCGTATGCTAATAACCCAGTAGGATAACAATGCAGTTTTCCAAAACTGTATCAGACACTTTAAAATCAAAACTAAATCTCATCCAGAAATGCACCATACAGAAAGTAAACTGCAAGAAAATACTATAAACTGTCAGAACTTCTCTCGTAAGAATGTCACAGTGTTACTAAATTTACTAACAGTAATTTTTGTTTACCATTTCCCAAAACCAAGCAACAGTACATAAATGTTGGACGCACAGAGAACAGCACTGAATTTTTGCATTCATCTCTGCTTAGGTCATGGTCTTATCGTGATTATTTAAATTCAAGAGTACCTTGGTTGACAAGGTAGTGCAGTGCTGCAGGCTACAATCTCACACAATGCCTAAAGGGTTATTACAGTGGAGAAATTCTATTGAGGACAATGAAAGTGCCTTACCCCTTCCCGAAGACACCTCATTAGCACAGTGTAAGCTGCTGAGGGAACAACCAAGCATTCTCTGGGGTGCTCTTTTTTTACCTCCTGAAATGAAGCCAACAGCAGAAACGATGAAATCGAAAAATCACAATAATCTCAGCCACATAAATGGGAATATAACAATGATAACGTTCATACTACACACACTGCAAATTATTGTATGCTAGAAAATACAAATTTCAAGGCAGTATTAACAGTTTATGTTATTCCACGTGCAGCAAAGAATTTGGCATTTTATTATTTTACTTAAGTAGTCTCTAAAATCCATAACAGAATTTGTCCGAATATGTCTTAGTTTCATCATTTCCTTCCAACTCACACACAAAGAGTGATTTTGGACTTCTCTCAATCATTTTGATTACTTCAGAAAGGGACGACTGAATATGAAATGCAATAATGCTTCTCTATAAATGTGATTTAATTATACCAAACAAAATAAGTTTGTTTGTCAACAAAAATAAAGTAAATTTGCTTTGGAAAAAGATATTCAAAGTCATTCAGAGAGACATAGAGTACTTAATTAAACTTACTGCATGGAACCTTCATGACAAATCAGTATTGTTCCAAGATCCTTACATGTATCTCCTTGAAATCACAGTTAGAGACACTGATTCACTGCTATTTGAATTAGCATTTTGATTCTGCAATTAGAAGTGAATTAACTTCCTTTTTTTTTCCCCTCTCTCAAGCTGTCTACTGTAAATTTTCAAATTCAAAAGTGGACATTTGGATATCATTAAGATTTGGCCAAAGCAAGCTCGTATCTAGGCTAACAGCACAGAGATATCAACAACTGTGAAAAAATAGTCTCTATCTGAAAAGGGAAGGACAAGACTAGGAGTTAAGACAGTTAAAACAACAGCCTATGCTGGAACCAGCAGGAACCTGTTTCTCATTTCAGCCATCTGATTAAGTAAGAAGCTTTGAACAATTTTCTCCCACTACATATATTAAATGTGCTAAAAAAAATAAAAGCTTTAAGAAATGACATAGTCTTGAAATATCAACAGTTCTTCCATTTTTCAAACTGATGAATGGCTTTCTACAAGGCTTAGTCTCAAGTCAGAAATTTAAAAAAATGAAATTTAGCACTTCTCTTAATTATCTAAACATACTCACCATTTTTTACATTTACTAAGTTTACACACATCACCAAACTTTTGAAGAGCTTCCTACTTTTTGTTCAGAGCTCCTGTTGATTTAATTAAACTTCAAGTTCTCCACCCAAATAAAACAAACAGTACAAAAGGAAGAGAAATATTACACAGAATTTGAAAGTTTTCCCCTAATGCAATTTTCTTAAGAGGACCAGAGCATTCTCTCTGTACTCAACTCACGCTGCTTACAATTTGCTCTTGGCCTCTTTTTGGAAGAGAAATACAGATACAGAGTGCAAGTGTACCCCCAATATCAGCATTAAGGATTGCAAAGGAGAGCTGTGATTATTTAGACTTTTCCCAGAATTTTCTAAAGTGCAGAACTGCAACCAGGGACCCTGCAATATAACTTCATGAATCTTGCTGCATCTAGATAGTTGACAGATTAAGCACCCGATAATTTATGATTTACCAAATGCTCATGGTAATTGAAAACTAAATTATCGTTATCTAATATTGAGGTAGGACATAGAAGCACTTAGGAAACCGCAAGAGGAAAAGAAATCAAATAAATAGAAGTGAGGCATGTCCCCACAAGTTTATGGCTCAATTGGTAAGCGTTTATAAAGTCGATGTATGATTCTTAATGAATCAGACAGTTCTCTTCAATTCGTTAAGGCATAAGGCTTGCTGTTTGAAGATATAAACTGGGAACAAACATTTCTGTTAGCTCTTATTACGCTACTACTGACTTGGTGTATGATCTTGACAAGGTCACTTCATACCCTGTTCTGCAGTTTAAACAGCAGGTAAATGTCTACCACACTAATGTATTCTGAGGTTGCATATGTACAGTGTAAAAAAAGAGATTTTTTAATAAAGAGCTCTTTTTAAAAAAAGGAAAATAATGATATAACTGACGTGTTAAGTTTCTCCAAGCACAGAAATCACACTGATACATTTGAAGTTGTAAGAAGATGCAGTGCCTTAAGATTGTAAGCACAGATGAATTTTCCTCCTCTCTAATAACTTCTTACTTCTAACTCAGAGCAATTCAACACATTGCTATCGTTCTTCCCAAAACACGACAGAGAGCTTTCATTTAAAAACAAGTTAATATGCTTGAAACATTGCAAAGCTTATAAATACACACAGACTTAACAGTTTCTCAGCTGATGTTTTCATAAGAAAAGGAAGTGTTAGGGTTAGCACATGCTAATCTCTTCAGCTATAGAGCCAACACAGACAGATTTGTTTTAATCGGTAAGGATTAATTTCAAAACAAAACCAAGCAGTGCAAAATACTCTTGCCATATATAATCTTCAAGTTCGGATTTTTATTAGTGCTTAAAAATGAAATAGCTTGCAATCTGTCTGATAAGTATCATTTTTTTCCCCTTAAGGAAAACAGAGAAAAAAGTGAAAACATCTAAAATAAACTGTCACTGTAGAAGTACTTTCATAACAATTTCTCAGTATGAGGATGTGTTCTGTGACTTCACACGTTTGACAGAGATTCTAGCAATTTCTAGCTAGCAAATGAAGCTTGCTATTCTCCAAAAAAAAAAAAAAACAAAGCAACCACTTCATTCTGTGGGACATGCAAAGGACACAGAATATCAGGAAGCCCAAATACAGATTTACTTGGTGCTTTCACTCTTTCAACAAGTAACCTCACACACAAACTGATAACTAATGTCACAGCATTCAGACCAATTAGATGATGCTGTTAATACAAACACTTCAGAGAGGCAGCTAAGTTAGGGCTAAGTTTCTTTTGTTTGAAGTCATGTTCACCTCTAATTAAAAAAGAAAAAAAAAAAAAAAAAAAAAGTATCTTATTCTTAAAATAAGTCAAAACTCTGCTTTTGCAAACCATTCTCTTTCATCTTCAATTCCACTATTAGTAGCAGTTCTTGTTTACAATTAACTCATTTTTAAAGCATATTAATATTTTTAGACCGAAGGTTTAAACCAATTCTAGTCAGATATGTCCATTATTCCATCTGACATTAGCCAGATCTCTTAGTCCAGTCTCTTTCCAAATCCAAGCATGCTAGGATAAGAACTAAACTGAACTGGATATATTAATTTATGGGTATCGTAGGTTGTCCTTATGCATCCTGTTTAATCAAAATCTCTAGATAAGATAGGCTAACTCTTAGATCTGCAAGCTGGAGGCCAGCAGTCGTTATAGTGACTGATAGAATTGTTTCACAAGGTTTAAATTCTATATTTGAAGAATGCAATTAAATTTACATCAGAGGAAGTACAAGATTGGCTTAGCATGTTCCTTAAGAAGTAGAGAAAGTATTATAAAACATACAAGGACAAGAAACTCTTGACAATAGAGATGACAGAATTTATTGATTTTTTACCTACTTCCAATAATAATTTTTTCTTTATAATCAATTAAAGAAATTTGTAAGGATCGTGACAGTCTTACCTCACTGGCTACAAGATAAAGAAGCTCCCCAAGTGCTGGTAAAAGGCATTGTTTCAATTTGCTATTTCTGAAGTTCTCTCTGATGAGTTCAGTTAGCAGTATAAATGCCTAAAATACAAAGAAATGATATAATAACATGTATAATCCTTTCTCAAGCAAAATGAATCATTAAAGGTTACAGCAGCTTTATCTGAAATGCCATCAGAACGATGTACTCTTCAATTTTGCTAAACAGCCATTTGCAAAGGATTTAGTAAGAACAGAAGGAAAACCATAATTACAACACATATATATTCAACAGGAACAAAAATGCAATATGTAAATAGCCTAGGTGATAATTTATCACCATCAGGTTACAAAAATAAGAAAATGCCGTATTTTGTTTAGATATTAAATCAGAACATACAAACCCTTACAATTTTTCCTCCTGGAAAACACTTTCCCACAAACATCAGGTTAAAATCTGTAAAAACTGGACTAATGCCAGGCTCAGTCTTGAAAGCAAGAGACCATTTAGCTACCACACATTAAACTGAACAGTGTGTAATCTGGCTGGGATACAGCCAAGTCTCCAAATATACTCCCTTACATAGCAAACATATAGCTAGAGAAGGCAGCAGAGGGGCAATCTGACAGACTGGCGTCCAACATGGAAACGGGTATGAAGCAAGGGTGTGGAACTGAATTCCTCCATGCAGAAACAATTGTACCCACTGACATTCACTGACACCTGCTGAACATTTATGGGGACCGAACCACGGATGCAAGCACAGTGAGGCAGAGGGTGGTGGATTTCAGCAGGGATGACAGTAACCTGAAAGACAAACCATGTTCTGGACAGCCAAGCACAGCTGTCACACCACAAAACACAGTGTGTTTCAGTAAGCTCATCCACTGCTACTGTTTTTGTCACTTCATACTTAAACTTAAGAAAGTTGACGACTTAAAGTTTAAGCTAAGTTATTTTTTTCCCCGTTCATTAGGAAAAAGAAAACCTGCAAAAAAGGCAGTCAGCTGTACAATAAACTGAAGTTTTCATTTGAATAAAAGAAATGGTTTGTTGAACAGATCTGAATAAAGTCACTAACTGACTTTTGATAAAACCATTGAATCTTTGTTTAAAAAAAAAGCTAATAAATGAATTGCATGATTTTTTTATACTGATTACTTCCATTTATTTTTCAATAAGGGATCACTTGAGTAACTGCAAGCAGACACATAACAAGAAACACGAAAACTGCATGGGAGAGCTAATGCAGAACAAACAGTTACCACGTTACAGAGGATGCTTGATACTCTTAAAGATGTTTTTGGTACTTTAAATACAAACCTATATTTACTATAGACACATAATACCTCCTCTTTAAATTGCATATAGCCCAATGCTTGCAATGTGACCACTCTCTGTTCACTGAAAGCATTTGAGTAATCAAACATTACCCAAGTGCAGGATCTCACAGAGCATGTCACATACTGATCAGTTTGTGCTGGTAACCCTACTTAAGCAGCAGCTCTTCACACATCCTCTGCAACAGAAGCTATGCAACATCTATTCATCTATACTACATGCACAATATAATCACATAAAATAAATTCAGAATTATATACTACTACATAAAGAATTCATGAATATATATTTTAGCGATGCATATTAAATGACCTAAAAGGACAGCAAGCATTTCCTGCTATGTTGTGTACACAAATGACTTCTGTTCCTGATAATAGTGATTTTTAACAGATTTAAAATACTTGCTCATTCTTTCATAAGGAAATGAATATAGTGTAAATAACTACATTAAAAATAAATCTGCCCAGAGATACCAGGTTAAAGTATGGTATGAACTTGAGGCAAATTGAAGTTTATTAGCTGGAAAAAAAAAGTTCAAAAAGCAAATTTCTGTTAATTGCACAGTCTGACAAATAAAACTCTTTTCTCAGCTATAACACATTCTTTCCTTTCAACCTCTCTACATTTTCCCTTTCAATGACGTGAGTAGTAATGATCTTCAAGTCTTACATCTGCTAAAAGCATCTTAAATTCAGTATAGTACTTAGACGTCTTACAGTAGCTGTCAAGCCAGATGGATGTAGCTTTCATAACAGAAGAAAGATGCTTGGTTTATATCTGGAAAGGCAGTCATTACCTTCATTTACAACAACAAAATGTGGAGTTGGTATATTATCTGTAGCAGATTCTCAGCTCATTTCAAGTTACATCTAGAATTCTCCCTGCAGTCTTATCAGTCCAAGAAGTGAAAACTACAGCATATTCAAAAGGAGGTGGTTTTTTATACATTACAATTTAAGCGGCAATTTTCAGATTTACAACATTACTACATCTTTAATCTGTTAGTATGAATGTTTGCAAGCATTAGCAGAAAGTAAAAAGTTACGTTTGTAATTCTGCAAACCTTTACAGAGATCAAAAACTGTCTACGCCTCAAGCATCATGGAAATTACGCCTCTTTTTTTTCTTGAAAGACATAGTGAAACATATGCAAGTAATGCCATGGAAACCTCAATTTCCTTGGAGAAAATAAGTCTCAGCAGGCTGAGAAAGTACACCACACACAATAACTATGGTACCATTACCCAGAAAAGAAACTCCGTTATATTTACTCCAAGTACTTATTTTTAAAATGAAATATGAAGAACCAAGAAGAGACCAGCATTCTCTGAACATCTCAAACACATTGCTTACTTTCCTCTCACTAAGATGCATAGGTAAAACACTAAAAGAGATGACTTAAGCAGGTGTCAGATCCAAATATTCCTGTGATTCTCTACATTTCAGTGAAAGCTGTTCAATGATTGAGTGACTTGACTGAAGAGGGCAGTGACAGGACAAAAACAGTTCTGTCAAACTCTGCTTTGGGGCGCAGATAGAAGAGGAAGGAGCCTGAAGAAGCAAGATACTCTAGTTCTACAAATTCTACATTCAATACAATAAACTGGGTCACAGAACATAGAATGGCCTGGATTGGAAGGGACCTCGAGGATCATCAAGTTCAAACCCACCTGCCACAAGCAGGGCTGCCAACCTCCATATCTAATATCAGACCAGGAATACTAGAACATGGATGATGAAAGGGAAATCTGACTCAAGACTATAAACACAGTATAAATAGTTTTCAGAATGTAGAAAAAAGAAGAAATGTACAACACACTGCACAATTTATGCAGGAGTATAACACATCTAAGGTGCAGTATGCATAATGTTTCTTCAGGTGGAATATCATGCGTAAGTTGACTGAATGTGTGAAATCCTACTTTCTTGAATTTTATGTAACTATTATAGGAAACGGCCTTCACAAACAAATGGAGCAGCTAACCTAAAATTCAAATGCAGATTCCATTAACGCACTTTGTAATCAGCTCAAGATCCCAACGGAAAACAAGAAGACACAAGCATTAGGAAATAGCAAGGACATCCTGAAAGTAACTCCTCTCATTTTATTATGTTAGTCCATAACATCAAAGGTAGATGCTGGTGATATGACAGTAGTGCTTGTATGCTCCCTACAATATTCAGTTATACATTACTGCCATACAACAGATGGTAGGAGAGAGGCAGCGTGACATGGAAGTGCATCTGAAGCAAAGGTGTGGAACTGAATTCCTTCATGCAGAAAATACTACACCCACTGGCATTCACCAGCACTTACATTATATTTCTGGAGACCTGTAATGTGACAGAAAGCATAACAAGACAGCAGAATAGCAAGGTCTCAGACTAAAGCAATGGAGGATCTGCTTAGATGGGATAGCAGTGGGTACAGAAATAAAGGAAACTGCTTACCTTGGGAAGGCCTATATAGTCCCCAGAGAAGTAAGGAACTCCAAATGAGATCCCTCATCTCTACTGCCAGTCCTTAAATAGGGCCTGGGAGAAGGTGGATCCTGCCTCTACCCCCTTCCAGTCATTCAGCTGCATTGCATGCACTGAGCTCCCCTGGGTTGGCCCTGCCTTGCAATGGGTGCTCAATCACTGGTCCAGGCCATGACTTTGTATTTCCACTACACGTCCAAACAGAGGACATTAGTACAGTGAAAACTGGACTGTGTGGGCACCATTCTCCTATTGATGACATCATCATAGCAGCTATGAAGGTGTGGGTTAACTCTATTGGTGCAGATTTTTATGAGCATGGCATACAGGCTCTTGTTCATTGCTGGTGAAAAATGCATAGCTACCAGTGGTGACTGCTGAAAAATAGCATCTTGTAGCTGAGAATTCTCTCTATCAAATAGTGTTCTCGTGTTCTTTGTAACTGTTGTTGTTTCCATGGAAATAAATAGAAGGCAGTACTTTTGGGGGCAATCTACCTAATTATAAATCTGTAACATTTGCTAACAAATCAAAAACGTACCAAGTCAAAAACCAGCAACAAACAAACACCACCTGTGTACTGGCTTCAGGATTTATTTTGTTTAGAAGAAGTTAGTTCTTCTCCCCCTTGTGAGAGATGTACCACAGTTTAAGATGCTCATAAGCAATTCAGTTTCCCCCACCTTTTAAGTTTGAAGCTTTTTAATGATGGGAAGGATCACGTAAATGTGTTTGCCTCAAACAGAAGGGATGCTCTGTGTTCATTTTTGCCAGTGGTAGCAACGAAAAGGATTACTCAGGTGTCCAAGAAGTGAAGGGTCCTTGAATTAGGAGATTTCTCCCTTCAAAACTGCAGCCAGTGACCATCAGCTGAAGACTGACATCGAAAAATGCTTACTAGAGCTCTATACATCAATCTTCACAAAAGAAGATTTGTCGGGAACATCTAAGCAAGTGGTTCTCTTTCTTTTTGTTCTCCTCATTTTTGCTTCTGCATCATTCTTTATCATTATTTACATGCTTCTACTGTTCATTTTTGCCTTTTACAAGTTTCTGGATTTTTATTCTTTTCATTAACTGTGTGCGATATACTTTGGATCATCATTTGCTTCTGGGCAATGTGTTTATTATCAACTTGAATTAGAAACCACAGTCAGGACACTACTGAAGTTCATCAATAAAACACTCATGTAGAGATGCTTATATTTATTTATTTGTTCTACGTAGACTATCTCATATTTTTAAAAAATTATATAGGCACACAGTATTTTCTATTATTTTTCTTTGAAATTATTATTACCTTTTATTGAGGGAGGTTGGAACAAAAGATCTTTAAGGTCCCTTCAAACCCAAACCATACTGGCATAATTGCAAGTTCCTTCATTTTACTCAGTGAAGGAGACAACCAGACCCAAAATCACCTGGCTAGAAATTTCTTTCTTGAAAAAACAAACGTGCTTCAGGCTAATGTTCAGCTATTCAGAGGAAAAGCTGGTAGTACAACAAATATACAATTGATCTTGCATAACACTGAGGCTGCTTTGAACATCTTTTAGTGCTGCAATCAAAGACAGCAGGAAACTGAAAAAAATATTAACTGCAGATTGGTGGTAGCTGAAAAGTCTATCACAGAAATTTGTGGTAGCCCACTTGTGCCAATCAATGTGCTTTAGAGGGAGAAGCTGGTTATTCTTTTCCTATTTCTATTGCAATTTGATAAATTTGCAAACAAGAGACAAAACAAGTTGGAAAAAAAGAGACTATGTTCATTCTTCAAGCTACATATACTTAGTTAAAAAAGACAGACATTTCAATAACCAAACAGTTAGCTAACTCAAAAAGAAAATTATCAGAAAAATTCAAACCCAATCCACAGCTATGATAGGCTTAAAGTAAAAAAAAAAAAAAAAAAAAAAAAAAAACTAATATCCAGACAGTATAGAACCACAATAGTGTACAATGTAACTTTGTAAACACTATGAAAATACTAGCAAAATTATGCTAGGAAATAGAAAATAATTGCACAGATCTGCTTTCCAAAATTAAGAAGCAGTGTTTCATGTCAAGAAGGTTATGCATGAAAATTTTCAGTGTGGTCTCTCTTGTTTGCAGCAAGAATTTGAACTCCATGATTCACTTCCCCTGTGTGTTTCGTGGTTCTGCTGATACCCATGACAATGTAAGAACCAAAAATATTTCACTCTTTCCACAGACAAAAAAAAGCTGTTTTTATTAGGCTATTTTAGGAATACTACTCTGTCCAGTTCACCTGGCCTCTCATGCCCCAAGCACATCTGTCACACATCCATTTCTTCATAAAGTAACAGGTGTTGGCTCTACACTTAAGTAGCATGAAAAGATAGGGGGGAATACAGGACATCACACAGTGCCAATGTCAGACATAATAAACTTTAAAAAAAATCTGCTAGGAATGTCTTTTCAAATACATGAAGTTCTTTGCTTTGTATTATATCTCTTTAATATGTTAGAAATATTTTAGATACTTAGAAAAGCTCTTGACAGAAGACTCCACTTGGTTTCAATTGAAAAAATGAAACATCAGAGAAACATAGTGCTTTCAACCTATTCATTTTAAAATTGACTTTATTTTTCATTTTCTGTTCTGTAATATTTACCCACAGTACACCAGCAAAAGTAACTAAAAGCAAAGGCCAATTTCTATGCACAATGCCAAAAATTCTAATGAAAGAACAAATCTAATATAAATCTACAACAGGATGATAAATTCAGCTCTTTTCCTGCCCCATAATGCACAACCATACAGAACTCCACATTCATGCTTTGCTGTACTGTTTTCATAAGAACTTGGGATAGAATACGTGCTGTTAAATCCCAGATGTAGCATAAAAAGAAAGAAGAATTGAGACAATTCTTATATCACCTCTGCCTAATGGAGGAAGGCTTAAGCATTTCACCCTTGTTTGAAATTGTTTGAAATCTCTCATTCAACTTCCACCATCTCTACTAAGAGTAAAAATACTGAGCTGCCTTGTGTATGTGAAACTTGTCAAAACGTAATAGCGACACAGAAGTAAAAAAAAAAAGACTGGTACAAATATTTTTTTCTTAACCAAGAGAAAATGCATATATAAAAATATTTTGAATTTGCTAAGCATAGCAGGTCAGAGGCTACTCCGTTATGTGTCAGAAAACATCCTCCTAAACCAAGGACTTTCTGTTTAAATGTCCTGAGAGCTAAGAAAACGTGAGGTGAAGATGGTAAAGAAGACAGTAGTGTGTATGTAATTAAGCTCAAAAGTTAGCCAACTGCAAGACAGACATTCACAAGAAAGCCAGCTGACTTAGCTGACAAATCTGCTTGGTAGCTGTTTAAGTATCCCTACTGCATTTTCTACATAGAGATCTAGCTGCTTAAATACAAAAGGGTCTGCACCTTGTAAGTGTTCTCAGTGCTCCAAAATTGTTATTCCTCTGTGAAACAGCACTCAGTGCCCTCAAGGGCAGAGGCTTTACAAAGAAAAGTAGAGGTGTATTCCCAAAGGCAGCTTACCAGGAAAGTTGCTTCTACTTTATTTCTTAATATCACATTCATTTAGGACAGCTGACAGGCTGACTCTGCATTCTCAGTGCTGCAGAAAGCCACCCTTATGTTTTCACGAAAATAACTGCAGGTCACATTAAGTTGGCTAACCAGAATTTGAGTTTCCTCTTTTGTGTTTGTGTTAAAAAAATTAAAATTTGCACATTCTCATTTTTTACAGTGTGTGTACATATGTAGAACATATGAAAAGCTCTGAGAAATCACTGAATGTTTTCCATTCAGATTCCCAAATACCATCAATAAGGGCAAATTATATTATGCACACACAGAACAAGACACGAGTGTATATTATAAAACCTCATGAAAGTGATGCTGAAGGACATACAAACTAAAATGAGTTCAGCAAGAGCCCACATAGTACAACAGACAGGAAAACGAAACAAAGGCAGCTACATGCTACTCTTCAAGTAAACACCATTTTCCTCTGGAAGTTAACAGAAACAGTTTATCAGCCTAGGATAAAGTTAAAAAATATAAATCCTACTCCATAATCCTCCAACTGCCTTCCAAATCAAAGAAGCTTTCAGGTTTTATTCTTTGCAGCCCTCAGAAAATATGATTTGCAAAAACGAAATCATTAAGTAACTTCTTCTCTTATACTTATTAAAAACAATATTTGCCCTTAGTCTAAAATTAAATCAGTAGATTTAGGAATAAGAAAATTAAAACGTATGTAATTAGTTTGAAGTTTTCTATGCAGCCAAATTGAAGGGAAAACAATGATTATAGAGTCAACGCTGCATTATCAGCCTAATATTTGTGCTCACCCTACTTTAACAGTAACTACTGGGCCATGAAATTTCTTTGCATATTTCCTGTTCTCAATGGGGAAAAAAAAAAAAAAAAAAGATGAACTATCTACCTCAAAATGTTGGAGCAAATTCAGTCCTCAGTATATGTTAACTACTGTTAACATTAAAAGAAATTACTGGTTAGACAGCTGCCATGCAGTAAGCTCTCTTCAATTGAGGTTTTTCTCCAGTAAAAGCTAGCTGGCAATAATTTAGGACATATGAGTAACTGGAGATTTAAATCCAGAAGTGTAACTTCCACATTATTACTTAGAAAGTGATTGTTTTATAGCGAAAAAATAGCTAAAATATTACTTTTAAATATTTAAAAAAAAAATTAATTAAGCAAGACTTAGAACTTCCCACTGTACATTTATATTACAATGGACAGAAGAAAAAAGGAATTACTAAAACGTCATAAACAGCTTGAGCAGCTGCATTTTATACCACATACGATTGTTGTTTCACTCCAACAGTGAAATACGGAGATCTTCAGCTTCAAATACTCTATCTGTACTGCTAAAGAAGTCATTATTTAACATCTGTGTAAGAACCGTTTTATTAACTGCAGTAATATGCAAATAGTCAACTAAGAGAGCAAATGACTGTGTAATATGAAAACAAATGACTATGTAATATGAAAATACTGTGGAGAAGCCCTAGGTGCACACCCACCACTCAGCAACAACCAAACCATCAGCGCGCTATTAATGCTGTATCAACTGACACCAAGCTATGGGGAAGGCAGCGCTGACTCGAGTCAAATACTTGTATGCATTTTGATACATTGACTAAACACAGCACTCTCAACAGCAAAGAATGTGCAGCCATGCTTTCTCTACAAAATGTCAAATGGACATTGTTATGCTAGAAAGATAAATTTTCATCACATTCATTTTGCAAAACAGCAGACGAGCGTGTATGCTAATCTGCAAGTCCTCCTATGCATATACCCTGATACAGCTTATCATTAGCTTGTGTCTATTTCCTAAAGCTTGGGTGTTTTTTTAAATTGGTATTATTTTTGCATAAGAACAAACAGTGTATATTAAGATAAATGCCACTGGAGGAAAGACAAGGATAAACTCAAATATGATCACTTGTGAACAGATTTCAATAAGCCTTTTACAATAAAAATAGCAAAACTAAAGAGGTTGGAATAAAAGTTCAAATAAAACCTTCTATTCTAATTTGAATCTCCTCAGAGTACAGGCAGATGTGTATAGGCCTAGAAACAGGAATAATCAGAGAGAAGCCAGGAACAGGACTTAAAGTCACCACTGTATGAGAATTTTAATGAGAACAAACTGTATACCTATTCCAAAAGTAGGACTCAGACTAGTTAGAAAAAGGAACTGTAAAGCTGAACTTATAATGATGCAGCTATGCAATGTAAGTTGTACAGGACAACTAGCAAATTGTACCACAAGAATGAGAAATAAAAAGGCTCAAGTTATATGCAGTTTCAACTTGGATAAAAACACATCAGGATACTCCATTGCTTTCACAAAAGAATGAAGTTCTAAGCTCAGTATTAGAGGCACTCTGCCATTCTACATGGAATATCAAGTTCATTAATTTGCCCGTGGAGTTTCATAAGCCAAAGGCTTTGCAAAGAAACTTGCAGGTGAGAAAATTATGCAGCAGGGTCTCCAAATCCTCTCCCAGCAAAGCAATGGACCCATGTCTGTAGGTTAAAAGGCACAGCTGCCTAGGTCATAGCATGAGACTGATATTTCCACTCAGATTTTAAAGAGAGAAACAACAAGAAAGATTTTGCCTCCAAAAAGCAAGGGAACAGAAAGTGATTCCTTTAGTGAGGGAAGACTGGTCCTGTACCTGACAAAGAAGGATGCTGCTCCCTGACACAAAACATTTGGTGAGATTCCTCTATGATCTCCTTGAGGATCAGTAAAATAAAAGGTGAGGCAGAGATTTACATCACAGTAGATGTGCCTATCCAGAGGGAAACACTACATATTCACGGAGAGGAAAGAACAACAGTTTCTTGTCATCAATAAGATAAATTAGACATACATAGAAGCAAGCCTCTCTAACTACAAAAATAAGGGTAAGCAGATTTTTCTAAGCACAAGCAGTTAATTCTGCAAGAACCAGTTTCAAACCCTAAGTAGGAAGCTTTAGCTCTTTTACCAAGATAACTAGGAAAAAATAAGAAAAAAATATATTTCTGATTTGTAAAAGGCAACTCCATAGGAAAAAAATACCAAAAAACTCAACCATTAGTAGATCAGAAAGCAACTAATCTTCAGCAAGTGCCTCAACAAGTTTTTATTGCAACTGCCAGGTAAAAGAAATTGCACAAAATGTCTTCATTCTGACTTGAAGAATAAATGTACAAGAGATCAATTTCTCTTTTATATTCTGAGGTCAGTCTCTCTATTCAACGTGGTACTGTTCTAAAATACACTTAACTGGAAATAGACCAATTGCAAATGAATTCGCATTAAAATATATCAGCAGCTTTAGAATATATGAGAAGAATCAAAATCATACGCAGTTCCACTGTCATATATATATCTAGACTTTTCCAGCACATGATGCTGTGAGAAACAGTAGCAGACTTGCATTTTATTTTTGTGTTTTACTGACCTCTAGTGGTTACGTATGTAATAATGAGAGCCTTAAAAACATCTCTTTTCCTTGGGGGGGGGGGGGGGTAGGAAGGAGGAGGAGAACTGTTAATTCTTCTGGCACAAAGCACATTCACTTTACTATGTGAAGTAAGGACGAGGCTTCTTTTCTTTCCTAAAATTATTCTACTTCTGCAGCTCATCATTGCTGCTACTTAACAAGCCATCTGAACAACAAAAACAAAAGATGAATGGTGCAATTTAACTTCAAAAATAGAGGAAATGTCCTCAAATAAATGCATAACTGGGTAAAAACCAGGAAATTAAGGGTAGATACGAAGAAACATTTTAACAGGAAACAGTCAGCACTGCTGTCCTGCACGAGTCTCTCTGAGGTCCCCTGCTACTTCTAAAAGTACAAAAGAAATCACAAACAACTGGATGAGTGAATATTGAAGTAACAACACTATAAAGGGATTGTAATGCTGCAATAATAATGGAAAAGAAAACTTAGTAGACATAGCACAGCATGCATAGGGCAACAGCAATTCTGCATTTTCATGCAATTCTGAACTGACTTCGTATTTGGGAACAGAAATACTTAAGGCTGTAGGATAGGGGCTCACAGAGATCAAGTCTGCTCAACAGCAGTCGAAAGAAGAAAAATTGTTAGCAGTTACTAAGAACAGAATGGGAAGTTAATAGAAAATCAGCTACTGTTAGATAGACCATTTATGTGTCTGCATCTTATTAGAGGAAGCAGTCTTGGTCCCCAGCCTTAAAAAGGTGAAACTGGGATCTGGAAAAAGAATGTAAAATGGCAAGAAGGATCAACAAAATTTTAAGAGCTTCAGCATGAGGAGCTAATAACATTAGAACAATTCTATCTGGAATAGAGATGAGCAAAAAAAACCAAACATCAAGCCCTAAGCATCCCATCATATCTCATAATTGCCACAGATAAGATGAACATGAAAGTTTGTACTTCGTATGTAGTGTAAGAACCAGTGGGCCTCAGAATGACCCTACCAAGGGCAAGTTCACACCAAATGAATGCTACCTCACACAGCATACTGCTTAACTGCGCAGTCTCTTCCCAATGGATGCGATGGATGATAAAACCTTTAAAGGGCTTAGAGGACAAGTAGATAAATTCAAATACCTGGCTCAGGAAATCCTAGAGATGCCTATTGCTGGAGGCATAGAGCGGAAACAGGAGTACGTACCTGCATGACTCCTCTGTGCTTCTCCACATTTCCCATATTTGCCTCCATACTACAGAAAAGCTAAATTAGCCCGCTGGACCAAGACGATCACATCAACCTTAGCTCACTTCAGTAAAGGACTTTCTGATAGGGCTTATAGTTCAAGGATTGTATTTTACAGACCGAAGTCCTTAAGAACTGGATTACAAAATCATTTTAGATTATTATGTTCTGACTAGTCACAGCTTGCTCTTGACTTTTCCTAAATTACATCAGCCATCAAGAAACTTCAGCCAGAGCATCAGTCGGCTCATATAAGAGGATAAAATATAGTATATTTTATTACAGTATACAATGTGGTTCAAAATTAGTTGGCTTTGCTTTTTCTTTTTTTAAAAAATAAGAAAATAATTTTAACTTTTCAAAAAGCATTACACAATATGCAATAGCTGACAGTTCCAAGGAATGATAAGCCAGCTATTCATCCAGTTCTAGCAGCTTGAGGGCAGGAATCAAGACTGTAGACCAGAAGTTACAACACTGAAGATATTAGAATATTTTTTCCTAATTCTAGTCTTGTAGGCATTCTAAAATATTTTTACAGTGATAAATTGTTTTAAGAAGAAGACTTGCAATAACTGCCACTACAGCAAGCATAGCAGTCACCTTTTGAACAACATTGTAACTCAAATCCATTATTTTCCTAATCAGAGCATATAAGTTAATTTTAATTCATATACGAATGGGGTCAAATAGATATTGAGAACTAATTTTTGTTTCTAGTCCCTCAGTGTCACTGGCAACACATTTAATTTGCTTTTTTTAAGCAGAGGCAGATTTCTAAAAATGCTGAAGTATATTTGGAAATGACTTTTATGTTCCTATAAAAGCAAAATAACCGTAGTTATTCTAGATAATGAAATTACAAGGTGCAATATTCAGTAAGAGAGGGAAAAAAACAACAAAAACTAACACACTGGGACCTTAAAAAAGAAGAAAAAAAAGACTCCTTAAGTCTACTGCCAAAAAAGTTAACTATTAACCATTAACTGCATTTGCTACATACCAGATCTGCACAGTGTGAAAGCATATGATCTCACTGCTCTCTACAGCAAGCAAAGGATGGTGCTGGGCTTTTCATCCAGGTTTTTGAGAACAGGACACATGGGAACAGCATAGAGCTGGGCCAGAGGAGGGTCAGACTGGGCACTTAAGAAAATTTTCTGTTCCATGAGGATAGTAAAACACTGGAATACGCCCCAGAGAGGTGGCTGATGCTCTGTGCCTATGAGTGTTCAAAAGATACCTGGAAAATGCTCCCAGTACATGCCTTAGCTTTTGGTTAGCTCTGACATGGTCAGACAGATGGACTCAATGGTCTTTGAAGGAACTTTAACTGAACTACTACATTTTGTATTTGCAAAGTGGGACAAGTAGTTGGATTTCTCACATTCAAATACTGACTGTATCTCACAGAGCAAAAACAAGGTCAGCTTCACAGCTTAAACAGATATTGAAAAGCAGATACTGTTATGCTGTGCAGTGTGTATGTATCACATGAAAAAAAAAAAAAAAACCAACAACCAGTAAGATGTTAATTATTCTTCAGTTTGAGTCAGCTGCTGAGAATACAAAATGAACAGAAAATTCAAAATTGTTTTCATCTCCATAGAAAATCACTTGACTTTTCATTATACACATTCTTTAAGAACTGAGAGAAATCTCAAATGAGTCCCAACTCCATTACTTCTTCTAGAGGGGAAAAAAGATCTGTAAGAAGCAGCTGTACTATTTTTATAGTGACTGCACTTCCACATAGCAAAACATGTCAACACTTTCTTTGTACATACACACACAAAACACAAGTATGACAGTGACTACTGGATATTCTGTAAAGGAGAAGAAAAAGAGGCTGCAATTTTTCATACTCCAGCATTCCCAGAGTTTTCTAAATATCACAGCCTACAGCTACACAGAATGAACACGCAGGTTTATGTATTTAATTGAATTACTTCCCTTTTCACATATGGAGGAAACAAAGCAGTGAAAATCTGACATACAAGTAAAAGCATTAATAATATTATTAAAAAATGAAATGGAAAGTCACCTCAGACACAGGTATGTTTTCTCCAAGCTCAGATGTGTGCAGTGCCAGCAAACCAATCACTCGAGCCACTTTAGCACGTCTGCATATGAAATACATTTTTTTCAGGTAAAGGAGAACTGTTTCCAAAACATGACAAAAACAATTTTTTCCTGCCTACACCTATTTTGTACAGATCACTAAGGGCAGGAACTATTTAAGTCCTATTTACAGGTGAATTTTGTCTTTTTTTTTTATTTTTTTTTTTATAAATGTACTACTTAATTCTGTCTGTAGTTCAGCTTAATTTAGCAATAAATTCATGCAAAAAGATACGTTTTTACCCTTCAGCAACGAAAAATGGAGATTCTTTAGTTTATTCCAGTCCTCACAATCAGCCATGCTCCCACTCAGTTTTCTTAAAATACTGAACCCCCCCCAACAGATCCTTATAAACATTTTAGTACAGCTGATAAAACAAAGAATTAAATGTATTGCAGCAAATCAGCTTTAAATGCTTCATTAAAGAAAAAATAAGCAGTAATATCAACACTTATTAAATGAGCAGCAGAGGGCACTACCAGCTTCAAGTATTTCTAACATTTAAAAAAACTATCATTAGAAATATTTTCCTATCATTATGGAACGGCTTGGTTTATTCAGCAATTTAAATAATAATATTTGACACAGTGAGTCATGTGGCTTTCAGGTAGAATTTTATACATTTAATATAAGCTTAGATCTCACAAAAGTGCAGTATATTAATACAATGCCAAAACAAACAAACAAACAGAAAAATAATGTTACTTACATCATACTGCCAATCAAGTACCACAGTGGTTTGAAAGGCTAAAAAAAAAAACCTCCTCAAAAACTGTGAAGAAGTACATCCTTAATAAAAATCAGTAATAATAGCACGTTTGAAGAAATTGATGTAAAATAATTGTTACTTACATATCCCAGTTGGCGGCGGCACGCAGCTGCTGTATTAACACTGGAAACTGTAATTTGAAGAAGATAGGCAAATATGAATGGTACAGTGATCTGATGCATTCCAGTGATAAATATAGAAGAACAAAATACTTGTAATTATGTAAAATGTTTTTGGATGGCATTTGTAAAAAAAACAAAAACAAAAACCAATATTAGCCAATGATAAGCAAACACTGCGGACATTGCCCAACAATCAATTAAGAACAGAATTCCTGAATGTAAAAATGGCATTTTTCCCCAACATTCTTCCCTTAAGCCAAACTGATAAACATATACCAGCTTATGAAAATGAGCATTATTTTCTATGTGAGTATCACCATACAATGGAAAAACTGATGCTTCCATTTTGAAAAATAGATTATCATACAGTATTATCAAACAATTATTTAAAAAGTGAAATAGTTGCCAAATGCTAAAATAATGAATTGAGAGTTAATGCACAATCAGCACTTATTTCTAAAATCTTCTGCTAATCAGCGATTCAGTTATTGGACTGTTGTAAAAATAATTAATAATAATTCTCCAGTGATAATAGAATAATACTTAGAGCAATTCTCCATTAGGAAAACAGACATGGAATTCAATACATTTTGGTTTGGTTTTTTTTTTTTGGTTTATACTTCACTTGCCTTTTTTCTTCACTAGGGTGCAGTAGGGTTTTTTGTTGTTGTTTTGCTTTTTAAATATAACTAAACGCAGCCAATTTTTGCTACAATGCCAACGCTACATAAACCATATTGATTCCTTCAGAGCTTTATTATTTACCAGCTGAGAGTTAATTAGCCTGCTTGCAGCTTCCTTGTGGCCAGCCACAGTACAGAGGTAAGACAGTAAATTCAGTTTAGAACGTGCTGTTCCTGGATTCTTCTCAGTGGAATCAAGCAACAAACATGCTTGGTGCAAGAAGTCATTCCAGTCCACATCCTTCAGAGATGACAACTTCTCAGCTAGCACAAGAAGCAAACAAGTAGTTAAAGATCTTTTATGTTGTTTTAATACACTAGAAATAACATCAGCATGAATAAAATAAGCTAGAAAATTTTAATCTAACTAGAATTCCAATATTTCACGCTGTTTCTTTACAGCAAAGTTGAGGTAAAAGCTAATGAATGTCATCAAAATTCTCTCAGAAGCAATTGCAACAAACCTAAAATACTGATTAATTTTCATATAGACAGGTACCTATCTGGTTAAACCTTAAGAGTAACTGAACACAGATGACTTCAAGAAGAATACAAGTCAACAGCTGCCAGGAGAACGAGCGTAATCATCATCTCACTGATCACTGTATGGGAACTCAACTTCCCAAATACTTCCTTATCAGTCTTCAGGACTAAATTCAGTTCACCTTAGTAATCACAGTTTTGGTCAGTAACTTACTAAAAACTTATCTGCCATCCTGGCGTGCTCCAATATAGAATATCTAAGGACATCCTTTCTGTCTATTTTATATGCAAGTAACACTGTCTAATGAACAGTTCACGTTAGCAAAGGCGAAAGGCAGTATGAATTTCAGGTGTTCATCTTTTACTTCATATTTGTTTTAATGGTACGGAAAAAGTGTAGATAAGCAGCACCAAATTCATTACCTTAGAAAACAAATCAGAAAAAAAAAAAGCTATAACCATAGAATATTTACAACCACAAAAAAAAAAAAACAAAAAAAAACAAAAAAAAAAACACCTGTCCCTTATTAAATAAATACAGACAATAACAGCTAAACACATCGGAATATCTGCCTGATAGTTTGGATGCTTGAACACTAAATTAAATGAAACAGCACTTGCTCAGGTATTTGAACATGGCCATTCTTGCCAAATCCAGAATGTTTTTTGTTACTACAATCTTGTTTAGGGGACATTCTATTCTTCTCCAACTATCGAATTCCTTTAAAGTATGGAGAGTCAGTTTGTTAGGGAAAGAAAAAAAACAAGGAACTTTGTTTAGGTAGAGGTGCTATCTGAATTCTAGGAGTAACTACTTGCCTAACATTCCTCTTCAAGCACTCTAAAGCCAAACAATACTACCCAAAATATATCAGAGGAAATAGTTTCCAGAAATAATAGACTTGTCTGAGGTTAAAAACACGACAAAACAAAAAAGTATCCACTAATCTACACTGTCCATTGGGAACATTTCACAATTACACACAAGACTGCCAGGCTATCAAGTATTATAGCTCATCAACACTACGCTTTTCAACATCCTGTTTTCTTTTGCTTCCTTAACTTTGTCAAATCTTAATCTGGTTGAATACCTCAGTATTTTACAAACAAACAAACAAACTTCTGTTTTTCCATGCTAAAAAAAAGTTGGCTGTCTTATTTTTTAAAGCTTTTAAGTATGGCTTATAAGAGGGCAGAAGAAAGGGTATATATATATATATATATACCCTTATATATATATATATATATATATATATATGTATATATATATGTGTATATATATATATATATATATGTATATATATATATATGTAGCTGTCAGCACTTGAAAATTCTACTCATTTTTTGTCTAATTTGTCTAATATATATATATATATATATATATAATATAATTGTCTAATTAAGAACATAACTTTTGCAACTTCAGGAAAACCAGTTCTGAATTCTCCCCTCACCTCAGCTGATTTACAAATTTACAGATTTAAAGATTTACAATCTTGCAACAGTTACACTACCTTATACAGAATGAACGTTTCTGAGTCAGCAGAGCCATACCTGAATATGCTGGTATATGTAAAGCTTTTGAGTCAAATCTAACTGGCACTTGCTTCATTATCTGCAGAAATAAACAACATCACAATTAGTTTTAATGTGTTTCTGAAAGTTTTTCAGCAGTCAAACATGAAAACAAGGACACAGAAATAGGACAGGATGGCTGTACAAATCAGTGCTTACTCCTGAGGCATTTTTCAATACTGGAAAGGAGCTTATAGGCAGGAGGAGGATTGACTTTTTACATATATAGCTAGTGGTAGGACAAGGGAGAATGGATTTAAGCTGAACAAAGGGAAGTTTAGAAGAAAAAATTCTTCAGAGTGTGATGAGGCACTGGCACGGGCTGCCCAAAGAAGTTGTGGATGCCTCAGCCCTGAAGGATTTCAAGGCCAGGCTGGGTGGGTTCCTGGGCAGCACGATCCAGTGCCTGGTAACTCTGCCCATGGCAGGGGGGTTGGGACTAGATGATCTGTGAGGCCCTGCCCAACCCAAGCCATTCTGTGGTTCTTACAACTTCAGGCCTTCCTTTCCAGAGAAATCGAGTTTTTTAGATGCTTTTTAGAAATATTATATCTAAAACTTAGAGAATGACATAAATTGCACTGGAAGAGTTTAACACCTGAACTATGTGGCTTCATGGACAGCTTTGTGTTCCTTATACCAAAACACACTCAGCTTTGTTTTCATTTAAGTAATAGATATTAAAGCAAATTATCAGAAAACAGATCTACAAAACCGCTGAACACAGCATTTAATAGCTTCTATTTATTCTATTTATTGTAAGACATTATTTGACATTACTTTAAAACCCCAAAATAACTCTATTCTCCAAATTAGTAATACAATAGGACTGTAAAAGACAGCTAAAAACTTGCATGAGAGCTTGCCAGATGACTGGGTGGAACTGCTTTAAAATTTGAATTATAAAACACAGGAAATGAGTTTCACCCTGATTTAAAGATTTATCTGCAAAACTAGCCTCACCCACAAGTTCCTGAATCTTATAATTTATTTTGCTATACCTTTGGATTGTCAATGATTGGCGTTATGATAAGATCAGATTCAGTGTAAATGAGCTCTTTCAATGCTGACTCCATATCCTGCTGACTTGAGCACACATTTTTAGCCTGGAACAAGAACAAAGTTTTCTGAAATACCATTTTGCACAAAAGAAGAAAATTTATACTTACTCCCATAATGTTTCACTTAAATATTATGCCACAGAGTTTGGTCATGTAAATAATATATTCTAAATTGCTTTTTAATGGTGTAGTTATTGATAGAGCCTAGACTTTGCAATTAAAAATTATGAAAAATATGTATGCAAATAGAAAGACAAAACTCTAAAAAACAAAAAAAAAAAAACAAAACTTGAACTTAAGTTCAAAATATAGATGGATTTAAAAAAAAAAAAAAAAAAAAAAAAAAAAGATAGTCCCTCTCTCTTTTATGCATTGAATTAAAGGGGGACAAAACATCTTATTTGGTTCCTACGCTGGAAGATTTGCAAACATTTACTTTAACTTTTTTTTTTTTCCTTCAATATTTTTACACACTAAAGGAATTACTACTGGAGGAACTACTTTTCTGTTATAATTACAGATTGAGAAAGAAAGGTGTCTTTGATGTAGTCTCCATGCTAAGATCTTGACTATGATTATATCACTGCCTCTTAATATTAGTTTTTCTACTCACCCTTGTCATGCTTGAATCCTTTTGTGGAGAATTTTGGATTGGAGCAATAGTAACATCAGTTACTTGTACTGCAGTGCTGGTTCTAGGAGTAGGACGAGAACTTCAAAAGAAACAGAATACAGATTAAGTCTCACTGCAGGCCACTGTTGTGGGATTTTGTTTGTTGGTTTGGGGTTTTTATTTATTTTCATACAAATATTTTCATATTTTCAGAGGACTTTCAAGGGTTTTCTGACTGTTGTTTTGATTTTCATACCTCAGAAGAAATATGGATTCATTTGATCCACCATCTGCATTTTTGGGGCGCAATTCAGTCGGATTTTCTACTGAAAAAAGAACAAACTTGAATCTAAATGTTCAAGTAAACAAAACACAAGGAAGAAGCATGTGGTGAGACCAACAAAACAAATCAAAATAACGTAATGAATATTACCTATTTTGAAAGAATTGCTTGGTAGCTTATTATCTGCTCTTGAAGATGATAGGTTTTTACAAGCATCTTCTGGCCCCTTGGTATTCCATGACTCCAAGTCTTCATTGCTGTTTAATAAGAAATATTAATTAAAAAGATTTAAAAGAGATCAGATTGATCGTATCCATTACTTATTGCAACTATTAACATGCAATTTAGCTGTCATTCTCATAGATCATCCTCCTATTGCAATATGAGCTACAAGTACTTTTTATATTGGTAATGGGAATGATGAAAAGCTGTTTTTGAGCAAGCAACTTGGAAAATATTAAAGAACTCTCTAGCCCCCTTAATACAACTGGCGTTGAAGAAATTTGGAATTATACCTGGGATTATACCCTGGAATACACAAGGGTAATTTTGTAAGAAAAAATTTACAACCAATTTACTTTCAATATCAAAGCCTGTATCAAGCATTAAGATCAATAAAGACTTTTTTTTTTTTTCCTTAATAGCAAGTTTTTCACTTTTGCTTCTGTATTTCCCTGTACTGTTCACCTGGAACTGGTTCAAATAAACCTCGCCTGTGGGGCTCACATTTTGAAAGGAAGAAGTACAGATCTTCTTTTCATGTCAGGACCATGTCCTTGGTTTTTCATGTGTGCCAATTACTGCCTTAGTGAAAATTTCAGAATCATTAGAAGACTCAAGTAAGTAAAGTCAAGAAGTCCAATATTTTGTGGGTAATTATTATTCTGATTCTCTGAGAAATTGCTCAGACATACAATATGGTAAAGGTGGATCTAAGTCTCACTAATATTTTGAATAAATTCTGATTTTGAGATAGAAACTCACAATCTTGATTATTTGCCCTGGTGGTAAAAGTAGTAATAAAATTAAAGGACAAAGAGCAGCATATTAAACTAGAACAGACATTAGTAACAAAAAATACTGCAGCCCTGGTTCCAGAAATAGGTATTTCAACAATGTGAGATAGAATGTAAAAATAGATAAAACACAGAAGCATGTGGCGTTCTAAAATAAAGCTATTTCCATACTTGTTCTAAATATTTGAATGCTATTTCAGGTTGCATTCAGGGAACAACAGATTGTTTAAAAACAAACAAACAACTCTAAATGGAAATTAAGAAATTAAAAACAGCAATATTAACAGACATTTGGAAGAAACCTAAGTATTCAGTGAATAGAGCCTATTTTCACAAAAGGACTGGGTGTTTCTGCCTATATAGGAATGCAGAGTATTTAACATTTAAATATAAAAACATTAGATTAATGCTTTATGCTATAAACAAAGAATATGGGTCAACTACATTCACAAGGCTAACAAAACCTAAGATGATGTGCTGATAGGTTTTTTGAAGACTTTATGTTAATGCATAAGAACAAACAAACTTACATAAAGATGAAATTGACTCATGTATGAGGTGCTAATAAAGCTTCTGAAGGACAGTACTGTAAGTCAAATTACTGTTCATCATTGTTATATAAACAAAAAAAAAAAATAGCATTCTGTGGCTAGAAGAAATGAGTCTACAGAAAGCAAACAGATACTCTTACACTGATAGGATACTGTAATTCCTAAGCACCCCAAACTGCTCACTGGATGGTATAAAACTTAACTCAGCAATTATTTAACAAAATTAAACTCCTAAGCAAAATTCAAAGACTGAAAAATTCACAGAAAAATATTTTAAATCTGTACTATTGATTTATTTATTTGTTCATATGTACCACAAAAAGACATCTGCTAAAACATGAAGTACCTTGAGCCCTGGCTGTGTGAAGAATCGCCATCACAATGGCTAAGGGAGTCTTTCCAGAATGGATGATGCAATAGGTCTGTCCAGTTGAGCCTTTTGAGAAGCAATAGACAAACTGAAAAAGCAGTGGCAAAGTACAGCTACAAAAGCTTATCAGGCTACGTTCTGAATCCAGTGGTGCTATGAAGCAACTATTACTGTTCTTAGTTGGTATGTGGTGAACAAATAAGTTACCTTATAGAGGAAATGTTCTGCCTAAAATTGAAATGGATCATTCACACAACACAGAGAGGTGAGATTAAAGATTAAGTACACAGTTTAACCAGTCCCATTATTTACATTACTCTATAAATAATTATGTTATACAAAAATATAAGTGTAACATCTATAAATTAAAGTCTTATAAAAGATATGCCCATTGCTCTGGAAAACTGAAGCCATCCAATTTGAAAAGCTAACATCCTGTTAAACAGTTACCTATTTAACACCACATACAAAAGTAGAAAACTATGCAGAATTAATATTTTGATTAAATAAAGTTTGCATGAGAAATGCACTATTTCTTCTTTTATGAAGGAGAAAATTACTTTTTCATTGTCACTAGATATTATCATAGTTATTATTTTTTTCCAGATGTGAAAAAGGCAATGCAACCAACAGGTTTACCTCTTCTGAGGATCCTTCTGAAGCAATCCATCAAGTAAGCTGATGAACTCTGCAGAAGGTTTCTGAAAAGCAGAATCTGAAAATAGAAGAACTTAAAAAGATAAAAACTGGACAACAGAATCAACTGTGACAAAGTAAATCAAATCATTATCTGAATCAAAACATTAAAGCAGTTTTATTTAACACCAATTTCATCTGAAAAAAAAAATGCATAAAAAATACTAAATATTAAGTCTAGTAGTAAAATGATCTTCAAAGAGATTATAAAAATCAATACTTGGTCAAGCTAATCTAAAACAATAATATACATTTATTATTATATTCCTATATATTCACAAATTCATATTTTTTTATATTTCATATAAAAATATGAACCTTCCCATTATCATATAACTATTAGATGAAAATAAAGTAGAGTTGAAAATTGTGCTAATTGAAATTTACCCTAGCTGTGGTAGTTTTAAGTTCCAGAATTCTCAGTTAACTGAGAAAGACTGCTTCTGAGAGCTCAAAATCATGTAATACAATCGATCTATTTGCTTCAAAAATAAAGTTTCCCTTACAACCGAAACAAGTAATAGTTGTAACTCAATAGGTCACCTTTCTACTGTATCAGTTTGAACTGAAATTAGAAACTAACAAGGTGTCTCCATGAATACCACCGATGCCTTGAATGACGAAGTTCAAAAATTCCATCCATTCCATTTAATTCTTAACACTAAATGATACACATGTTTTATCAACAGAGATATAAGCATTCATCACTAATGGAAGATGTTCATAGCAAAGGAACGGCAATGGTAACATTCGCTTTGGACAGCAAAACAATTCCTGCAATCAGCCTCAGAATAAACACTGCAAAGCAAAACTTTGTTACTATTGATTCAATTTGACACATTTAACAAGAGAAGAATGTTACCCTTGGGCCTCGGTGGCAGTGGATCTTCATGTAAAATCTTTTCAATTAATTCTGAAAAGTTCTCTGAGAAGAATGGTGGTCTTCCTAAAATAAATGGAAGTTTATTTTTTCAGTTATGCAAATTTCAAAATGGCTGTCAGGTGCAATTATATACAATGAGCTCATTTTCCTAAGGAAATATTCAAAGCAATAAGCATACTTGATTTGAATTTAAAGGTTCACTTAAAAATAAATCCTTGGATTATATTCTTCTACTGCGAACCGCCAAAGAGACCAAGGACAGAACATGTTCTAAAGACAGCTTGAGGTAGGCCATCATGAATGCTCTGAAAGAATCCATAATGACATAGCAGCTGGAGAACGGAAGAGCACAGTATGCCAATCCGACAGATCTGTGTATTGTCTAAGACTTCAGACTACTGCACTGTAATTCTTTTGCATTGAAAGTTTCCTTCCAGCTGCAGGCAATGCTAACTTTATCTGCAGGAAAGCCAATGACCAGTTTTAAACTAGTTAAATTTTTCTCCCTCCGACGTCAAATTAATGCATCCAGAGTTTAATACTGAGGAGATTAAGAACATTACGTTGTCCAAACAAGTACTGCTACATTTTCAAATCATAGTATTTGAGGGATTTGGGTTGGTTAATACCATTACATTTGGAATTCAGGCAGAAGTATAATTTAGCAGTATTACTTCAGCTGATTGCTTGACAAGTTGTTTTTCTTAAGCATATTTAATGTATTCTTCAAGAAATTTTTATTACCTCTCTTAAATATATCTTTCTCTCTTTTTACTTCCTTAAAAAATAAACAAGAATTTAAATTGGGATCACAAAGTAGGTTTTCGTTATCACAGATATCAAAGAAATACACAAACATACAACCTGAGAACATTTCATAAAGTAAACATCCTAAGGACCACAGATCACTGGACTTGGAGAAGTCTTCTCCCTTTATTACTTCTGGAGCTGTGTATAATGGAGAGCCTACAAAATACCATACAAATACACTCAATTGAACATCAGTCCTGTAGAACACCTGAAACTTAGAGGTCTCTCAGATGCTCCTAGACACAAACTATTGAAAGATTCTGAAAAGGAAAGCCAAAATTCTAAAGCTTTCTTATTTGATGAAAATGTAGCACAGCAGTTGTAGCCCATTGGATTTGCATGGATTTTTCTGCAGAAATTGAAGCACACTAACAGCTTCTTCATGCTTCAAAAATAAACAATCTTTCTTATGTAAACAGTACTGAAAAACAACTAATCATCAGACTGGAAATTACACAGACCACTTGAAGCAAAAAGTATGGTGAAAATCTTGTGTCAAAAACCACAAAAGCCATTCTCTAAACTATTGTTAAATGGATACAAAATCTCTAATCAAAGTAGAAGCAATTCAGTATCATACTTACTGAACTGTGCATACATTTAATATAAATTTAATGGAAATTAGCCCTAGACCCAGAGAGACCATCTGCAACACATACTGTTTTCATATACGATAAGTAGTGAAATTATAATTTTGTCAATTAGGAAAATCAGTTAGGACTCAGCATTTCTGAAGCTTCAGTGATTTTCTTCTTTTTATAGTTCTACTACTGATACTTAATTGGTAATATGTGAAATGCATCAAGGACCAAAGGTATTTCACAGATTTTATTTTATTTTTTTTTTTTACATCCACATCAGTTATCATTAAAAAGCTAATTACTTAAGCCCCCTTAGCAAACCCAAATGAAGAATTAGCATTTTCAATTCACTAACTACTTTGAGCGGTTTCAGATCACATCCATATATGATTTTTGCTCAGGATAGAAAGGCAGTTTGTGTATTAGAGGGTATGGGATGCCAACTGCAAAAAGCAATTCAAAATAATCCAGTTATGTGGAAATCTTACATTCTACAGTATTTTTATAATTGCCTACATATAAGCTTCAAATCAAAAATAACATGAAGTCTATTTAGAACAAGACAGAGAGGTAAGCAACTGTTAATCTATCAAAAATTCCATGACAAAAGTACATTTTTCCAGTGCTTATACTGTCTTTAGAATTATGACTATGTATTTCTAAACAGTTTCTGTTCTTCTTCCTCACTTGCAGGTGTTGTTCCCTCTGTGTCTTACAATCCATCTTAACAATTTTCCTTAACAGCAAAATTTTTGTTCTGAGCCTACCTGGGAAAAAAAAAATTCCCTACATGGCGAATACGCAAAATCTACTCAAAGAAAACTTGCATATCGCACAAAGAGGCCATTATTTACAGATGTTGACATAGCAGAATTATTCTGTTTCTCCAGGAATTTAGTAAGCCACATCAGAATTTTGATCAACTGCCTTCTTCGAGTCTTCTCTCAAAAATCATGCATAACAACAGTCTTCTCCCACTTTCATTCAGTCTGTTTAGCTTAATTTTAGCTGGTAAAAATATCCTACCTCGAAGTCTGTTTTTCAGGTGTCTTTGTGGAGTGCTTTCAACAACATCTCTTCCTGTTTCTTCAGACCCAACTAAAGCAAAAAATTCTTCCAAGTTTTCTCCATCTGCTTTAGCCAAGCAAAAGTTACTGAACTTCAAAGTGCCAGGCCCTTCCAGCAGAATCTAGAGGAATAAACATAATCCAGCATAGCAGATATTAACACCGGTGACTGCACTAATTTCCAATACAAACTATATTAAATCACAATAATTTAATCATTTAAGTAAATAGAGATGATCACTATCATATCTAAAAGCATTGACAAATTTAAGTCAAAACAAATCACTTTTTTTCTTGTAACCAAAAAAAATCACGTAAGGTGACGACACAACATTAATGGTTCCATTCACATTTTTGTTGGCTCATCATTAAGCTGATATGAATGATGATGGATGATGCTATTGTAGAAAAGAAAGTAAAAATAAGAGTTAAAGTAAAAATGTGTTTAAAGTAAAAGGATAGTAAAAGGAACATTCATTCATTTTAGGCAAAAAAAAAGTGTTTTTTTTTTTTTATTATTTTATGCTGGACAAAAAACTCATTATTTTGATAATGATAAGTTCTTCCTATGTAGTCAGTGATTTCCTAATTATAATCTTTATAATCCCCCCCAAATTGTCTGGAAAAAAAAAAAAAACCACTCATTTGGTTAGATATGGGCTGAGGGGGGAGGCTGGGAGAGGGGCAGGGGAGGATCTTACTTTTTCAGTCTGTATTCTGTGTTCAAAAGAGTACTTTACAGTCTTTACTTTTTTTTTTTTTTTTTTTTTTTTTTTTTTTTTAAACACATTCTTCTTCAGAAAAATACAGAGGCATTTCCATTATGCTTTACTTATATATTCACTTCTATTTATTGCTCTTTTACCCACAAATAACAGAAACCAAGCATGAATGCACAAATCCTACAGAAAATTCAGAAAGGCAACTCAACCTCTTACAAATCAAGACCAACAATAGAATTACTGTTATGCAACTGGCTTCCAATATTAGGTAATTCTCTCAAAAACAGTATAATATAATAAAATGTTGATTGCATGCAAAGTAATATGTGATATCCACTATAAATAATACTCCTTGTTACCTTTCCAGGTGTCAGCTCACAAAAGATAATCCCAAGGTTATGAATGTGGTGTAAACCGGTAATCAAATCTACACCAAATTCTCTCACTACATCTTCAGGTAGATGTTCATCTTGAGCAATTACTGATTCTAGTGAACCACCTGAAATATGTGTACACGTGGTCAGCAAAGGAATTACTTGCATGGCATTTGCTTTACATGCACAATGACATGATGAAAGTCTTCCAAAACTATCAAGTAAAAAATCATTACCCATACACATTAAAAATATGAAAATGTATAGAAAAGAAAAATCTACTTCCAAGATTGTGATATAAACTTTCACTGCAATTAAACTGAGGGCATGACTTTTAAAAACACTTTCATATTGATTTATTTTACAAAGGAAGCAGTAGGAAAACATGAAACTCATACTGTCACAACGCAATAGTAACCCAGTGGGTTTATTCAGATCCTTCCGCATGAGACGAAGCAGTACCAAGATCAGGCTATCAGTGTCTGTGAACAAGCAGTAGAACTAATGATGTGGAATTTCCCACTGAATTCACAGACAATAAAAATAGTAAAATCCCAGGATCCCAGGGTCCATGGAGAAGGATAATAAATATTTTATTTCAAACTACATAATATTTTCCTGAGCTTTTTTTTTTCCCCTTTGCTTACTGATTGATTTCAGAGAATACTGAGATGCTCAGGTTTATCACTATTCTCCAAATTACTCAATGATGTTGAATCTTACAGTTGCTCTAAGTCTTTACATTGCTTATAAAAATCAGTCTTACCTTTAGAACCAGCCTCAGAATATATGACGTAGTAAAGAATTTTCCAACATTTTAGCACTTTTATAATGTATTTTAGATGGCTATACAGATATACCAGGAAAAATTTATAATGAAATCAGCAACACAAAAGTGTTGCTCTACAAAATTAGTATGAAATTCAACTCTCATCCAATTCACAAGTACATTTGCTGCTAAGAATCTCTTGAAACTAACTGCTGTGAACATAGCATTTCCAAGTGCACAATGGCACAAGTACAATTTGAGGCAGGTCAGACAGCAGCTTTATTAACTATGACCACAGTGAGAGAACATTCAGGCAGCTTTTTATCCCTCTACTGTCCTGCTTTATGCCAAGTGATTGCAGAGACCCAACTCCTATGGTGTTTCAAAGAAATGAGAAGTGAGGAAAAGGTCACATAGTTGTTAAAAAAGCCAGGCATCCACCCTTGGGAGAGATGAACTCCACTCAACCATTCACAAGCTAACAAGGACAAGTACCCATGTCTGGGAGAGATGGACTCCATAAGTTGCTTGCTAACTGCCATTGTTCACACTGTGGAGAGATGGCTCTTGGATGGCCTGTAGCAGTAGGACATCCAGTGTTATCCTGGGTCAGAACTGGGGATTCTGACAGTTCTTCACAATTCCTGACTGCTTTTATTTGAAATTACTGTATTTTTAGTTATGATAAACTTCTTAGTCAGTCCACTCTTGGGTCTTTAAGAACTTTATTCCCATGCTGCAATACTGCAAGATACACAAAAAATTGCTTTAGCTGTTCTTAACAATAGGCTGCCTGCCTAATAAACTACATACATGTCAATTTGTTAGACGAGGCAAATAGACAAGGCCTAACTTTAATTCTAATAATTAAAGAAAGAATGACCAGATTATTTTTCAGGACTTACAGCTTCTCCAATAATTCTAAGTAGGGAAAAAAAAAAAAAAAAAAAAAAAAAAAAGCAGTTTATAATATTGGCTCTTACTATGAAACAACTCTCTGTATCAAAACATTAAAATGCCTCTCTTGCACAATCACCTTTCCTTTGCACATGGAGGAAAGCACGCTTACTATCATCTGCTTAAAACATAGAGTCATAATTGGAGAAAGCATTAAAAGACTTCTTTAGAAGATTGATGTTAATCTACCAAAACTCCATTAATTACTTAATACAGTTTTGGGTTCTCAGTGTTCCCAAATTAATGTCTTAACATAAATCTTTGCTTAAATAAATTTTAGATAACTACACTCCAATTACTCACAATTTGTTTTTAAGTTCCCCTGGCTATGAGAAGCTAACATTATGTCACCTAAATTAGTATTTCACATGCATTGTGAACTAGAAGATAAATATGAGTTCAGTGGACTTCTAAAAATGTTTTAAAACCCAACATTTTTAATCATACATACATACGTACAACCTGATTACTAATTTAACTTTTCTTGAAGACTGAAATAAGTATTTTTTGTGAGAAACATTTATTATTAAAAAAATATTACAAATATCTGTACTATATATTTATTTATTTTTGTCCACCTGAGCTTTTTACCTGTGCATAACTCCATTACAAGCCAGAGATGGTTGCTTGTTTCATACCATTCGTGAAATGTCACTATGTTCTTGTGTCTGATTTCGTGAGTCAGACGAACCTAAAACAAAGTTCTTAACATTATTAGTGGGAAAAAAATATCTTTATATATATGGATTGGAGGAGGATTGGAGACAACACAGCTTTATGCCGGATCATCTACTCATTCCTGTGCCTAGTCCAGTACACTAAATAGTTAAAAATTAATCTCCAATTCAAATTAATTTTACGTGTAAGTTGATAACAGAAAACTTTCCTCTTAGCCCTTGGCCTACTGAACTTTTTCCAGCAATATGAGAAAGTTTCCCAACCAATGAAACAGAGATATTACTGATTTATAAGCACTGTTTAACTCTTTTGCATGTCTACTAACAGACTGTAAATGAGAATTTGGAGTCAAACTTGGAGATCTACTTTCTTTTCCAGTGAGAACACAATTGCGAGAAAATATGGTAAATATAATAAGGAGAAATAAAGAGTTTTCCCCCCTCAGTCTTATCAAGCAGAAGCAATCACTCAGGGTCTCTGAAAGTCTCTATTTCTACCACACCTAGCCTCATATCTACAGAAATCTCTAAATCCTGTCAGAGCCATATGCGAGGTACTTTCTGAGAGGAATATGCTTTGAAGGGAAAAAAGATTTGAGTGGAGAAGATTTATGAGTCACAAAAACAATGAGAGGGAATATTAAACAAAATGTGTCAACTGGAAAAATGAAATATTTGAAATGTTTAACTGTACCAGTTTTCATTTCTTATCCAGAAAGCAAATGTTTAAAACTTTGCCAACCTTTTGCAAACAAAAATTTATCTACTTAAAATACCATTCTTTCATAAAAAGTAATTTCTTCTTAATACGAAGGAAATTATTATTTACTGGAATGCACTACTAGGACTGGATTTACATAACTCAGAAAAACAAAGTCAACCACTACACACTTATTTTTATAAAAGGTACGTTAACATATCATAGAACCAGTAAGCCTGTAAAACTGAGATTATGCATACAATTTAAACAAGAACACTGCTAGGTGATAGAAATAAACACTTCAGCATTCAGCATTTTTCTTTCTGCAGCAAGGATTTATTTATTTATTTAAGTTTGATCTTTTCCCAAACTTGGCAGGAAAAGTCTTACTTACCCAGTTTGTTATTTCAGCTCTTTTGCATTTATCAGTGCAAAGAATGGCAACAAAATTAATTGTCCCCTTTCTTCTTCCTTTATAAACGATGGTCTTGTTTCCTCTTCCTATCTCTTCATAAAGAATGAAGTTCTCCATACTTAAGGATGCTTTACTGGTAAGGGATTGGAAACATGGTATTTTCTTAGTCAGATAAACCTTTAAAGGAAGAAGGGAGAGAGAGGAAGCAATCAAATTTAAAAATCATTAATGTATCACATTTACTCTCTCAATTCTTAAAAAATAGAAATTATGTTTCATCTTGCTGGAAGGATCTAAGTACTTCAAAGATCACCTTGGGAAATGTGAACAAAATTTTGAATGGGTAACTATTTTCCACTTGGAAAGCTCTTCACACATTCCACAAGTTACAGGTGAACCAGTAACTACAGATTCTAAATATTTTATCTGTAAATAAAAATCATGCTACCAAACTTAAAATTTTAAGTTCTGCATAAAAACGCTAGATACAGGAAATTATTCTAAACTGAAATCCTTACCAAGTAAAGTTGCCATTTCTGCTTAAGGGCACACCAGGCAGATTTCCTCTGCAATTTTTTACCCTGTAATTTAAGCCTGATAAATAACTGATCTAATCAGCGTAACTAGAAAAAGAAACAAAAAGAACCCCACAGGGATTAGCATTCCTAACAACACTAAGATGCCTGTAGCTTTATCAGTTATAGGAGTTAGCATTAGAAATTTTTTTCATGGATGGAAACAATCGATTTTGACTCCCCAACTGCGGGAGTCAGAGTTCCACAAGAAAATTTTAGTTTCTCTTATAACTACTATTTTTTGTCTCAATAATTTTATTATTGAATTATTATTAAATGGTTATTATTATTATATTTTATATTAAATATTATATTATATATTATTATATTATACATTATATTAATTGTTATTAAATGGTTTAATTTACATAGTGAAACAAATTAAACCTTTGCCATTTGTTACAAATGTTCCAAAATCAGAATATATTGCTACCTAGTACACAACCAGAACCTTCTAGTAAGTTCTTCCAGCTCCAAACCAACTCCACATTCAGTGCCCAGTTCTTCCAACTGAAAACTGAAATATTTCACAGCCATTTGGAGTTGCTTGTTCTCATCTTAACACCAAATTCTTTCATTTTGCTTGTGGACTGTTGTTTTCCTTTCAACAAGACCAGTTCTCAATATAGTTACCTGACAACTACAGAAAAAAAAACAGAGGATAGTACAGCAACAAGGATAGAGAGGAAGGCTGCTTAAACTGTGCTGATTACAAGCCACAAACTCAATTTCACTACCTTTCTTGAGACACAAAGCTCAAATGACAAACTAAATGCCACATGAGACCAGAGAATTCCCAAATCTTTAGTCAGAACATTTTGTGAAACACCCCTGCAACACATACACCTACACCCCAATAAACACACCAACAAATACCGAATGTAAATTAACTTGATTTTGCCTCACAGTAAGCAAAGAGGTGGGCATAGCCAGCGTAACTTTAGAAGGAACATCTTTTTCCTGCAGTTAACTGTGAAAACAGATGGTCAATTATGCAATGATCAGTTTGCCAAACAAGGCACAAAGACAGGAGCGGATGTGGGTCTACTTTCCTGTCACTGAAGTATCCCTTATGTTCTTCTCGAGAGCTAGAACAAAGACCGGAAAAAGTAACATCTTCCTCTGCTTCACAAAGGTGCCAAAGCAGCAGATTGTCACCTCACTGCTCACCCCCGTGACCATTACCTCTAGACAGGCTGTACCTGCAGATAAGGTCTCAACCGGCAGCTCTGCAAGAGGCTACCGGGAAGAGAGCAGCCGTCCCCACCGGCAGGCCTTCAGCCGGGGTACCGAACGGGGATATGGCACAGCGGGCCGCCGCCGCGATCACACCTGGGCGCTGCGGGCCCGGCGGCAGCGGGAAGGCAGGCAGCTACTGGACGACTGCGAGGCGACAACGGCCGTGACCGCAAGAAGGAAGCCGCCATCAACTGAACCCGGTGGAGCGCCGCACGCTCCACCGTGGGGGGACGTAGATGTGTCCTGACGGGGAACCCAGCGCCACGCACCTAAAAGAAAGAGTCAGAAGGAGAAGAACCAGCACAGCACACGGCGTGACTCGGGAAGATGGCTTTTATTTTTCTTATTCGATAAGGGAAACGCCGCAGAGCGCCAGGAAGGCCTGCCGTCTCTCCCCCGCGCACCACTCCGGTGGTCGCCGCCGTGACCCCGTCTCCAGGAGAGAGGGCCGGACGCCGAGGCCGCTATTGGGCCGCAGCGAGTCCACGCGGGGAGTGAAGGAGGCGCCGCCCGGTTGCCAGGCAACCTCCAGGCCCGCCCTTTACGGTGGGGGGCTGCGGCGGCTCGAGCCGTTATTCGGCGCGCTCCTCTGGAAGGGCGATCCGCCATTACGGCGTTGGAAGCGCTCCGTTCCAGAGTGGGCGCTGCCGTCACGAGAATCGCCCAGCGGATGGATTCGCTCTTACGACAAAACTTAGCCCTTAAAATGTCCGTTACCTCCTAACATTTTTAAGCCCATAAGCCCGTTTCCACGTGGTTTCATAAAAGAAAAGATACAGCGTCGTTGTCAGGAAGGGTTTTGTGTTTGTAGGCTGGATGATGGTGGACTTGGGACTTCATACGGGAAAGGCTTCAGTGTGAGTGTAACCTCACCCCTAACACTGCTAAAATAGAAGTCAAAGACCACCCTACTAGGGAGAGATCTTTTAGGATGGCAGCAGAGCTGAGCGCTGTGTGCCAGCTGGGCTTCATCCTTCCAGCAGCAGAGCTGTAGGCACAAAGGAAAACCTGAAGGTAATCAAGCATCATTCACAGAATCACACAATCACAGACACCTCTGGAGACCTTCAAGTACATCCCACTGCTACAGGAGGTCCCTACAGTGGGCTGTACAGAAAAGCATTCAGTACAGTTCTGAATATCTCCAGAGAAGGAAACTCCACGAGCTCTTTGGGCAGCCTGTTCCAGTGCTATTCCTGCCTCACGGTAAAGAAGTTCTTCCTGTGTCCCAGATTGCGCCCACTGCCCCTTGTACTGTCACTGGGCAGTGCTGAAAAGAGCCTGGCCCCATCCACTTGATTCCCACCCATTAGATACTTACAAGCATTTATAAGATTCCTCCTCAGTCTTCTCCAGACTGAACAGTCCCAGGTCTCTCAAGCTTTTTCCTCATAAGGAAGATGCTCCAGGCCCCAGCTCACCAATACTTTTGTCACTGTTCAGCTTCTCATGGGTTTGGTAGGGAGTCCACAAATTGGTGTGAGGTCAGTGCTGAATACAGACAAGATTTTTGCCATTCTATTGAAATTACTGAGCTGGCAAGTGCTGAAAAATAGTGTGTGCAACAAAATTGCTCATTTCTCAGTAATCTCAGATCCTGTCCCATTTTGCAGCATGATTTCGGCAAGTTGACTACCAACAAAGCCACAGCTTTGAAACTGTCCAGTTCTTTTTTTAATATAAATGAGTAGAAATAAAGTGAACATATAAATAGAAGTCACCTAGTTTCCTTTAGTTGACACAATGAAAGTAAGCTCTGAAGAGGCATTTATTTAGATTTTTGAAAGCTGTATACACTGTCTTTAGCATTGATGAAGGTGACCGATATAAATCAGAAGGAGCAGAACATTAGCTCAAGCACATAACCAGTTCCAACAGCAGCGTGATGCAGTTTTAATTGAATTGTCCCTGCCTAACAGGACATAATAGCAATCAAGTTACTGCCTCTCCTTTAAAAAATCTAATATTTTGTCCTGTGCACAGCTTTCTGCTAAATTAATCCAGGTTGGGACTGGGTTTTTATGTAAGGGAGATAATTCTGTCATTTTTTGAGAATGAGGAAGTATGAACTTTAACAGTCTTTTGAAATCTTCGCGTAACAGTGGTCATAGCAATACTGAGCACAGAGAAACACAAACAAAATGCTTTAATAACAAGGCAGAGATTCATAAAGACCATTTAATTTGAAAGTCTATAATGAAGAATGTTCAGCACAATTAAAAGCAGACTAAGGGGACTTGTTGATTCATACCTCCCATTTTGCCAGTTCCTCTTAGCTAGAACCTATTTATTTTTATTGTGTGTGTGTGTGTGTGTATGTGTGTTACTGATAAACACTTCATTACACATTTGTATCTTTCTCATCATCCAGATGCATCATTTCAAAATACTCCAGGTTGGGATTTCTTCTCTTTGTTAAAAGAATCCCTTTGGTTTAAGAATTGGGAGTTATCCCTTCAAAAATGTCGCTTGCTTCCTGTATAAGAATTATCTTGAATAATTAACCAATATACAAATATAAATCAGAGCTGTAATTCTGCAACGCTTACCATTGGCCCTTTTCCTACTGTTTTCATCTGTTACTGTTTCCACTGCTGGTTACTGAACATGACTTCAAGCACTGTGCTCAACTGCAGTAAACTCTTCTGTGGGAATATTTTCAGTATTAAGGAATGGAATGCTAAATATTCTCTTTGCTGTTTACAGCATTTTAAAACTCTCTGCAAACTCTATAGCAAACTCAGCTTTGCTCCTTACTTGCCTCACTATCATAAGGGATAGTCAGATGAAATCAAATTCTTGTTCTCAAAAAAATATATTATCTAATTTAAAGTAAACTGAGATCTCATGATTGGAACTACGTAGTTCAGGAATGCTTAAACACTTCACTGCTGTGTCCTCAGTGAGTGCTGTGGAAGCTTCTGACATTCTGCCTGGTTCCTAAAAGTCTGACTAGCCGCCTGTAATACTAAAATATGTTTCCATCTTTTGTTTTCCTTTGGAAATAAACTGTTATTTAGTTTGCTTTAATGCCTGTTGAAGACCCTATATACTTCTGTTCTATTTTGCCACATGTACTAGAATTTCTCCCGCCTATGATGATTATTCATGTTCTATCTCATCTTCTCACTATGCGGTGTTTCCTACTCTGTTTAGCTACATCTTTCCCAAACCAAACCTTCATTCCTCTGAGAGTTTCTATTCTCGGTGTTTTGGGTAATTATGACTCAGCTGCCTGTATATAATCTTATGTTCCATTTGCCTTGACAGTTCTGTCATTCCTGGGAAGCACACAGGGCCATTCTTCTGGTCTTAGACCATTTTGGCAGGCTGATGGATGTGAACATAAGCTCATCTTTATCTTGCGCTTTTTATTCTCACATCCTTTTCCAACACTCTTGCAACTAGCATAGACTGTCACTGTTTGAAGAATACTTTGTGTGCTTTTCCTATTTCTCCAGTTCTGTGGTAATACTATGTTTCTTGTGTTATGATTTAGTCACCTTGTTTTTCTGGTACAAGGCTGCTCTCAATAAGGAGTCAGCTTTACTCAGTGGTTCTTCTTGAAGTTGTTAAATAAATTCAAATGTTAATGTTTCAGTATCGTATGCTGCTGATATTTGGGAGTAGCAATGATTTTTCAAATTATTCGTTTTTGAGATTTTTCTTTTTGGAAATTTGTTTTCCCCATCAGAGAATTTAAACTTTTCACTGTGGAAACATTGCACAGCCCTTGCCAACCTTTTTGTTTTCTTGGTGAGACAAAAATTACCAGAGGTCTCTTTTATAATAACAGTGCTGCCAGTCTTGCCTCACTGGATCAACCTGTAAGGTCACCAGTTGTGCACGTATAGCATGCTTGTGTTCCCTCTTTCTCCATTACGGTCTCAATGCTTTGTTTATGTCTAAGAGAGATATGATAAGATAATCTACTAAAATCCAATACTACCCGAGTTAATAGCTGTAAGGGTAGGCACGGAACAATCTACTTTTACTTTCTCATAACCACTGTGTTTCCTTGGTTTCCTTCTCCGTTTATGATTCTGAAGTAGAAAACAATCTCCTCTTATTTTTGTTTGCATTGAATTTTATCTACTAATAAAAACAGTGTTGATTCTGATGAATGACCACAGTTTCTAACAGGAAAGTTTCTTTACATCACATTCCTGAATATCATCAGGTGATGATGACTTGTGAGGCTGGCTGGCAGAGCAGATATTCTGCTGCAAAATTCACTTCTAACACTTCTCAACACCTAAACCTGCATGTTGGTATCAGTGTACGCTAACATGGCTACCTTGCTCATCCAGGAAGGCTGAATAGGCCTCGTCAAAATCTGCTTTTCCTATGCCTAGCATGCTGCTTATGTAACTTGTAGATTATGTGAAATTATTAATGATGCTTTATTTTTCTATTTCAGTGTTAAAGTTATTCCTTATTCTAATGCTAGCGACTATGTAAAGCAGATGCTGCACTGGGTGAACTACTTTCACCTGTTGTACGTACAGCAGAGTGGGATGACATCTCATTTTCTTCAAACACATACAGCAGCTTGGACTTGTGCAGGAGTCAAATGCTTTGTTACTAAGTAAACAGATGGACTGTTTCATCCTGATTAGAATTCACAATGTCTCGAAGGGTATTATCATCATTCCAAAAAGTAATTTTCATTTGACTTTGCCTGATTGAACATTTTTTTCCTTTTCTTCCAAGGTGCAAGCCTGGTACATTTATTATTATTCCACTGTCTTGCATTTAATTTCCTCTTTATTTTTCTACTTGTCACTTCTGATGCTAATCAGAGCTTTACCAACTATTTATTCCAACTTGCATTTCATTAACATTGAATATGTGCAAACCTCCATCATCTGAGTCATTCTTTGCTTTTTCAGTGTTTTTCTTCATATTGTAAGTTCTGGAATAATGCTTTCTTTTGCTATGATTACTACATATGATCCTCTACACAAGATATTTTTAGTGAATTTTCTTGTTAAGATCTTTCTTCCTTCATTTTATTTGTTTCTTCAGCTTGTGTAGGCCATAGTTTGTGTGTAAGATTTCATCTTTAAGTTAATCTCTCACTATACTTATGTTCTTCAACTTTTATGTGTCTGCTCTACTTAGGTCACAGTTTCACTAACGCTAATGCCATAAGCTGGCATTGCTCCTGAAAAATGCAGGAGCAGGAAAGAAAATTCAAAGAAGGAAGCTGTTGAAGAAGGAATAAGCATTAGTGCTGACATACCAGGTGAAAGAAGCTTACAGCTCTGAAACACAAAATCTTCTCCGCTGATTTGATTCTCCCAGCAATATCTACATTCCATATCTAGTTGTTAATCTGTATATATGTAATCAAATCATAGAATCTTTTGAAAGGACCCTTAAAGGTCTTCTAGCCCAAAACGACTGCAATGAACAGGGACACTTATAGCTCAGTGAGGGTGCTCAGAGCCCCATCAAGCCTGACCTTGGCTGTCTCAAAGGATGGGGTTTCTACCATCTCTGTGGGCAACTGTTGCAGTGCCTCACTACCCCTATTGTAAAAAACTACTTCCAGATGTCCAATCTAATTCTCCCCTCTTCTTAGTTTAAAACTGTTTCCCCTTGTCCTATCATAACAGACCTGCTAAAGAGACAGTCACCTTATTTCTTACAGCCCTCCTTTAGTTACTGAAAGGCTGCTCTCAGCTCACTCTGGAGCCTTCTCCAGTCTGAACAGTCCCAACTCTCTCAGCCTATCCTTGTAGGAGAGGTGTTCCATCCTGTGGATCATTTTTGTGGCCCTCCTCTGGATGCGCTCCAACAGGTCCATGTCTCTCCTGTACTGTGGACTCCACATCTGGATGCAGTACTCCAGGTGAGGCCTCACCAGCACAGAGCAGAGGGGCAGGATCACCTCCCTCGCCCTGCTGGCCATGCTTCTTTGGATGCAGCCAAGGATACAGTTGGCCTTCTGGGCTGTGAGGGCACACTGCTGGCTCATGTCCAGCTTGCCATCCACCGGTACCTGCAAGTCCTTTTTGGCAGGGCTGTGCTCCATCCTTACATCCCCCAGCTTGTACTGTTAGCAGGGGCTGCCACAACCCAGGGGCATAACCTTGCACTTGGATTTATTGAACCTCATGAGGTTCTCCTGGGCCCACTGCTCAAGCCTGTCTACATCTCTCTGGATGGCATCCCATCCCTCTGGTGTGTAAATATACTGATATTTTTAACTTTCACATTCAGCCAACCTGTAGAATTCTGTGTGTTTTGGTAGATATTCAAGTAGAAGCAATAGTGATAGCTTTACAAAAAAACGCAATTTAAACAAGGAAAGTTGTTGGATGGGCAGAATTATACAGACATTTCACTTTACATCCATCAGAGGGCTTAAAACATTATTTAGTTCATGCCGATATAAAAGAAGTGTAAGAAATGGGGCCAGTAACACCAGGTATCAGCAGAACAAAAAAAGAAAGCACAGCTAACATGCAACACACATGCAAGAGGCTGGTAGTCTCTTAGCCCCACGTTCTCAACCCTGACGTGCACTCTCCTGGGTAGCTGCTGGGATTCCTCCTCAATCTTCTCTGTGTGGCATCTCCTCTCCCTTCTATGCTGGCAACCTCATTTATGTTGGGCAGATCTCATCACATCAAAATATGAATTAACTTACGTACTGTTGGGACATTGTGTATAGGCAAATATAGAGATAGTCCAGCCATAGTATGATATGGTATAGGCAAAAAACTGCTTTTAACATGAGGTCATCTGGTCATAATACACAGAATCGTTTCATAATGAGAAAAAGGCATACATTTGCTACGTACTTTCATGAAATTCAGATTTTCAACAATCATTTCTGAGAGTAAAGCTTGCTAAATAGCCATTGTTAATATTCTGTGTATGCACAGACTAATTTTTTTTCAAATCTGTAGTATTCAAGTAAGTCTAGTTTCCACATTTGGAACTATTTAGCCTGTGATTCATGAACTAATTTCAGTTTCTTGCAAATTGGTTGAACACTTAATCTGCGCATTTAAAAATAATGTATTTGTTCATAAACAAAAATGTAGGATTGTCTGTTTTGCTTTTGTTTAAAAAATTGTTTTTTAACACACATAAATCACAGTTGTGTAAACGTAACTGAAGATGTTTTAGTTTAAAAGTTACAAAGATCTATATAGAAGAACTATGATGGACATTTTAGGGAAATTTTACCTCTATTTAAATTAAAGTTTCTTCTTTGTATATACAGCGCACACCATTGCCATTCATCCCACTGTTAAGGACTTGCGCACGCTCTAACAAGACTTCTCTCAGTCTCAGCAGTTCATCTCGAATCCTTGTTCCCTACAGAGCAGACAGATCAATCGGTTCTTCTCTACCAGAAGTCTGCAGTCATGCAGACTTGTTTCTCTCTGCTGTTGGTGTGGATCTTCATGCACTTTTCTACTTGGTTTTCTCTCTGTCTTTCTGTCCTTCTGTCTTATATGTTTTTCAGCACCGAATTTTTGTTCTTCTGTTCTAATGCCACGATATTTTTGCTCTGTGTCTTCCTCTGGCTTTGTGGAACTGAAAGCTCTTTTTTTTTTTTTTGTCCTGTACCAGTCTATCTTCACTTTCCTTCTCCTTCTCACTCCATTCTTCAAAGCACAGAGCAAGCTCTGTTCCTCAAAAACACTTCCCTTTCACCCTGCAGACCCTTCCTCCTCACTGGTCTCTTGGGCTGATGTTACACATTATTATAATAATTAGTGACCTGCTGCTGCTCAAAGGGTGGTTCTGCCTCTTGTTTACCACTGCACAGACTCGTTCTTCTTCCCACAACTTCTGTTTTGGGACTTTATCAGGAAAGTATCCTTTAAATCCCTCTGATTTACCTCACAGTCCAACCCACATCACATGTATAGAATACAGAGCACAAAGGAAGCATTGCAACATGCAAGCGAGTGTGAGAAGTGGAAGGGTTTGGGTTAAGGTGACGCCCAGGCGTTGAATTTCTTAGCAGTAGCATGAGGTTCCTACTTTTGGGATAGTTGGTTTGAGTTGGTTTGAGAATACTGACATGATGTGAGTGCAGTGCTACCAAAGGAATAAGGTCCTCCCGTACACACAGCTTCATCTCTTCATTTATGTTCCCTCCCGATACTCATATGAGCTGAAGGAGAAACTACTTGTTTCACTAATTTGGCAGAAAATATACAAAGACAACATTGGTTCTGTCATGTTGGTGAACTGAATCATGACTCAAACAGCAGGAGCGGTGAGGGCAGCCCTAGGGAAACCCAGCAGTGACTGCCTGGCTCCTCCATGAAGCCAGGGAGAGCAGGCTGCTCCTCTGAGCAGTTTTCCCTTTTCTGTCACCCAAGCTAACCCGTGTGTCTTTGTTTACATAGGGAACCATTGGGCCATTTCTTCTTATGGGTTGTCCAGAGTCAAACCCTGAATCCATGTGTACTTAGCTGTGGTTCACATACATCATGTGCTTCCTGACTCCCGTCATTAGCACCGCTGCAACGTTCCTGCCTTACAGCCTCAGACGCAGCTCTGGTCTTTCTCACTAGCAAACAGTCCCTCCAACAACAGATAGCTCGGTGAGCTGCAGAAATGGCGAGCCGTCATTCCCTATAGTTTGCTTTGTTTTACGATCCATTAAGAACCCAGACCGAAGCTTTTCTCTGTCGGCGGGGCAAGACCAGAAGCCCTTCCCTTGGGCATTTTCTGGTTTTGGCGCATCTTGCCCTCACACCGCAACTTTCCGCCAGGACACGGGCAGCACTCCTCCTCCCAAACTCGCAGCAATACCCACTCGGAGCGCCTAACTTCCACCACCACCCCAACTCCCGCCTCGCTCGACCCCGTCCCCCGGCACCCCCGGATCGGGCGGGCCGCCCCTCCCGCGGCGGGGCCGGGCCATGAGGTAATGGCCGCCGGGGGTTGCGCCGCGGCCGCCCCTCGGTTGCCCGCCCACCGAAGACGCCGCGCGGCCCGGCTGCACGCCGCCGGCGGGAGGGGTTTGCGGCGGTCTGCGGGCGCCGCGCGAGCGCGGGCGGCCGGAGAGGCGAGGAGAGCCGGGAGCGGCGGAGGGCTCATGAGGCGCCGGCGGGCGGAGGGCGAAGCAGCAGCCGCAGCAGCGCGCCGGCCCCAGCAGCCCCCGCGCCCTGCCCGCGCCGCTGAGGGGCCGCGGGCCGCGGGCCGGCCGTGAGGGGCGAAGCGGCCCGGCGGTGGCCGCCGCCGGCAGCCGGGCTCCCCCCGCCGGCGGGGGCGCCGCCGCCTGCGTCCCGCCGCCCAGGGGGCCCGCAGAGGGGTGAGTGCGCGGGGCGCGGTGCGCGGCTGCAGCCGGTGGGGGGGGTGCGCGTTGAGCGCAGGTGAGCGAGCGGGAGTCGGAGGCGAGCGAGCGGGAGTCGGAGGCGAGCGCGCGGGGCCCGCTCCCTTGGCCGGGCGGCGAAGTGGGTCGCCGGGCGGGACGACGCGGCTCCCGCTCCCTGCAGCCCCCGGCGACCTTCACGGCCGGCCGGCTGGGAGCGGGCGGGAGCCGGGCTCTGTCGCTCGCGTGTGCTCTTTTGTCCCCTCCGGCCGCTGATGGAACGGGGCAGCCGGGTTCGGCTGCTCACCGAGGTCGGGGATCGCTCGCTAAACTGGATCTGTAAATTATCGACAGGTACGGCGCTGCTGCCGTCAGCCGGGAGGATCCCCCCTAGAGAGGGAGCTTTCCTAGCCGCTGAGGAGGACTTTAAATATTGACTTGGTTTCCTTAGTGTCGGGGATTACAGATAGCTTTCAGAGGTTCTGTTTAAAATGACTAAAATATTCCATTATATTTTTAGCAGGGCTGAAGTCTCAGCGTCCGCTGATTTGCAGCTGGCTGCTTTGAACTTCGTGTTTAGATAAGCTCGTGTTTTGTGTAAAATTAGGAAGCAGGAGGAAATGTACAAGGAATGAAGCATCTGTCAGTGGGTGGGAGGCCAGACTTCTCCTCCTGTGCTTGCATTTCTTTGTGAGAAGCTCCGTGTGGACGCTGCCTTGGCAGCTGTAGCCTTATTTGAACCGTTCAGTCCACTGAGATTAAATCACAGGCGTAAAGACCTTTGGAGAGCAACGATGACAAAAAACAACAGTTCTGATGATCAGGTGCATACTTTTACTGTTGTACATTACACAGTTTCATGTTTCGTGAGTGGGGCCCTTGCTTCTGTCCATACTGGAGTTGTTTAATGGCATGGAGCTGTGTCAGGAGAGGGTCAGGTGAGGAGGGTTAGGGACAGGTTCTGCATCAGAGGGCAGGGAGTGTGGAACAGGCTGCCCAGGGCAGTGGGCACAGCCCCAAATGCCGGAGTTCAGGGAGTGTTTAGATAATGCACTCAGACATTAGGTCTGAATTGTGGCTGGTGCTGTGTGGAGCCAGGGGTTGGACTCAGTGATCCATGTTGGTCCCTTCCCACTTGGGATATTCTGTGATCCTGCGTTGCTTCTGTTAACTGCTCTTCTGGAGTTTCCACAAGAAGTGTGGTGGAAGGTGTGTTCTTTCCCACCCCAGAAGCTGGATGCGCAAAGCTGTGCCTTCTCTTAGGCACTGTGACCTGTTACAATTAAGCCTGATGTCAACAGATAAGAATAATTTTAGCAGCACATATAATATTAAACCATGATTACAGCTGTTTGTCTTCTGTTTTCCAGTGAGCATCATTGTGGAGGAGCACATATTGTAAATATCGTAATGGAAGGCAGAGTTCTCAGCTCTTAGTGTGAGCCACTGTGTTAAGAGGAGCCCAGGCAGCTGAATACATGGATAGAGCTTGCCTTTCTGTTGAAGTAAAACAAAAGTTTCTGTCAGTTGCATGCATGGGTTCTCACTTAACAAAAGATTTAACCACGAGTTGGATGACAGCAGTAGAACTAACTCTCTGGATGTAGGGCGAAAAGCAAACCAATCAACAAAACTTCTTAGTGTGTTGAGACAGTGTTAACGTCATTTGGCGCAGGTGTAAACACCTTCGGTGTGCCTTGTTTGTGTATGCGTAAAGTCTCAGTAAAATGTGAAGCTATTGCTGCTGTGACCGATCATTGGACTGGTTTAATCCAGAGTTCTGGCTAGTGAAGCAATACTGGCATGTGATCTGCAAGTTTTGCCATGTATTTTAATGGATGTTAATTTGGCACTTTATCAGCTTCTGGAATGCATATGAGAGTTGGTGACGTTGCCTGTGGCAGAGAGCAAGATCAGATGGAAGACACGGTCAAGAGCATTTTGGATGTCCTGCCTGCAGGTTCCTGGTGTTCTCTGCTGCAGCTCACAGCTGAGCTCCTTGCTGCTTCATGTGTTCTCTGTCCTGTAGCAGTGCCAGCTGCTTTTGTAGCAGTAACTTGATCATAGCATTTCCATGTCCTCTAACAGTTCCTTTTGTGTTCTGAAATATCTAACCAATCCATGTAGGGATAGAAGAGTGAGATTAGAATTGGACAAATTAGTACAGGTTAAACATTTTTGGTCAAAACTGTGTTTTGTACTGTTTTCACTGTATGAGTATGAAGCAGTTAGAAGGAAAAATGCTGAAGCTTCCCACTGTATCTGCCATGGTAGTACATTAATGCAAGATTTATTGATTTTTAATAGTTTAGTAGAAAGCATTCTTAGAACGAGTGCTGTTGAGGCAGTATCTGCAACATTTAAAGGCAAGAAGTTAAAAACAAAGCTTTCACTCTCTGATAGCTGTATGTGTTTTTTCTTGATTATTTCCTATGTTCTTTAAACCTTCCCTTGGGAGTGGGGAAGAAATAGGGGGGAAGTAAAAGCGTAAGTTACATTTTTTTTTCTTGCTTTGCTTCCTTGTTTTTTTATAAATGCCTTTCTTTGCTGAGTCCTTAAAATATTTTTCTTTAACTTCCAAAATTGGGTGGTTTAGCACTCCTGCTACTAGCATCAGAAGTAGCATTTGTATCTCACCTTTTGTTCTGAGTTACCTGGATCTGGTACAGTGTGTGTGGTACTCAGGGTTAGGGGAGTGTTTCCTGTTTGTAAAAAACATTATTTGCTTCAAATTTTGGAAGAAACGTTTTTCCCTCTGACCCAGTAATACTATTCTGTTTACAAAAACTGCTTCCTCTAGTAAGTGTCCAATTCTAGGCCAGTGACATCACTGGTGTAACTTCAGGAATAACCCTATTTTAATTCTTACAAAACTTATCAGTAGCTTTTAGGTGCTGTTGTTTTTTTTTCATAAGGCAAGAACAGATACAGGAGGTCTCATTAAGCAGAACATGGAATTAGGAGCTGTATTTTAGTTGATCGGAGAACTATTACCTGTAGGCTTTTTTTTATAACTGATTGTTTCTCTTCTGAGCTGTTTTTGTTTTCAGATGTACAAGTTCTGCTGCTGTAGAAAGCTTAGCGATGCTACCACAATCACAGTTATATATAGGGAATAAATAATGCTCGGATTGCTTGTAAAGTGACCAAAGGCATAGTGCCATCTTCCTGTGTGATGATCGTACTGTTCCTCGTTTCTGCTTTGAATGAGACTCACTTCTGTGTTGTGTAAGGGCCATTAAGAGGAATAGACTCCAGACAAACAGCAGCTGTTTGCCAAGCATCTTTCAGGGCCATCGTAAAAATGTAACAGATAGGATAAATACTTTCTAGTCTTTATACACATTTGAGTTGCAGGCAGTGCACTTAATGTAGTCGGCTTTGTCATTCTGGGACTGTAGAACTGGTTTGTGATCTACCATGCCTGTGCAGTGAAGGTACATGTTTCTGAGTCATGTCTATGTCATTGAAATTCCATGAGCAATACCACTGCCTCCTTGGAATGCTGCTCTTGTGTGGAGGGATCAGCTTTGTGGATTCAGCTGTGGGATCAGGGTAACTGGGAGAGAGAAAAACATGGAAAACTAGCTTTCTGTTAATGTAGGTACCTCTTAGTGCCACGTGCTGACTTGAAGCTTGCCTGCCTGTCTGGATTGATTGAGATAACTAGGCAAGTTCACAAGCATTCTTATTTTACTTTATGGTGAGTAATGTGTTGTCAGCTAAATTAATTTCAGGTGTTCACCATTAATATTCTTTGTTTAAAAGTGTCCTTTATTTGAACTTTGATTCATCATTTATTTGCATTGATTACAGTGCAAAAAGTCATGCCCTATAGTCATCCTGCTTATGATTGTCTGGCTAAGAGGCTTATTGATAGCACGAACAGATTAGCTCAGAGTCTTAAATTCTATTATGTTGGCAGATTTGCTTGAGTTAAATTAGTTAGTGACTGGAGTCGATTCTTTGCCTTCTTACTGCGTCTCTGGACAGGATTGTTGTCTAACCTTGCAACTCGCAATCCATTAGATGCTCTAAACCCCAACAGTACTGTGACTTGTAGCTGTCCTATTTCCTTGAGAACTCTTTCTTTCCCTTTTTTCTCCTGCCCCCCCCCCCCCTTTTTTTTTTTTTTTAAAGTATTCTGATATATACTAGAGCTCTTTTGAGTCATAAAATCATAGAATAGCTTAGGTTGGAGGGGACCTTAAAGATCATCTAGTTCCAACCCCGGCTGTGGGCAGAGCTGCCAGTCATCTGCTCAGCTACCCAGGGCCTCATCCAGCCTGACCTTGAATGCCTCCAGGGATGAGGCATTCACAACCTCTCTGAGCAGCCTGTTTCAAATTGGTTTTGCTTGCATTTACGGCAGAATTTCAGAGCAGTGGAGGAGTCAGAGAAATAGAAGAAAATGTCAGAGGAGCTTGGTGTAAAAACTCTTGCAAAGTTTTGTTACCGGCTTATTGTGACACAAGACCATATTGCTGCCTATTGGGGCAATCTGACTGTAGATTCCCTTTCCTACCTCTTCCTGTATCACAGTGCTGGGAAGCAACTCCATGATTTAGTTGAGAACTGTTTTTTTGTTTGTTTTTTTTTTAAAGGTTAGTTTTTAATAGGATTGTCTATCTGATCTGATCCAATCCTTTGGGCAGCTGAGCACATCTTAGCAGTGAGGCAAAGGAAGCAATAAGTGGCTGAGGCTTTGGTGTCAGGTGAGAAAGCCTTCAGTGAGCATAAGCTGATTGTGAAACTGCTACACTCTGAGCTCTAATATAATCAAAACCAGTTACATGTTGGTAGGTAAGATTTTAGTTTTAGTGGCTGACATTAGCTAGCATGTGTTTGTGTGCTTATGAAGTAATCTTAGCTCCCAACACCTATCTGAACAGAAGGGGGAAATACTGAGCAGTTAAAGTTTTTAGGGTATACGTATGTATTTTCCTTTGTGATATGAAATAAGAACTTGAATATTTTAATTCCAGTAATTTTCGGTTCAGACTGTGTTTCTGAGTACCCTTTCCTGAGCAAGATGCCCACAAATTATATTCCCTGTTGTGAGTAATGTTGTCCTCTAACTTAATGTCTCAAATGTTTTTAGATGTTTGAAGTATATGCAAGCTAACTGAGAGACCAATTTCTTTATGCCTTCTTCATTTATTTGTTCTTAGCAAACTTATTTGGAAACATTTTTAAAAGTCAAACAAAACTGGCACAGCATTTTTCTTTAGTCTTATGGGGACGCAGCCAGCCCTGGGAACTAGCTGAAAGCAATTGCCCTGTGCAACAAGAAGGGATGGGACCTGGTCCCTCCCCTCGCTAAACCTCAAGTAAGGGCTGGCTGCCACACAGGAAAGATCCCTACCTGGACATCCTTATTTCTGGAGTATCTGGGGAGCCCTGATCCTTGGCATGGGTGTGCAGATGGTCACAGTCCAGTTAAAGAAAGAAACATCATCCTTTTTGGGGGTAATTTAGAACTGGTTATCTGCTATTGCCTTTCCTTACAAAGGTGTTATTGAAATCAGAGTAGACAATATCCACTTCTCTCTCATTATCTGGATTGTTTAATCTTAGATGCTAATCAAGTTGTTCAAGCGTGAGTTTCCCTTAGTGAATACGTGTTGATTACTACTAATGACTTTCTTGTTATTCATGTGCCTGGAAATGGTTCCCAGGATGAGCTGCTCCATCACCCTGCCAGGGATGCAAGTGGGGCTGGCAGGTCTGTAGTTCCCCACATCTTTCTCCTTGCCATTTGTGAACACGGGAGTGATAATGATCCATCAGAAATCATCAGGAGTGGCCTCTCTGTGTCGACTGCCAGCTCCTTCAGCTGCTTTGTTTTTCTGTGGCTGTTCAAAGTAATACTGGACTACCAGAAGCAGCTGTGTTTAGTCCTTCTGAAGTTAAGGGAAGTTTTCTGCTGATGGATTTCAGAAAAATATTATAAAGTGAAAGGCAGTCCTGAAAATGCTCCTTGAACAATATGTATAAACAATAGAGGGATGCAGAGAATGCCTAAGATTAGACTTAAAAATGTTAGTATTGTTCATTTATTTCTGTAGATAAACTTGTCATCTAGTTTTCTATCTCTATTACTAGCAGGAGAGGAACCACACTCCCCTCATCCTTCAGTGTAATAATTGCAGTGCTGCAGACAAAGCAGGGAAAAACCGCTTATTGTCAGTGTTCAGTGCAGTTCATAATAATGCTACATTGATTTATCTCATCCTTTATTAGAAACCAAAGGTTAGGAAATGTTCAGAAAGTGGAAACATTTATGGATTGTAGGGGAGAAACAGTGAAAACTGTGGATAAATTGAAATTCCCTATAATTCCCTGCACCTCTTTGGGGCAGTTGTGTAAATTGCTGTAAGTGGTGATCGCTCAGCACACGTCAGTGTTGCATGTTCATATCACCTGTCTTCCTTTTTAAATACAGGTGCTGGTAATGTCATACCGGACTGCAGCATCATGCAAATCAGGACTTTCCATGAGTTATGGTCACAGCAGCCATAATTTGTTGTCCTAGAGAATACTGAAGCGTGGTTGTGTTTAAGAGAAGGTTGTATTCTTAAAATGACTTCTTGTTAGTAAGTGTCCATGGCCTGTGGGTAATGGAGACTTTTCACTTACTGTTTGCAGAAGTGGAACTTGTGTTATTACTAATGAGTGCCATCCCAGGAAGGTTAGTTTGACTGTTGGACTCTGCACAGCCACGTGCTTTGCAAGAAGGGCACCGTCTGCCTGCTGCAGTGAACAGAAACACTGCAGTTCAAATCCCTAAAAGACATACTGCCCCAGTAGTACTTGCACAGTGAGCAGAGCTGGAAAACACCAGAATACTATCAGGATCCTCTAGTTATTTTTTGTTTTGTTTTGGACCTCTCTTGGATGGAATTTCCTTCTGTGCAGCTCTGACTGTCCGGAGTAGCTGTATTTCTGAGGGCTTATTGACATCGATGTAAGGTGATGGGGAGGAAATCAGCCTTTCTGATAGTGTCATTTCTTTTTCTGAAACTTCTGTAGCACAGTAGCCACAGATTGCTCTGCATTCACAAAGAGATGATAGACTTTTTTTTTCTTTCTGTAGTGATACAACACTGATGATCCTTTCCAGGAAGGAAACGAAGGCTTACTGCATGGAAGGGATGGCTATTGGTGTTTACCAAAACCATTGCTTTCTTTAAGGCCTTTAAGGCCTACATGATCCTGTAAGAAATTCTGTACACCCTCACATGTGAAGGTCGTAGCAAGAGCAGTGCTTTTATAGCTGCATTTCCTGAGTGTTATGTAATCTCATCAGGTGGTAGATAAGCACTTGTGGTTTGACCTGGTGACTTGTGGCTGATCTGAGAGCCATAAATTTCCAGTGTAAGTGATTTGAACTGAAAATATTTCTTCTGACTGTTTGAAATGTTTGTAACCTTTGATTATTTTCATATTCCTTCCTTGTATATTAGTCCATAGCAGCTCTCTTTGAAGTCATGTTTTGCAAGGTAACTTCTTTCTTAGAACAAAAAGACTGAGAAAGGTTGGATGCTTCACTCATGAGGTAGAATAAAATACAGTCCCGTCCCAAAGTCCAAAGCAGTTGCTACTGTAATCCTGTTGGGTATTTGTTATGCTGTCATTTTTTCTTTAGGGAACATGAAGTTCTCTGGCAGTCACTTGTACTGATTTTATCAACTAAAGGAGATTTCATTTAGAAACAGTTGCAACTTAAATACTTTGTCCTATTGCATTGTGTAAGCTACAAAGTATTCAACTTAAACTTCTAATGAATTGAGTTTTGTTTACTCACAGGTCAACAAAGTGAGTCTTCTCTCTCTTTGCAAAGAATGATGGGGTCAGCAAGATCAAAACACTTGACCAAGGTCATTCAGGAGTCAGTGCCAGTAAGAGATGTAAATCCGGTTCTTGTGAGCCTCTGTTCTGAGCCTACTAGTCACCTAGATCAGTGTGTTGGCATGTTCTGCTGTTAGCACTGCTGGACCTGTCAAAGGGGACTGTCTGAGCCAGGCAGCCTCAAGGGACAAGAGCTACACCTGCCTTTTTATAACACTAGTGAAATTGGTAGTGTGTGTTACTAATTCCTCCTACAACAGAAAAACTCTGGGTAGGCCAGGCTCTTCTCTGAAGAGCGTACGAGTTGTTCAAGCAATGGAATGCATTTTACAAAAGCTTGAAACAACTCATTTTCTTTGGGAAAAGGCAGTGCTTGTATAACAGTAGTGGTTTGAGTGAAATTTATGTGGGAAGCTAACCTGGGTGTATTGCTCCAAAAAAGACCAGTGTTCCAAATGAGAGGCTGGGATTTTCAGATGCTGAGAATGCAGCACAGCCAGGACAGAGTGCCATCTTGCTTTGCTCACTGTTGGCTGTTCTGTGTAAATCAGCCTCATAGCTTTTTTGGCCTTGTTATCTCTCCCCTCCAGAGTAAACACTGCACTCATTCTGCTCCATTCTATTTATTAGCTTCTGGAGGATACCTGCTATAAGTTGACATTATAACAAAGCTTGCAATTTTATTTCATTTAATGTCTTCCTGCACTTATGTGCAGCATAGGAGGAAAGAGAAGAAGGGATTTTGTTTTTCACTTGAAGTATCTGCTTCATGTAAAAAAGCTAAATGTCTGAGCCTTGGCTGAGCAGGCAGCTTGATGCCATTATGGGTGTGGATGCTAAATATAACCCCTGAAAATAGAGTGGACTTCTTAAATTCAACATTCATTGCTTTATTATGATCTTAGCTCATTCACTGGGAGTTATTTGGATTCTTATTCTGTTCCCAGGTTATTGTTGATACTTGATGACAGAAAGCCTATACTAGTATACACTTAAATGTGTTTTTTTTAATTGAAAAAAATAGTAGGGATGCAACATGTTACTCTGTGTGAACAGAGTAGGAATTAAGAACTGGAATCAATTTCACATATTTACAAATGTAAAATGGATTGCTCTTCAATATTTTTTTCACATTGCTTGTCATCTGGTATTTAGACAGAAGTTGCAAAATTAACATGGACAAAGAACAGTTCTTTTTGTTCATCATAAGAAGTTTTTTTCCCTTCAAGAAAGAAACTCAAAACACTTGGAGTTAAAGTTCATCTTTCTTCCTTTGTGCCAGCTTCCAACTGTGCCATTTCTTGAATCTGTAGGTCTAGCACAGCTTCTTTACCAGCACATATGTATTCAGCAAAAACAAAATCTCTCTCTACTTGTCAGCTGCCTGTCAGTTTCATGTGACAAAATCATCTGGTTGAATTGAAAGCATGGTCTCCTCGTATCTCTGGAAGAGGTCATTGCTTTCAAGCCTGGGCTTAATGCTTGTGTAGATCCTGTGAATTCTGGCTGTACTGACTCACCTGGTGCTTCCCCTCAGCCCTGTAGTGCCATATGTAAGCACTCAGAGTGCTTAACATGCATGCTGATGATTCCATCCCACCGGGGATTTCTATTCTCTTGGCAGTTAAGTGTGGAAGATAACACTGCAGCAGCACCAACATGAAAATCCTTCACATAAACTTTGGGAGGTGACTGTCTAGGAAAAGAAAGAAGCAAAGCCAAGAGTGGTTTAGACACTGGACTCTTAAGAATTGTGGTTTCCTGGTAAGCTATGGAAGCTGCAGAAGAGGGCTGCTTCTTTCTTCCCCATCCACACTACTCCTTTAAGCACTGGTTCCTGTATGGCCGTGCAGTGGGCCAGCTCAGGAAGCTGAGTTAGCTGAAAACTGCTTTAAACCAGCAAAAAGCATGGTTTGCTTTCTGCCTTCTTCCCATTTCAACCAGGTTCTTTCATTCACAAGCACTAGTGTTTGTATGGGGAAAAAGGAACAGTGGGAATATATGGCTTAAGGATAGGTGTTTGGTAGGGCAGGGGTGTGCCTTCAGGACAGCCTGAGATGGCTGGGGAAGCGTGTGCAAGAGAGAGGCTGTGCCTGCAGCTGGGTCAGCCTGGTGTGACAGCTTGCTGCCTCTGCTCAGGATAGTCCTGCCCTCCTCTGTCCCTTTACTGCTTCGTCCTCACATCGTAGTGCTGACTGTTACCAATGCCTGTGTGCTTATATGCACGTGTGTTTGAGTATATATACAGACACATATAAGAATGCAGTAAACATCATCTTAATAATCTTGATTAGCAGAATTCCCCAGGGAAAATTGAATACCTGGCCCCATTTCTGTTATGTGAGATAGTAGACTAGGACTAATTACCTCATCAAGAAGGCTGAAGAGGAAATTCCTAAGTACACCTAGCAGCAGGCTTATTGTTTGGATCTTGTGACCAACGGGAAGGACTTGATGATAAAGGCATGATATAATATCATAGCAAGAGAAATGAGTAAGAGGAAATAGGAGGGGCTGCATGGTCAGGATTGGCTCATAGTGTAGTCTGTTCTAGCAGGTGGAGTGCTGTGTTCTGTTTGTTTCTCAGACTTTTATCTGAAAAAGAGAGGATAAGCAAGCAGTTGTTTCAATGTGGGTAGTAAAAGATTTCTTTTGACTTAGCAAACTCTTAGACTGAACAGCTATAGAATACTTATTTCTAACTGCAGAAATCTGGAAAGCTTGAGATAAACGGCTTCAGCCTGTTCTGGTTCTGATTTGAATCAGAATTCTGCTGAATCCTGCAGCAGGTAATTCATTTTTTGTCTGAAGAGGAGTTGGTTGTTACTGATTGTCCTGATTTCTAACTGGAAACTGTTGTTTGTTTCATGGCAAAAAGCTAATAATGCAGTGGTGTGGCAACTTGGAACTGGCTGTACATGAAGCTAAGGAATAGACCTGTTTTTGTCACTGTGTTGTTCAGTGGTTTTTGTCAGTTATCACTGAAGATGTAAAAGGACTTTGAGATCTTACATTGTCTAACTGAATGTCAATTATGAGGAGCAGAAGACAGCCCTGTAACTCAGGAATGGTTCCTTGAGTAAATTCGAGATCGTGGGGTTGTGTATTACCAGAAACATTTATTTGTTTGTTCTTGATTTTTGAGTCTTCACGCCTGCCTTTTGGAAACTGACTGCAGGAGCCAACCAAATGAATTTGCACTCTAGAAGAGAAAAAGCAGGTTTTGAATCACAGTGAATCACTCGGTTGCTACTTGTTTCTTTTTATGTGGAGATCAACCATAATGTGCCTGCTGTGAAAAGGCTGGAGAAGGAAAAAGAAATGTAGTCAAAATTGGTGGTGGTGGGTTTGTTTTTTTTTTTCAGGGAGTGGAATTTAGGGAGATCTATTACATTATAAAGTTGTGACATTTGTATCAGAATGGTTGGGGTTTTGTCTAGGAAACCTTTAATGCATATCTGGGCTGTTCTACTTTTTAATTTTTTAAAAAACCAACTCATTTGCTGTTGCTAGATACAGTAATGCGTCTGGCTAAATATAGTTAGTATCTACTGTGCCTCAGCTGTGGAGGCAGAAGAGTCTGGAATCCCTGATGCCTTGGATGTATCTCTAAATTGCAGCGCCTTGGATCTTGCACCCTGCAATGCACGGACCCGATCAAAATGTCAGCAGCTGTTTGCACATTTGTAGCGCTGACAATATGACCTTCAGGTTAAGAGATCTCCACTGACCTGAGCTCTGCCCAGGGGATGTTTGTTTTGCTCTGTATGGAGCTTTTGTACTTGCGTTCCTCCAGGTGACCACAAAGCAAATGAGAGTATGAAACAACTGAAACAACTCTGCTTTGTGCACTTATGAATGGCTGTTGTAGGATTCCTGTACTGAGCTTGTGCTTTTTCATGGTGCCCTGGGCTATGGTAATTTGTGGTAAAGTATGCGGACAACTGAAATGAGAAGAAAGCATGAACAGGAGGAAATGCATTTCTTAACAGCGCCAACACTTGTTGGATCAGCTTCTGGTTGCACCTGGATGGGGGGGTTTGCAAACGTGGGAGTTTGCTTAGGAGATGGTGTAGATAGGAGGGCAGAGTTGGTCTGTCAGTCTGTCTCGTCTCATTGCTGGTAAACGCAGTTAAGCATAGCGATGCTGTCTTGGATATTTTGTCCAAGTTTTGCCTCTTGTCTACAGAGCATGGCCAGCTCAGAAATCAGTACAAAGCTGTAACAATGTGAACGTGCTCAGCACTTCTGTTAAATATTGCTCTGATATTTTTTCAAGATGATAGCATCAGAGAGCATGGACTCATAGTAAAATAGCTGATTAATAACTCATAGGGTTTGTTACTCTAAGTTTAGCCAAGTGACTTGAACTAGAGCCTATCAACTCTTAATGTAAGTGCTCAGCTGATGTGAATCAAACTGCAGCAGCTCTGAATATTAAGGTTCTGTAAGGGGGAACTTTCCTGTAACCACGCTTAGTTGCAGCTTGGAAGGCCGCTGGACTACTCTGGCTGCACATGCTTGTGATCTGGTGTGATTTATGAGCTTTGTGATTACAGCATTCAGACTGCTCCCACGTCCACCCTCAGTCATCCACGTGTGGAGGAAAAGACAACATTTTGGCAGTGCTGTTGGTGAGGTACGTTCACAAAAACGGGAATTGTGCCAAGCCGCAGTTATTGCAGGTTACGGTAACTCTATCTATCAATGACTGTACTTTGCAGTTATACAGTGTTTGCATTGTCTGTCTTTGTTCCCTTACGTATTTGTCTTGCATGCCAACCTTCTGATTTTTCAGTTTCCTGAGTAACAAATGGCAAGTTCTATCAGGACAGCAGCTGAATAAGGTGTATGTTAAAATACTTTGGAAGGGAAGCTTTTTTCTCAGAAAATGTAAAATCATAGAGATGGTCTGGAATGTGGGCAGGTTGAGATTCCTGGTATCTTCCAATCAATGCCTTCGTCCTGTAAGTGAAATAAAGCTGATATTTGTAAACTGTACAAAGACTTTGTTGTACTAAGTGAAATAATGCGAGTACAGTGTAGATGGTTAAGCGCAGTTGCAGCCTCTTTGAAATGTGAAAGTGCTAAACCACTTAAAAGGACTTCTTATTTTTACCCACCTTCTCCCACATGGGTTTTGATGGAGCTACTGCATGTGGTACCAGAGAGAAGGGAAAAGAGCTGGGACCTATTGGAAGCAAGGAAATAGTTGTGTCCACTCTGAGCCAGAAAGTGTGAGCTGTCTTAGAACTTTTTTTCTGCACACTATGCCTGAGACGTTATGGAATCATGAGTTGTTAGAGCTGGGAGGGACCTTTAAAAGTCATCTGGTCCAATTCCCCTGTGTCTGCAGTAAGATCATGTTGCTCAGAGCCCTGTCCAGCCTGACCTTGAACATTTCCAGGGATGGGGCACCCACCACCTCTCTGGGCAACCTGTTCTGTGCCTCACCACCCTTATTGGAGAAGAACAAAACAAAAACAAGCAAACAAGAAACTTAGGTCCAATCTATTTTTCCCCTTTTTTAGTTTAAAACTGTTTCCCCTTGTCCTGTCACAATAGACTCTACTAAAGAGTCTGTTCCCCTCTTTCTTACAGCCCCCCTTTGGTTACTGAAAGGTCACTCTGAGGTCTCCCCAGAACCTTCTCTTCTCCAGGCTGATCAGCCCCAGCTCTCTCAACCTGTCCTCACAGGAGAAGTGTTTCATCCCTTGGATCATTTTTGTGGCCCTCCTCTGGATGCGCTCCAGCAGGTCCGTGTCTCTCCTGCACTGAGGACTCCACATCTGGATGCAGTACTCCAGGTGAGGCCTCACCAGCACAGAGCAGAGGGGCAGGATCACCTCCCTCGCCCTGCTGGCCATGCTTCTTTGGATGCAGCCCAGGATACAGTTGGCCTTCTGGGCTGTGAGGGCACACTGCTGGCTCATGTCCAGCTTGCCATCCACCGGTGCCTGCAAGTCCTTTTTGGCAGGGCTGTGCTCCATCCTTTTGTTCGTCAGTCAGTATTGATAGTGAGGTTGCTGCAACCCAGGTGCAAGACCTTGCTCTTGAGGGAACTATTCAGAAAAATCTGCCCTTTACTAAAGAAGCAGAGTTGAAGGGCATCAGGTATCTTATTTGTGGTTACTGTTACACAAGCAGCAGCACAGCTACAGACTTCTTAAATGTGTCTGATGTCAAATTTATTTTTAAAAAGCCATGTCTGGTGCCAGACTATGCTCCAGCCAGACTCAACGCTTGTGATGCAGCTTTTGCTGCTGTGGCTCCTAATTGCAGTTTAAGATTGAGATGAAATGGTTTTCCCTCACTTGTTCTGTCAGAACTCTACAGTATGACACGTTCAGTGTTCTGTGAAGGTCTAGAACTAGACAGTGGTGTTGTGCGACTTCTGGTATTGTTATAAATGTTAAACTTTGGATGAAAAGGTAGGAATTTACTTAGTTCCTTGAAATGTTTTTGTTTTGTTTTTCAATATGAAGTCAGAAATAAGAGTGTATGTTTAATAAACTTACTTGTGAGACTCATTAAATATTAGGTAGAGGGCACATGACTGTCAGTATGTATGTCACAGCCAAACTGACTGCTGTAATGGGAACTGACCTTCTGTATTAGCCTTGTTCAGATCTCAGTGCTTCATACAAACCAAAAAGTAACTCGTTCTGTATTTTCAATTATTTTTCCCTTTGTTGTTCAGTGATGTGATGAAAATTAAGTTATCTGCCAAATGGCTCTTACTTTAAAATAAGCCAATATTGTTGGATAGTGTGGGAATATATCTGCCTCTGTGTTTGTCCCCTCTGCCCCTTCTGGGAAACAAGAATGAAAACATTCTTAAAGGAGGATGTTAGTGTCACATATGGGTGTTTTATAGTAAACTGATCAAATGAGTTAGACTTGGAATTTGGAGCTCGGTATTCAGCCTCTTGTTACTGTGGATACAGCAGTTTTCTTCTTTCTTTTTAACATTTTCCGTATGTCACCATTGCTAAAGCTGCTGTTAGTTCCTAACTTACAGCTCAGCATTATTTTATGAAACCAGCAGGGTAACAGGGGTGGCTTTTTTTGTTTGTTTGTTAATTGGGAATGATTTGCATCTTCAGCTTCAGTCTCTGGTGGGGAGGAAATGAATTTACTGAAGTGTGATGATAGCTTTGGGGTGTTTTTGTTGTTTGGCTTGTGTTTCTTTCAGGAAAAAAAAAATCAGATCACTCCAACTATAGGATCTTGTGCCTGTGTGCAGTTAGAGAATTCAGAGGGATACAAGAAGTTGGTGTAGCAGTGTGCTTTGTGAAGCCTACTAGCCTTTTAGTTTCTGATGCACATTGTATCAAAAAGTAGTTGCAAATTTTATGTTATGCCTAAGCAAAGAATCTAGAGCTTGATTCTTATAGATAACTATGAAGCTGGTGTTAGAATCGTTGCTTATGCTTCCTTTTGAGAGACAAAATGCAGATCAATCTGAGATGTCACCATTAAAGGAATGAATGAATGAATGACTAAAAGGACATGACAACTAAAAAAGTTAATGATTTAAACATTTGATTTCCAGAACCGTTAAATAAATAAATAGATAAAAGGACCTGAGAATGGAGGAGGTGTTTTACTCAAACATCTTTCCAGACCTGTCTGTGAGCTCCCAACTCATGAACCTATAACTGGTGCTGCCGTCCCCGCTGCCTGCAGTGGGTCCCACCTGGGGTGCCGGCCCGTCCCCTGCCTGTGCCCGGTGAGAGCTGCAGGTGCCATTGGGGCAGGACGGGGCTGCCCCTGCACGGCTGCTGCGAGGGATGAGGTGAGGAGGGCCCGAGGAGCTGCCGCTCTGCTGCCTGTGGGTGCTGGGGAAGCTCTGCTGCCTGTGGGTGCTGTGCTGGGCCGGGTGTAAATTTGGGACTTGTGTGAGGTGGAGGAGCAGAGGCAGCAGCTGAGGGAGGGGGCCAGAGGCTGGCACGTTTCCTCTGTGCTTCTGCAGCAGGTCTGGCAGGATTGCAGCAGCACTGGCGTGGATGGTGGCTTGAGATGCTGGGTTTGCTCTCTGCAAAAGAAAAGTGAGGGAAACATTTGGTTTGTTCGCCATCAGAAGAATCTAGCAAATCCTTTTCTTCCTTTATCTATGCTAGAGCAGAGTCCCAAATTGTTTCTTTTCATCCTGTGCTGGAGGATGAGGACAAGGGGAGCCTCAAGGACTCAAACAGATTCTCTGGCTCAGAAACAGAAGACCTTTCTGATTCATACGTCTCAATTTTAACTTTTCTTGTCTCGATTTGACGGAAGTTCTCACATGGAGGCACTTCTGTGAGCCAGTCTTTGCCCTGCCCTGTTCTGTAGATGGGAAATCTGTTTTCCAAGCAACATTAACGAAAGAAAATGGCAATGTCTTCCCAATGTGTCTGCATTTCTTGCATATGCTCCATGATTTCAATATCATGGTTTCCACAAGGCAGTAGCTGCATACCCAGGTGGTGCTCTGCCATGTCAGCTCTCCCAGAGGCTGCTCTGTAGGTGAGATGGGGGTTAGGGGAAGGTTCTGTACCAGAGGATGGTGGGCATGGCTCCAAGTGCTGGAGTACAATAAAGCATTTGAACAGTGCTCTCAGGCACAGGGTTTGAATTTTGGGTGGTGCTGTGTGGAGTCAGGACTTGGACTCGATGATCCTTGTGAGTCTCTTCCAGCTTGAGACGTTCAGTTGCTCAGGCAGCACTCCCTTGTACTTGCCCAAAGACTGAACTTGTCTGCAGAATGCTTGTGCTCCTCTTGGTGCTTGGTAGAGGTGGTCAGTTAATATGTCAGGTTACCCTTTCATGGGTGGACCTGCACACATTGTATTAATTAATAAACTGAACACATGCCTGTTGACTGCAGGAATCTACCAACATCTGTGTATATGAAAGAGTAACGAGGACATAGGGTGGATAGAAGTGTAATGCATGTAGCAGGCACCCCACCCCCAGCAAGAAATTGCTTTCTTTGTTCCCACCTTCAAGCCCTGCATATTATTTGCTAGCTGCACCCTTTGGCGTTAGCAATCCTCAGATTGTTCCTTATAGCATCTGCATGATAAATGTCTATTAATGCCCACTGCTGGCTTGGTGTGAGCTAAAATGGAGTTCAGTTTCCTGAGTTCCTTTCTGTAAGAATTTTTCTTCTTCCTTGTAATACAGCTTTTATCCTCTGTAAAACAGCTTTTGAACATCCTTAAAAGAAGGCAGTTAGAAATATTGGTTTTGAAGTTAACTGAATGTACAGGAACAGAGGGCAGTCTATGAGTTTAAAGGAGTGGATGGAACAGATAACAGCTCTGTAATACAGTTAGGTGCAATTAAAGCATTTTGTTTCTCACCCTACATCACTGAGATTGCAGTTGTTATCTTGAGTAGCTTCATTTTCTGCAATACGAAGCGCTCCATCAAACTGGAGCATAATGAAAGGAGCATGGGAAAATCCGATGGAAATGGTGGCTGTTGTTAAGCTACTTGAAACATAAGCATTTGAGCTTGCTTTCTGAGTTCATCTGTGAAATGCAAATTGAGTTGAGAATGAATGAAGGTGTCCAACTGTGGAGCATTTCTGGGCTCAGGCTGGGCTGGGGGCAGTGTCAGGAATGTCACATGAGTCTGTGCTGAGGTCATTAGACTGGGGACACCAGCTGTGCTATTATTAGGGGTTTTAAAGTCTGTGGCAGATGTTCCTAGGCTCTATTCCAGTCTCCAAATGAGGTGCAGTGGAATACATGGAAAAAGAAACATCCGACTAATTGTTTTTCCATGCAACAAACAGATTTTCTTCCCATGCCGCCGAGCAAGATATTTTACATTAACTTGCGTGTATCAAAAATAGTTTGAAGTGTTTGAAGCAGAGGAATGAAAAAAGTGATCCTACGAAAATAAATACAAGTGCTGTGTTTGGAGAGTATGACTCAGGGGACTAGCGAGGACTCAAGTTCTTAGGTGTGCATGATCTACCACTTGTGTTTGTTTTTCTTTCCTTTGGGTCTCCTGTTTAGGTTGGGGCCATTGTTGTGTTGCATTTTCTATTATGCATACGTGATAAGATGTAAGATGAAATGTAATGTGTACAGGGAAAGAGGTATTAACAATGTTGTGATTAAAATATGTATACAGAACTGCTGTTACGGTGATACGAACGTTTCCCTGATTGCTATATGCTGTGTTTGTGTGTGGTAGGAAAGCTATATGGGTGTCGTGTTTCATTTGTCCCCTCTGGAAGCCAGTTAAACAGTTTAAAAACCCTGGGAATACAAGTCCCAGGCTGCCATCCATTGTATGGATTTCTGATGCACTTGGTGTTGTAGAGAGTGCAAAAGGAAGGTATCTATCAAAGAGATAGGCTGATTAAATGGCAAAATGAAGATACATGAAAATGAAGAATGCCAATATTTTCTCATAGGTAACAACTATGTCCCTCTGTTTCTAGTATTATGGATTGCTTTGACCCTGTAGGCACGTTGTTACTAACCATGACAGTGTATGTTTAGAGAGTTCCCCAGCATCATCTTTTCTTTTTTATCTTTAGAGTTTGTGGGTATTTTTGAGCTGAAACAGCTCAGTGGTGTCCTGTGTTAATCATGAAATCTTGTTTTCTTCTCTTTGTATGTCTTATATATCCTATCTCAAATCAGAATTCTCTCATACAGAGATTTATTATTTTTTTTTGTATGATTACAAACAATAGTACTCAATGAAGTAACTTGGATTCTTGTTGAGGCTCACATGTTTTTTTCCATGTGTTTTTGGTAGGCACGTTCCTTTCTGGTTGTTGCAGGTACAGATCATTCAGTTGATCTGAATATCTGAATACTCATTTTCTATCTTTTATCTGATAAAAAACAATGATGCAAACCTAGTTTTTTTCTTTTTCTTCTTTAAGACAGTGAATTGGGCTAGGACCAGTGCTAGGACCATTTGTATATGTACATTTCTGGCAACAGGTTCATCTCTAGTTCTTGCCTGAATGTGATTCCTGCCCGATCCCTCCTGTCCCCAAACAGTTAGACTTCTTAATTTCTAGTAGTGATGTTTTAAACCACTGGTAGTTCTTTCCCACTGAACTGTGGGAACAGCCTGAAGAACAAAATCTCTGTTTTTTGTTCAGTGGGATCCGTGGGGGATGTGACCCCAGAAGTTGGTTGTTCAGATGGAGGAGTGTGGCTCTGCAGCTTACGCTCTTGTCATTTGAGAGCGCTGCTGTATGACTGCACCCAAAGTAAGCTGCTCTGTGCTGCAGCCTGGGGGCTGATTGCTTGGATTGGTAGCAGGGAGGAATCAGCTTCTTGTTGAGTAAGACTGTGGCCATCCACCCAGCCACATAGCTCCTGTGAAAAGAACAGTGCCTCTGGTGTTAGTGAGATTATAATGCAGGACTCAGAGGAAATTTAAGAGGATTAGTCATGGCATATTGCATTAAGCCTGACTGCTTAATCAGGAGGATTTTTTTTTTTCCTGAAAATTTTGCTGGCAAAACAGAGAAAATCAGGATCTTGATCTGCAGGGGCTTATTCTGAAGGCCTGGAGCAAGTGCAGTCACAGTGTGCTAACACAACTGGTTAGAACATGTCTTCCCAGGGAAGGGATGTGCTGTCAGGTCTGCACAATGGGAGGAGGCCCTGCTAAATGTGCTTGGGATTACTGTACTTGAAAGCAGTTCTTTGTTGGGAGTTAGTCCTTGTTTGACTGGAATCCAGTATTTATGTATCCTCTTACATTATCGACAACTTTCTGACTGGGAAATAATTGCTTGGATTAAAGTGCTCAAGTCTTGCACTGAGAATATTAAGCCCTAGACAGAGCCCCCTCCCCACCCTGCCATGTTCTGAACTTCAGCAGCCTATGCAGTTCCCTCCATGTGAGGTGAGAGGGCCAGGAGAAGAGGATTTGCTTATAGCAAACTCTAGAAGTTTCAGAAGCACGTTTTCTCTTTCATCCTTCTACCCTCCAAAGATGTTTTAGATGAAGTCTAAACCCTACATTCTGGGCTCTGTGCAGCTCCAGTGGTGCAGCAGTTAGGTCTTCTGGCAGAGGATGCTTCTCCTGCAATTAATCCAAGCTAAACAGCTGCCAGTTACATTCTAACTTGTCTGTAAATGTATAATGCTTTAAATATGAAGATTCTAATGTGAGTGTGCATCTTCCTGGGAAGATGGATCAACCTTTCACAGATGAAGTCTCGTCCTCTCACTGGGCACATATGCTAAATCTCTTCTGGGAGAATGTATGGGATTCTGCTGGCCAATTTCTCTTCCTCTTCAGCCTTTATCAATACATTGTAAATAGCATAGGAAAAACCTTTTGGTGGGTGTGTGTATTTAGTCATGGAAGGCTAATTTAGTTAACTGGCAGATTGATAAGTTAATACATATTCCTTCTCCTTGGGGGTATTGAAGGTGAGCTGTGATTTATTATTATTATTAATTTAATTTCTTTATGGCTGACACTTCTTTGTTGATATCTTGCTGTACAGACCATGTTCTTGCTTCAGGTCAGCAATAAGAAGATAAATTTAATACTGAATGAGTGAGTCTTGGGAGAAGCAGATCTCTTGCTCTCTCTCTCCTCCTAGGTTAAAATGAGAGCTGCTGGCCTCACAGAAGGGGCTTACATATTTTGCCCGCTTTCCAACTGCCAAGCAGAGGCTGTAGTCATGCTGAACAAAGCAGCAGCATTCCTGGATCCTTTTAATGATGTATTTAGGACTTCACTGCCTCCTGATTTAATGAGTACAGTGAATGTATTCATGACTAACAAGAGCGTGCTCATTAAACAGCAGTAAGTTAACTGTCCTATTCTCTTCTCGCAATCTGGTTCATAATTAAATGGTGCCGTGTCTGAATACGACACTGGTTTGCCAAATGGAGAAGGTAGATGTTTTGAGAGTATGCATGGCTAGATAGGATTGTTGTAGTCTAAGTAATTTAGCACAGCTTGCCTCACTGATAGGGCTAGTTTCCTTGGTGGGGGCCTTGTATTTATTCCAACCAATTGAAACATTTAGACTTAAGCAGTTAGCCAAAACATTCGTTTCAATAGCCTTTCAGTTGGTAAAGCTTTGAGTTCTGTATTCTGCTGTGTTGTACTGTTGCTGCTGTGTAAATCCAAGGTAGCATGTCTATACTAACTGGAATCACTAGGATGTGACTGAGGGCAGGGCTGGACACTTGGTTTGCTTCAGACTGATGTATAAACCCAGTATTAGAGTCATGATGGTAAAGCTGCAACATTTAAGAATAAAAAGACAAGCTCAGTGTTTTGGGTTGATGGGTGCAAGCTGAGTGAAGGGCTGTGCTGCCCAGAAGCAAGAAGGAGCTTGTTGGAATTGCCCTCAGTGGTGTTGAAATAAAAGTAAAATGCTTATAGAAGTTATCTTCCCCCCATAAGCGTACTGATTTTGACTTTCTTCATGGAACAAAACGTAAAAACATACATACAGCCAATTTACCTTGGCTCTTATTCTGATGCCTATTCTGAAATATTCTGGCTTAAGTAATGGTAAGAATTACTGAAAAAGAACAGAGGCAGAAGGAATGTGAGGCTGTGAGAGGGACAATGTGCATGTTCTGCTTTTTTACCAGCCACCTCCTGAAACTGTTTTGGGGGCTTTTAGCGTAATCAGAATGACACCAAGCCAGTTCTCGTCTTAGAAACAGCTTTCAATCCTAGTCTGCTTGTGCTTTCTTTTATCCCTCAAACTGGCTTCATAAGAAAAGCCTCTCAGTCTCTGGTACCTGTTTGCCATATGGAACAGCAGGCTCCCGTGAGGATGGGGGCAGATGTCTGATGCAGCCGGCTGCAGCTGCTGCCTCTTCCCTCAGGCAGTCTGTGCATGACTTGATCTGTACTCTCCAGCCAGGGAACACAGATCCCTGCAGGTCCCTGCCCTGGGAATTGTTCAAAGCCTAGCAAACATGTGCTGAGTTTTCCAATAATCATTGTTTTTGTCTTTTCATTTTTCCTTAAGAGCTGTTTTCATTTAGTTACTCTGAATAGGCAGCCTTGCTTCACCTTTGTATCAGTATCATAAGAATGGTAAGGTTCCTTTTTAGATGTAGACTTAATGTTTTTTGATCATGCGTGTGTATGTCACACAATCTATGTATAAAATAATCCAATGTAAAACGACTGATGCACACTCTGGAAAAACATGTTCTTTCCATCATCAGATAAGAATGAGCCACAGCAGTTGAATCAAGCTGGGAACCACTTGTTTACGTGGGCTGGTGTCATGTGGAGACATGCTCACAGCCACCGGTGGCTTGTGCAACTTGTGGAGGTGCAGTGAGTTGCTGTGTGCACAGAAAGAGCCGGGGGGGGTGAGGTGCCAGGGTTTCTTTGGGTTGTTCTCAGTCCCCAGTAGAACTTCCCTGCTGCTGTGTGAAATGGGTGGATGGGGTTGCGGGGTGTCTAGTGTGCCTTGGTGGTGGAGGTGAAGTGGGGTGCGTCATGGGGATGTCATACCAGATGGAGCATGGAGTGTGATGTTTTGTGATTTGTGGTGCTCTGCTTCTGGCCCCACTGTGTCTGTCCCTATTATGCAGATTGGCAAAAGGTCTGGGTGCTTTTTCCCTTGTGGCGTTGATGGTAGAAAAAGACTATTTCAGGAACAAGTAGCTTTGATTTTGTTCTTATTTTTGGCCTTGAAAAGCTTGAACTTATTTACTACCTGACCGCAAAGGTACATTAGAGAAGAGGAGGAAAGTGGAAGCAATTCCTGTAACTGTTTACAGTGCTCACTGCTATTTTTTGTAAGATCTTTCTAAAAGCATCCCCAACATGGCCTGCATTATGGCTTCTGACTTTCTTACAATAGCGTATCACTCACTTCATACTTCTGGTGCTAAGGCAGTCTGCTGCTCTGCCAGCCTGCTCAGAGAATCTGTTTACTGACTATGCCTGGGGATTGCAGAAGCTGGTAAACGTTCTAATTGTTCTAACTCTGAATAATAATTGATCCTGCCTACATAGAGAGCTTTCAGAGACGCTGCATTGAACTCATATTTGCTTGTGTGGGCGTGAAATGGCTGTGTAGGGGATATTCTCTGGAAAATGATGCATTGCTCTATCTGTAAGCTTTCTTACCACATCTGTTCTGTTTGGATCTTCATATCCACCATATCTAATAGCAGGACATAGAAGATATCAAAGTTACATTGCATTAGTAATGGTGGCACCAATTGTTGTTAGCACTGACAAGATACCACCTTCTTCAACCTCTCCTTAGGTTATTTTCAAAAGTCAAGGACCTTTTGCTTGCTCGCTGCCCTGGTGGTGTGCTGAAACAGTGCTGGAAGTTATACTAAAACTTACCAAAGGAAACAGTTTAGAAAGGTTGAGTTGAAGTACGCTGCAGGTACAGGAAATCAGAAAAGCTTGTGCTTTGCATGTAGGGCTTTTTAGGAAGATTGGATTATTTTTTTCTTTTTTCTTTTTTCTTTTTTTTTTTTTGCATTGCAAGTGGACTGTGAAAAAATCCATGTGCCAGAGAATAGATTTGGTCACTGCAGAGATATTTGAATAAACCCATGAAAACAGTCCTGAGAATATGCAGTGAGTGTAGGTCATGTAGTCCTGGATTGTTTCTACTGTGGTGGCAGAATGTACTGTGGGTAGGCAAGGGACAACAAATGAATCATTTGAAGATGAATGGAACAGATTGTCTTTATGATGTGAGGTGTACAGTTCTGGCAGTTCACATCCACAGTTGCACAAGCACTTCATGTGCATGGAGCTGCTCAGAGTACATAGGAAGCAAGGAATTGTATTTCAGAATAAACTCTTCGAAATACTGAAGCTTCTGTAAGTTGCTTGGATTTGTTAGACAGTCAGTTGTAGAGTTAAATTCTAATTTATCCTACTGAATATTTAACAATGTCACAGTCTGGCAAGGGATAAATGGCCTTATTGTCTGTTCATTCGTGATGATAGTGTCAGCAAATCTTCATGCTGTTAAAGATGCATGGGCAAGACAGATGGAAGATGGCAATTACATGCACGTGCTGGAAAACTGGAAGGAAAAAAAAAGCACTGGTTGGAAAAATCCTTATTCCCAGAAAAAGGTTTCATAACTGCAAAATGAATGAGAATAAAAAATGGCTTTTCGTTAGATATTTTATCTGCTGGGTTTTCAGGGAAATGTGGAAATCCGAGCTTGTGCGCGAAAGGTACGAACAGGAAATCTTTCTTCTTAGTTTTGCATGAAGATAGAAAGAAAAACATTTTTTTCTCTTAAATGTAAGCCTTAAAGAAAGAAGTGTTTCCTTCCCCCCCCATTCCCTGAGCACTGAAGTGCTGCATTTTTATATTGCTTATACAAATGGAGATAGGAAGATGTCTTCTTTAAAACTTGAAACAGCTGCATGAAATACTTTCACTCGTGGTGACTTTAAACCTCATTGCTTCACTATTTGGCTTGAATTTTATTTCTCCTATTTCAGGGATTTGCCTTCAAGCTTATGACGATGCATAGAAATGCTCAGGAGAACAAAGTTATGTTTGCAAATCTAAATTACCTGATGAAATCTACCATTCACCATATGGTGGATTTCAGTCTCCTGTAACGACAGTCTGATGCTTATAACAGCCCTTGCACTTCAGTAAAGCTGCATGAGTCAGGGCTGTCATGAAGCAGGAAGCAGTGGTGTGAGAAGGCACTTGGAATATCAGCAGCTCTGCTGACAAAGTAAGCAATGGCTTTCCTATCTTAAAGGCTGGACTTTGTCCAGGCACGTGGTTATGCTCAGTCTTTGACTGAAGAATAATGGAATGATTGTAGATCAGCCTGAAAAACATGTGTGAGTGCAAAGGATTGATATGGTAAGAAGACAGTATGAAATGAGGATGTTTTTTAAAATTGAAGTTGCATAGTCGGCATTCAAAGGCTGTTGTCATAGGAAGCACTGTAAATAACCGTCGGTGTAGGTGTGAGCCTTTTTGAATAATTACAGCTGAATTTTACCAAAAATGTGGATAGTGAGACAAGATGGGGGAGAGAACCATAATAAGCAGGCACAGTTCAGAAATGCTTAAAACTGGACTATACTGGGAGGGAGTTGCATTCCATTGCTACAGTGATTCAAATGTTTGTTACTTGTGTGGACTTCCCCTTGGACCGCCAAGTTTATGCATCCTTTGTTTAGAAGCAGAGAGCTGGACCAGGCCACCAAGAGAACTGCTGCTAGACATGGCTGCAAACTTGTCCTGGGCGTGAGCAGACAGGAGGTGGGCTGAGGTGAGTGGTTGTGATCCGTGTTGTACCCAGTTAAATTTGTCATTCCTGGAGAAAACTACAAAGCAGTTATTTCCAAATTCTTACAACTCAGAACTCGCTGTGGGACTGCTCACGCATTATATACAGATGGCATTTCAAGAGGGACAGGACTTATGTTTTCCTGTCGTTCGGAGCATAAATGCAGAACACCAGGGCTTGCTTTGTGGGAGTACTTGTGTGACTGCCAGATGAGCTCATGGCTCCATCGGTCCATTGGTGTGTCTGGACTTGCAGCAGAAACCTTTGTTGAAGTGTGTGCAGTTTTAAAGTGCTACTTGATTTTATTCTGTAGTTAAATGTTACCGCCTCTGTGAAGACTCTGGAAACTTTTTGTGGTGTGTTTGTGATGGTAGACATTGCCTTGATTTTGCTTCTGATGTTTATAAGGTGAAGACTGCTAACCTCCGTTCTGTTCAGCGGGTGTTTGGCACACAGCTGTCTGCACTACTGTGTGCTGAAACTAGAAATTTTGGACATGATTAAGAACGTAGATATTGTGAAGATCACAGTTCCAGTGCAGCAGACTGAAGAGAGGAGCAGTGTGAGCCTTTCTCTTTGACTCAGTTTGGTAGTTCGTTAACTGCTCAGCCAAGAGAGGGCGAGGAAACTTGTGCGGGAGCCAAAGTTACAATAGCATTCAAATGACCTTACAGCATCAAGAACTCCTCGTGTGGGGAAAACGCAAATAGAACCGGCAGTTAAAGCAAGTGTGCTGGCCAAATGGTGAAGTTCTGGAGTGGGAAAGCAGACTCGGGAAAGGAGGAATGCTACGCAGATGATCAAGAGCAAAAAGGGCACAAGAGCAGGTACAGCAGTGGCTGCTGTGGAGTTGCAGTTCTCTGATGCTGTTTGAGCTCAACTTTGAGTGTAGTATGCGTGTAATGTGTGTGCAGAAACATTGCTAACTATGTTTTCAATCAACTCAGACAGAGAGCATGCAAGTGCTGCTTTTGTGCTTTTCGGATTCCCTTAGTCTGCAGTTCAGCTGAATATTGTTTTTCAGCTGTTGTGCTGGATAACAATGCCTGGCCTCTTATTCCAGTAACGCTGAGCTGCTGTTGTACTGTCACACACAGCTTTTGTACTGTGGGGAAGGAGGAAAGACTTATGCTTTGGGATGCAAAAGTAGGGCATCAACAGTTCACAGGTGCTTGGAGGGGTCCAGCATTGCTTTTTATTCTTTTTCCTCCAAATTGGAGTTGTACTTCAGAGTCTGTTAGTCCTAGTAAAATGCCATTCTGCTTCAAATGCTGTCACACTAAGGTTTTTGGTTTTTTTTTTGTTGTTGTTTTTTGAGAATAAAACAGTAGGAATTTGAGTTACTTAAGATTTAAAGACCGTGAAAGGAACTGCTTTGGGCATCAGTTATCTGAAGTCATGTTGTTATTATTAAACAATTGCTGTGATGGCAGCAGATAAATCTGTGCAAATTTAGTCTTTGGGCTTCAAAGAAGTTGCAGTTATTTGGTATATCCACAGGATAATTTATTTGTCACATTCCAGAATCAGCAACAGAAGTGGAGGGCAGTAAACATGTTAATGTATGTGTGTGTGTATATATAAATATATATATATATATAATATTATATATATATTTATATATGCTAACAGATACATTGGTAACTTCAAGCCTCATTATTAAAGTAATCCTTGTCTGGCTGGTGTGCTGGGACTTTGTGCTGGTATTAACATGGAAGTAGAGCACAAGGTGACCTGTGCTGTACTGGGGTTTGCATCATTTTATTAAGCTCATTTGATTTTCTTGTCTGTAGTTAAATTTGAAACCAGAACGTTCAAAGAGGAAGAAAGGAAAAAAACAAAAAACAAAATGGTTACAAATTACTGCATGAATTTCAAAGTTATCAATTATTTTTCATAGAGCTCTGTTATTTTAAGAATAAGGGCTTAAATCTTGATGGATCTGAAAAACTTAATTGCTGTTGGAGAGTTAAGTGCCTGCATTCTAGTGACTGGAAGGTGGAGAAAAATAGAATTTTTTTCCCCCTAACAGTCATAGTTATTGTGAACTTTAAATACAGTTACTGTGAAATTTTAATGCGATAAATGAGGAAAAATATATATAATTCACTGTTTCTTTTTATTGCTCCCCAGTTTGGCCATCTGAACTCTGATGAAAGAATGGGTATACTGAAGGAATCTGTAAAAATGGGCAACTGCTTCTAGTCAAGTTAAGGCAGGAATTAAGTTTAACTTTTTTTTTTCCACGTGTTCTTTGTTACAAAACCCATTTTATCTCTGCGCCAAAACAATTTAAAGGGCCTTTGCATGTCTGGGAGCTTTTCAGCTTTGGAACAGTGCCTTTTAGTGCTGTTCCTTTCTCTGCGATTGGCCAACTTGAGGGAAGTTGAAATTCCTTCAACAAAAGCCTTACGTTTACCAGCCTTTTAGAAATGCAGCCGACTGGCATTACCTGCAGTGCTTCAAGTCCCCAGCACTCCCAAAATCTCAGTGCTGATCTTAGGCATCTGCAGGAGAGCAAAGGGAAGGAAATGAAGAATTGTCAAGTTGAGCGTCTGTAACATGACTTAGCAAACGATGGGAGTGCAATTGTAGTTGGTTGGAGACAGTTTGTATCAGGCAGAAATAACGCCTTCCTTGTTAGCTCCTTTTATGCTCCTCTTTCCCAGTCCCTACTAGTTCAGATAGGAATACACAGCAACCAAAGAGCACCTATATATTCTCATAGGATCCCTTGTCTACAGGGAGTAGACTAAATAAAAGGTGTTATTGAATGGAATACATTAGGCAGATTTACCTGATCATTTTTATGTGACTCACTTTCCTCTTGTAAATTCCTGTTTTGCTCCCGATAATGTTTAGGTATTGTTAATTCAGGGTTGCTATTTGCCCTGTGTACTTAACTTACCTACCCTTCTGTTCCTTTCCACTGACTGTACTTCCTTTGGGGCTTCTAATTCATCCTACAGCCATTCACAATTTGTTTTCTTTATGGGAGAGCACTTGTCTTGCACTGGTGTTCTGTGCTAAAATAAGAGATTTTCAACAGATTTTGATGTAAATCCTCTCCTCAATGTATTCTGGTCGTTGCAGTTTGATACATCTACATCTATGCTGTGGACTACTGTGGAAATAATATTTTCTGGTGAACTGCATCCCAGAATGTATCATTAACAGACTGTAGGAAGGCTGGAGGCAGAGGAAACCGCATGGAAGGTACTATTAGAAACTGCCCAGTGAGTGGGCTTGAGGTTTTGTTTAATGAGACTGGTTCTGGATGCGTGAAGGTGGCATGGATAAAAGCGGAGTAGGTCTGCACCAAAACCTGCAGGCTAGAAGGAGAGCTGAATAAATTTTAATGTGGTCTTTTAAACAGAACTGGAAATATTGGAACTAATTTATAAAACATTTACTAGCCTTTCTAATGAGGATTTTAATGTGGATTATTCTGGGACAAGTAATTTCAAATATGAAATTAGAGATGGATATGTGGCCTTTTAGAGCTTGACTTCAGATTATTGCTAGTCATTACGGGGCTGTACAGCAATCAATAGGAAAACGTGAGGATTCGAAGGGTTAGGAGGGTGTTTCACAGTGTGGTTTGTGGTGTTTTTAAATATTGATACTATTCTTCACCTGTGGTGCTGTTCCCTGTGATCACATCCCATCCTGAAAACCTTTCACTCTAAAAGAGGTGAAATGTGGTTCCTGGTGTCGTTAGGCTGCACACTCACAGGGTTTCATCACAGAGCTGGAACTGGAGTTGAAAAATGTAGCTGATGAAGAAACTTTCAATACTTCCAATCACATGCAGAGAGAATAGCTGCCTACTTAGGCTCAGAAAATCATGTGAACTTGAAAGCCACTCAGGTGCTTAATTTAGTGGAAGACTGGCCAGAGCAGCTTAATATAGATAGCTCAGATGTCATGTGGAAATTCTAATTTAGACATGTATTGATATGAGAGACCTTGGGATTATTTTCACTCGTTCCTGGCTGGATAGCTTGTGTGTTTCCTTCTCCTTACCCTACTCCTTATTCTCAGGAAATACAGTGTGCTGGCAACTGGTAATGCACAGCTACACCTAACTGTGCTAGGGAAGGTGAAGGGAATCGGGCCTACCAGCACTGATGCTCTTTCTGCATTAGCCAGTTCTCAGTGAATTCTTCAAGCTGTTTGGTCTTCAATAAACTTGTTTGGTTTCAACTCCCAGTAACTTTGACCCAGAAAGTAAAACAAGAAGAGACATGTATCTGGTAATGATGTCCTTCAGCATGATAAGAAGTATTGGTGACTTCTGAACTGGGCTTTTCCTTCTAGTAAGTGATGCTCCTGAAGTGAGGAAAGAGAACATATGTGGTAGGAAAAACACCCCTGAAAGCTGAGAGAAAAGTAGGTAAGTTTTGATGCACATCTCTCAGCCTCATCCTTCCAGTGGAAAACAGAAGAAATTTGAAAGGTTTATCCTGAAGTGGTGTGTTGGTTTTTGTTTTTAATTCTAGGTGGTTTACTTGCGTGCTTCCCAATGCTTTAACTTCACATCACAGCTACCAGCATCAAGAGCACAGTAATTTTTAACTAGGCTCTGAAAATTTTGTTTCTGGCATGGTTGTTAACATAACATCAATAGGAAGGTCATAGTGCAACTGATGAGACTTGCCCTCCAATGAAAATGTCATGGGAAAAACAAATGGACGAATGGGCTCCCTCTGTATCTCTTGCAGCCGTGGAAAATTCTGCTTTGCTAAAACCTCTTTCAGACTTTTGAAGAAAAAAAACACACTCTAAATCTTTACTTAAAATATCAACTTTTTTTTTTAATATTTTGAAGTATCACTTCAACTCTACACAGGAATTTATTTGTGATAAAACTGTCCTGTTGGTCTGGAAGCACTTTTAGATTTTAGATGCACAATTAAAAACAGAGCACATGTTCACTGTGGAGTTACTGCTGATAGCACTGCCAGGCTTCTTAAAATTAGAGCTCTTGATGCAATCTCAGCTTATGACATGTGACTGCTGATGGATGTATAGCTTCTAAAAGGGTGAGTTACTCTGGGAGGTGGCAGTGGGAAGGTTACTGTTGTTTTCCACGTGGAAAATTAAGATGTCTCAACAGTGGAGTAAAATATCTCAAATACAGATACTGAGTCAAGATGATTTTATTTTTTAAGACGCCTTGAACATTTTAGATGGCCCTTGGGCATAGCTGTGCAGTGCAGAACATGATTTGATGCAGTGTCTGAAGATGGCCTGCTTCATAGCATGTCTCTTGCATTTGTATTTACCATAAAATTGAACAGTCTGTCAGTTAACATAAAACTGACATTATGAAGGGGGAAACAGGGAAGTAGTTACATTATGGCTTTGCTGAACAGTATGTTGATGCTGATTAGAAATAGTTTCCTCAGATTACTGAGAACATCTATGTGGGGGGCAGCCTCCATCTCTGATTCATTTGCATTCGAAGTAGATTTTGTTCAAACTACCTTCCGAAATGCAAACCAGATGATTTTGTTCCATTAAATGCATGCTATTAAACACAACTCTTTTTTTGAAGGTAGAAAAGAGAATAAGCATTCTAAAATAACTATTTTTTGATGCTAATGCATTCTTACATTTTATGCAGTGCTGTGAAAATTTCCCATCCCCAGTTCTGACTGAAACATGCCCCACGTTGCTGTCAGTTCTGCAGCTCTGAACTTTGGGTGATGAAGGATCTCACGGTTTTTCCTTGGAGAAGCGATCATAGCATGCAATGACATAACACTCATGGCACATGTACCACACAGAAGTGACCTGGGCAAAACTTTGAACCTCTTCCTGTTTTGTTACCATTTTACAGTGAGGGAAATAACTTTGGAAATGTTGAGTGTTGCCCCTGGCCCATCAAATATTGTGTACTTCGTTACACAGTGCTTATATGCATCCAGAGACTCATAGAGGGCTGCAGAATTGCCATCTAATGTACATGTAAAGTGTACTGGAGGTGGTTGGTGGGTTTGAATTCCAAGTCAATTTATTGAGGTTGCTCATGAGGCATCCACCACCATGGGAAAAAATACATATATATTGTTCTGTCTGCAGTGTGCATGCAGTAAAGGCTTCCTGACTCAACAAACAATTCTTCACTGTGTGTCTTTGGTCTCTCCACCATCACGCTGAGCTGCAGGGCTGCTGTGAGGCCTGTGTGAATGTTTTCTGCTGATAATGCGTATGTCTTGTAGCTGAGGATATTTTTAGCAGTCTGGATAGATGCTCAGAGTCACCGAGGGACAGAGTCCTTGCAGAGAGCTCTGAAAGGGAGCTGCCCATGGTTTGCAATGGGAAGGAGGAAAGAGGTTCCTTTCATCCCTGACTGTTTTGTCTATTTTTGACTTTTTGTATTTCCTGAAAACTTGCAAAGAAAACACACATTTCTCAGGTTTGTTAGCTAAAGAAAGAGAGCACATGTTGAGCTAGGAATAATCTCCATGTTATTGAGGGAGAATTGCATGAAAAATTCCTTCTTGATTATAGCGAGGGGTTCTGGATCTTAAGAAACATAGACCTTTTAGCTAGAGTCAATCTCAGAGCTCTTCATACATTAGTGGAAAGGCTCTGACCTGAGGCATTTTGGGTGAAGTGGGAGTGACAGTCATTGGTGTACTGCGTTTGCTCATGCACAAGGCTTTTCTGGCTGCACAGTAACTAGAGAAGGGTGGTACAGATCGTGCCATCTCTGTCCTCCATTACGAACTTGAGTCAGGAAAGCTGCTGTTTTTTCCTGGTGGCCAAACTGCTAGTGAGACTCCCCTGAATACGTTGCCATGCTTTCCCTGCCTCCTGCCTTTCAACTTTTGATGTGTATTTTCATTTAAAACAGAGAGAATAAAGTTCAAAGGTTACCCCAGTGTTTTGATCTCCACGTGCATGGCTGAGTGAATGTGCTTGTCTTGGCTTTCAGGTTTATCTTTGCAAATAAAATGTGCAGGTAGGGAATTCAAAATAGAATTCCAGGCTGTTAGAGACTTCTCTAAATGACATACCTGGGAACGCTGCCACATAGCAGAAACATTTTGGTGATGTGTATTTCATTGCTTCGGGGACACAAAAGGTAAAGTAAAGTAAGCCATGTCAGTTGCTACTGTGCTTCGTAAAGTTCCATGAAATTGAACATTTATACGTGTGCTGAAGTAAAAGATTGCCTGGCTCTCTTTCTCTGCTTTATTGTTCATTACTCTGGTTTATGTGTTTGGGCTGTGTGTCATCTTCCTTCCTTCTGACTGGCAGGCATTGGCCATGCTCAGACTCCTGTGTGGGAGCTGACTTCTTGCTATTTGTGCTGTCTTGCCAGTTTTGTTGGGCCTAATCTAGTTGTGCAGCTCTGCCTCTGTAGGACATTTAATTCTAGGAACTTGAGTTTTATTTTCACAGCTATTTGTAATGTGTCTGAAGAGCCCAGACCATAGTTAAAACCCAGTGGCTATGGTGGTGCCTTATGCTTGCACCTAGAGGAACTGAGGATAAATGCAAACTGTACTATGGTAGCTAGACATTAAATATTGGGTTGAAGGCTGCTGGCATTCATATCTCTCACTGAGCTTGGTGACTAACTTGGGGAACAGACTTTCTTTCTGCCTTTGTAGGAGTGCTCTACCACTGTGCTCTGATGTGCATCTAAATTACTGGAATTGAGGTTTTTAAATAAATGAAGAGTAAAATTAAAATCACAGTAATCAAGAACTGAGCAGAACAGATCAGAGACTTAGTTGAGATATATGACTGTAAAAAGAAACTTTCTCATAAACAGGAATAAACTTGTGCAAGGGGAAAGAAGAAAAAAATTGTCAGAATCTGGAAACCCTCTGCAGCAGCTAAATATGCCTGTAAATCATGTGTGGGTTTCGAGAGCAAGAAAATAGTCTTTTGTGATATCTATCTGCTTGGGTTTTATATGGCTTCTTGATTGCACTGTAAGTTTGTGCCTCTCTATAAAGGCCTTTGAGAAGTTGATGAATGGCTCTGTTCTTTGCTTGTTCAGTACATGTAGGTCTGAACACAATGTAAAGCTCGAGGCAGAATGGAAACCTATGAAATTGACATATGATGCAAAAGTCAGGAGGAGAAAAGGTGCATGGATAACCCCAAAATGTGGTACCAGTTGTTAAATGGTCTCTTATCTGCTGTCAGATTTGTTCTGTGTTGCTGCTTTCCCTTCCCTCCTCACTGTAGATAGGCTTTGCCACAGCTGAAATGAATGCAGGCTTTTTTACAGCCTTCTGTTTGTTATCAACATTGGCATGTTAGCACTTGTTTCCCAGTAGGACTCAGTGGGAGGCCTTACAGGTGCATGCTGTATTGTTCCCTTGCAATTTTATGGTGTGACTGGGGAAACTGGTCTCGTATCTGGCCCTTTTGGCTCCTGTGCAAGCGATCTTAGCCTAAACCACGGATCCAAGTCAAATTGGTGTTCTTTCCTCTTCCAAGGAGGCTCCAGTGCAGTGAGAATCTTGCTACCAAAATGATATCTCTATTCTTAAGAAGGGCAACGAAGCTGTGAGGGTCTGGAGCACAAGTCTTATGGGGAGCAGCTGAGGGAGCTGGGATTGTTCAGTCTGGAGAAGAGGAGGCTCAGGGGAGACCTGATTGCTCTCTGCAACTGCCTGAAGTGAGGCTGTGGCGAGGTGGGAATCAGCCTGTTCTCCCAGGTAACAGCGATAAGATGAGAGGGAATGGCCTCAAGCTGTGCCAGGGGATGTTCAGGTTGGGTATTAGGAAGAATTTCCAAAAGAGCAGTGAGGCAGTGGCACAGGCTGCCCAGGGAGGTGGTGCAGTCACCGTCCCTGGAGGTGTTGAAGGACCGTGTGGATGTGGCACTGAGGGACGTGGGCAGTGGGCATGGTGGGGATGGGCTGGTAGTTGGGATCTTTTCCAGCCTTTATGATTCTCCATTTAATAATATAAGCAAGTATGTGCACTTTTTTCCTTCTTTCCACAGCGAAGGACAGGCATGTAAAAACTGAGCTTTTCTGTGGTTGGCGATGGTTCATTAGGGACAGAAGAGCCCATAAAAAAACACTGTAATGTTACAAAGCACAGTTCTGAATTGATGGCAGAATGCTCTGCTGAGAGGAGCAGAACATGATTCTTAGTGGTAATGAGGTGCTGTGTTTGAATCTGGATCCAGAACAGTGAGGGAGGTGGGGATGATCTAGTGTGCCAGGCTTCTACTTTGTAGTAGGAATAACTGTAATGTTTAATTTCCTGCATCTTATTAGGGAAAAAAAAGGCAATTTTTATTTTGGAAGATAGTCACTGCTTTTGCTAGAACTGGTGTATGATGGTTTGTACTGTGATATCTTTCTGACTGAAAGGATGCCCAGTAATTTGTTAAACAAATCCCTGGCTGTTAGTTGTTAGAGGGAAGCGATGGCCTGGAGATCTCTGCTGCTGTTGAACATGTTTGGTAATGGCAATTCAGTATTTCTTGTGGGAAATTCTCAATTCTTAGACCTCAAATCTCAGGGGGATGCTGTATGATATATCAGCTTGCTTGTGCTTAACGCGTGGCTGTGCTTGGATTAAAAGATTTTTTTCCATGTAAAGTGTAGAAGGAGTTAAATGAGTTGACTTCATTTCAGAGAAGTCAGTGCCTGTAGAGGATACAGAAGTATTTTTCTGAAAGTGCTGTTGCAGTGATGTGATGTGCAGCTGTTCTCAAGCTCGTTCTTCCCAGTCTACCAGGTTAGGTTGCAAGGAAGTGCTCCCCAGGTCCTGTTCAGTCAGACGCAGAGTTTCACATTCTCTCATCGAAAGAGATGCAATAAAGCCTTGATGTCTGTTTCTAGAATGCAGTAGACAGAGAACAGAATTAATGAGGGCTAAGTAATGAAATTTGGGGTTGCTCTCTCTCAGTGCACTTTTAAATGTTACTGGCTTCAGCTGTAAATCTTGGCCACATTTTTACCTGTTTTCAATCAGTGAAAAGTTTGTATGCCAAATGAACAACCTGCATGGAGAATTTACAGGGTAGGTAAAGTGATCTGTTCCTCTCAGGAAATCCTGTGTTTATGCTCAAGATTGAACATTCAGGCCTGGCTTTCCATTTTGCTTGTTGATCCTCTGATGGTTACTTGGTTGTTGGGTTTGTTTTTTTGCTTTGGTGCACTAGCAAAAGTTATTTAAAACAGTCAGGCAATTACTTTTTTTTTCTTTTTTTTTGTATTGCTTTATTCTGTTGTTGTAGATTATCATCTTCAAAGGTAACCTGTGGTCCTGAAAGTCTTAAAGATGTCCTAAATCAGGGTAAATGTAATCATACTTACTATTCGGTTTCCTAAAAATGAGAAATTTGCTTGTGATACAGTAGAATATGTGCATGAGTCAAGAATACAAATCCCAGTTGCTATTCTGCAGCTGACAGGGCTTTTGCTTTCCTTAGGCCAGTCTGCCACATGTGTGCTTTCTTTTCAACTGGGGGACAAAAAAAAGCATTTGTGATATTTTTCTATTTTTTTTTTTTCCAAACACTACTTTCTCTGAACTTGTAAACCTTCATGTTTTTCTGTACTTTCAGCTTCACTCTGTGTTTCTACTATTTTACTGCGTTTGTCCTGTTCCTTTCTATCACCATGCAAAGATTGTTTCTGCTGCTGTACTGAAAAGTGGGTTTTCAGAGAAATTTCAGTCTCCCAGTGGAGCTGTAAAGTACAGCAGAAGATGCTGAGCACAGGAATAACATGTCCATCAAAGAACTTCTCCTGGCTAAGAACTGGCTTGGTTGCTTGCCTGAGGCTATTGGTATACTCAGAATGCATTCTGACTGGGTGCTAAGATATGAATAAGTCATGAGGCATGCTGATAAGTGAGAAACTGGATTGACTGATTGGTGAGCAGTCAGCTTGTCTGTCCTCCTACAGCAGTTCAGTCCTTTCTCCATCAGCAGAGGTTCACCTTGGAGGTAGCGGGAGGCAGTTGGGCTCAGTGCTTGCCTGCTGCCTGTACTGTGACTAGTGAGTAAGGGAAATCCCATGTCCAGAACTACCCCTGGTGTATTCTGGAGAATATGTATGTGCATATAGGAATGTACCCAAGGATGTCTTCAAAAACAAAAAACAAAACCTCTCAAGTGCCCTATTGCACTTACTTTCCGAAATCAATTTCCAGACTTTTGGAAAACATGTGATCCTTCTCTAGTTAGTGACTTTAGATTCTTATTTTTGCAGTCCTTTGGGAAAGCCACAGTGCTGGATTTCAACGACATTACATAATTCGGAAAGATGATTTATTCTTGAAGTAAAGCAAAACTTACAACATTTAACTTGCATTTTTACCTCTTAGCTTGTGCTCTTCTGTAGTTCCCTCCCTAAGGAGACATACATAAAAGCTATATTGCATTGTTGCTATTGCTATGTGCATTTAATGCCCCTGGAATTTTCTTAAAACACTGTTCTGATCTTTGCTAGTGTAACTTTGACTTTAATGGCACTAAGCCACAGATGCATTGGCCCAGTTTCCTAAAATTCCACAGCCTGTTGTTAAGATAAACAATTCTGGGTTCCCAGGAATACAGATCCATGTATATGGTAATACACTGGGTATACAGAGCAACCTTTAAACAACCATCTGTTATTTGCTTGCTTCATTTTTCCTATTTCATTTTTGATGCTTGAGCACAAGCTTTGTAAGTAGGGAAAATGACTTGGGAGAGCAATTGCGCTAAATGATGTTTTGAGAACAGCTGTGGGGTTTCTCCCTTCTGCTGACTTGTGTGGAGGCTGAAGGAAGGCAGTCTCACAGAGATGGCTGTGCTGAGATGCACCCTGGTTAGTCAGCAGCTCGTGTCCCAGTGCCGGGAAGTCCACGCGACCAGAGCTTGGGTAGGAGGCCAAGGATTGCTGGTTGCTTGGGTTATTTGTGGTCTTGTTGTGTCTCTCCTCAGCACTTGTACCTAAAGAGGCTTTTAAGGCCTGGGTGTCCACAAGAGTTAGAAGTCTGGCTCTGTGCTCCTTCACGAGGGCATCAATCTGCATTTCTTCCCAGCCCACAGCTTTGGACATGGGCTGTAATTACAGAGCTGCTGCTGGAGCTGGGTTCGGTTCACACACGCCCTCTAAAACACGGTATCCTGTGTGGTTGAGAACACTGCTCCCATACCTAACTATGTGAGAAAAAACAACAAAAGGGGATGAATATGAGGCACTTTAACAGCCAGTTAGGAAGCTGTGGAATAGCTTCCCAACAACCATTTGCATGTTCAGGGTTATAGGGAAACCTCAAAGAGTGAGGGAGGTTTTCAGTGCGTAGTGCCAATTGCTGGAGCACAGGGAGAGCCTTGCTGCCTGTGAGTGCGGGCCTTTGAAGTTCAGCTGATCTTCTTAGTGTCCTGTGCAGAGCAGGAGTTGGTGGTATGGCCTGCCTTAGTGGTAAGCCTCTGGATTGGCACTGCCAAAATGGCTGCTGGCAGTAAGAAACTTCTGGTGCTCACTTTCTGGAAGAATGGGATATTCTTACTGAATACAGATTGGAGGATTTTTTTCTTTTGTGGATCAAGACACTTCATTCTCACTGTCTCTGTGCAGCAAGAAGTAGTGAAGAAAAGCAGCAGTCTTGGTCATAGATAAAATATTGCATTTTATGTAAATGTTCTCTGAAAGACAGCAATCAATTTGAAATAACTACCCTTCTCCAGTCTTGTAAAACAGTACCTTTTTTGTTGTTGTTTTTTTTGCTTTTAGTTACATCAACATTACATAGACTCTTAAATCACTGTGGAAAGCAGGAAAATTAGAAGAAGTAAAATAAAATCCTCCTGTAACAGGAGAAGAATGATTGTAATGCAAAACCAGATTAAAATCCACCCCCTCTGGTTTTAGATCACAATAAATATCTGGTTTGAGTCAGTCTGTTCATTGTGTAGAATTACTCGACTAAAACTGTGCCTTTGACTAAAGCTGTTGGCAGTTGGGTTTGTGGTATCTTTGTTTAAATAGGATCTGGCTGGGGGAACCACTGTTCTAGTCAGCTCTTTCAGCTGTTTTTCACTGTTTGCATTTGTGCTCTCGCATCCTGAGGAAGAAGGGTTTTGCCTTGGAATGGTAATGTATTTTAATGTGAATATCTCTACGTGCTGCTCTCTGTCCCAGGCCCAGGTGTTGCTCAGTAGGGTTGCTGGTTTGTGTTTGCTTTGCTTTTCCCCTTACTCTTAGCTAGTTGGTGTATATTTAATGTATTTGTGACTTTTGTGGTCAAGTGCTCTTGCTTCTCCTTCCTGTGGGGAGGAAATGGGCCCAGGCAGTGTTTTGCTCTTCTGCTGCATTTTGGACAGGTTGTGGTCAGCCTGCCCCTCTCTCCCGTGCCTTCTCCCAACTAATGGAAGAGGAGTAGCAAATACCTCTGTGGTCTTTGACGTCTGTGGAGGAGCAGAGAACTGGGAAATGTTACACTGCTGTGGTTTGTTAACAGTGCTTTTGGGGCTTCTGCTGACACTATTCCTATCTATATTTTTTGAAGACCTGGTTTGCTGCTGGTCTAATAGTTTCCATCATACATGAGCTGTTTGACAGGTCTTTGATATCTGTATTTTTTAAGTAGCACTGCTCCCAGTGTGCTGTTAGGCAGAATGTGTGTTAATGCACTGAAGCTGACATTCATGCAGTGTAGGTTGAGTATTGGTTGACTATGAGACAGGAGTTCATGCATGCTAAATATGGCAGCAGCCTAATCCCAAATGATTCAGTGTTTCTGTGGATGGTGGTGGTAGTGGATTTTTTTGTTTTGGAAGTCATTAGGTTCTTTCCTTCACCAAGCACTGGACTGTGTCCCTTGAGCCATGCCCATCTTGCCTTGTTGTACCCCAGTGAGCACACTGCGTATCCAGGAGTGTGAAAAAAAATCATGCATCCATGGTGTTTATGGCTTGCAGCGCTGTACCTCCAAGCTCTGTATTAAAACCTGACAGATCCTCCTCACTACGAGCCAGCTAGGCAGCATGTCTGGCTGAGGTCTCCCAGCCAGCAGCACGACGCATTGCAAGAAAGGAGGTGTACTGTTTTCTGTGCTTTTGGTTTTTTTGAACTGTTTTCAGTTTATTTGCTCACTGATCAGGAGGGGGAAGAGGGGAGGGCAAGTTTGGTGGCCTACATTAGATAAAAAGAGAGGGAGCCGGACAAAGCTCCTGATGTAACATGAGAATTAGACAAGGAAAAACTATTTATAGAGCCCTGCAGCATTTGCCTCGAGGAACTTTAGAGGGGGCAGCATGCATGAAGAGGCTGAGCACACGAGTGTGTGCTCTCAGCTGCCAAGGTCACAGCAGAGTTTGTCCTACCGAGCACTTCCACTTTCCCTTGCCCTGAGGGAAACGGGCTGATGGGTTCATTCTGAAGGCCAAGTCCTGGTGGTGAGAAACCTTGGTTTGTGGAGAACAGCGGGGGTTTTCAGTTATTTTTTTTCCCCTTTTTCTAGCTTTTTATTTGCAGTGTTTTAGCTTGAATTACTTTTTGAGAAAACATGACTCAGTCTCGGTGATTTATTAGTCAGACAAGGCCAAACAAGGTCACAGAAGCAGCTTTGAAGAGATAGAGATTAAGGTCTTACGCTTTACGTGCTTGTTTTCACTGAGACATCTTTTTGGTTATTGTTGATATTCTGGCTTTTGCTTCAATGCTTACTTATTTTTTTATTCTAAATGACATTGCCATATGATTGTTAACCAGATATTGATCTCTTTTTTTTTTTTTTCAAGCCTTCATATGCTTGATCCTTGCTTGAGACTTGTATTTAAAAAAAAAAACCACACACAAAACTCTAGATGCCTTCAAGACTTCAGCGTAAAGTTCTTTAGTGGCTTCATATGAATAGCCATGGTTGGCAGGTGAAGTCCCCAGCGACTGGAAGAATGACAACATTGCATCCACTTCTAAGAATGATAGAAAGGGTGACCCAGAGAACAGCTGACCTGTTTGCACTGCTACCTCAGTGCTGGTAAAGATCATGGAGCAGGGCCTTCTGCAAGCTGTGCTAATGCACGTGGAATAGAGGGAATAGTTAGGGAATAACCAGATGGCTTCGCCAAGGACTGCGTGGTGTTGGAGCAGCAGATAGCTTTGCATGGATCAAAGCCTGACACAAAAACCCTATTGGGGGCAGGGGGGGGAGAGGAGCATGGTTATCTCCAGTGAAACCTTTAAAAGATTTTTCATTGAAAGGTTCTCAAGTGGCTTTGACACTTTGGATAATGGTATAGTCTAAAATTTTCCAAGGTGGTTGTCCCTTTAATTTGCTGTAAAATGGATCAATCTATTCTAACATCAGATATGCAGAACTTATTTTTGTGTAAGTTGCTGGATGGTAAATAAACTGCTTGTCTCTTTCTGTCACTTACAAGTGACACTTTGACTGTGTCTCTCTATGTCTGAGCAGTCAGCATTCTACATACATATTTAAAACCTAGCTTCTAAGTGGAAAATAAAACCCATCTTATTATATTAGGTTATATAATAAAGCACAAGACTAAATCAGCTTATCAACAAATTATTTGGGATCAAATTCAATCTTTAACTAAAAGTGAGTCTACATCTTAAAGTCATTTCTGTTGCAAATAGTTGAGTTTTTACGGTCTGAAAAAGTGTGTTTAGATGGGTGTAGGCATTTGAGCCCACCCACACATTTAGGGAGGAAATAAAAAAGGAAATACTGCACACATGCAAAAAACAAAACAGCAAAAACTTCTGTAGGTGCTCGTTTATTTACTAATTCGTATTTTGCCAGCAGATTGCTTGAATTTTGTTAAGTTGCTTTGGTCAACACAGCCATTATTTTTGAAGCCCAGACCAAGGACTTCATTCTGAATTACAGGGGGATGTGAGCATGGTAATCTATTTCACGATTGGAAAGACATCAAAACTGGCTTTGATTCACTCCAGTGTCTGGATGGAGTATTTTGCATCAGAAGAAAGTTTTTCATGTAAATAAGAAGCTTGAGGGTTCTTCTTTAAGAACTTAGTAAAACTTAGCAGACTTAGTAAAATAATTTGTTTATTGAATTTACAAAACGATGTACAAAACAGGAGAAAACCTTTCTGCTAGGACTCGTGCAAGTACATGAAAGGGAGAAGTCTGCACATCCTGAAACCCTCTGAAGTATATAAGCATCAGACTTAGCCTGGAGCTACAGAGCTCTGATCCTGTGGGTGCTGAGTGTGAAACTTCCTTGATTCTGTGGTACCCAGAGGCTCTGTCTAAATTAACACCCATCAGCAAGGATGGGTGAGTAGATAGAAGTTGTTGGTGCTGAAACTTCTCAAATCTTTATTATAGATTTGAGGGGATTATTTTAGATTAGATTTAGTTTGGCAGCCTGCGCTGAATGCCCCTGCTATCTGTGCAACCTGAAGCTTTCTGGAGGACAGTATTGTAGGTATGTGCTCAGATGGCCTCACAATGATGTAGCCCATATAGTTATTTGTAGCCTTGTCCTGTTCCTGTTTGGTAGGAGGCTGCATCTGAAGCATGCCCTGTGGCGGAGTTTTCAGGTTCTCTTCCTCAGTTCCTCACATGAATTGAGTTCATGTGAACTGAAGTTGTTCTGAGAAACCACCTAGCTCAACAGTAAAAGGTTTTGCTTCGGAACGGTGCTCTTGCTCTAACAGATAAAGTGTGAGAGTACGCAGAGCAAAAGGATGACATGGGAGATGTGGGGAGATTCCGGCAGAAACACTAGAAAGATACTTCTCTCCTTTTTGAAGAAAGTATTTATCTGAATTTCCAGTTGTTTGATCAAGTTTAATAATCAGCACAGAGGCAGTCTGTGGCTTTTGGACAGCATGCTTGTGGTAGGTGTTCCTGTTTTGTGACTACAGTCAATTGCTGTCATTGCAATCCAAGGTGGTAATGAGACTGATGATACAAATTCTGCATGGCTGGCCTTGCTGTCTCTAGATGATCACAGCAGAGGATAATTCGATCTCTTTTGTGGCTCTTGGGGGAAGAACGATATTAACTCATTTGTGTCACTAGATTCAAAGCTAGGATGTGTTTAATCCTGGCTGCAGGAAAACTTGATGCCACTTGCTGTTCCACACTCATCTGATATGCTTCATTTATGTTTACTTTAAATACATGCTGCATGAGGCTCAACTGTCTTCCCCTAAAACACTTTGCAAATGAACAGATTTTTTTTTTCTAGCCGGAACCTAGAAACTGCTAACTGACAAGGAGAATTGTTTTTTTCTTTACACAGAGCTACCAAATTTTGGCTATTCTCTGATGCAATTGTGTCTCAGCTTTGAACTGTTTTGCCTTAGTAATTAGAGCTGACTAACTTCTTCAATACAGAGTGCAGTGCTGGCTAGTAAATCTGGATCTTTTCTTTTCTTTTGCAGTCAGAGCTACCACAAGTACACTACAGTTCACTTTTTGGTTAAGTCTTCATTGCTCTGCAGTCATCATCCAAACTATTAACGTAGATGGACTTACTGTTAGATGACAGTAGTATTTGGTGTATGTAGAATTCAAGCATTTCGTGGAGCTAGTCTTGTGAACTTTGGATTTTAAGCATTTATTGGATTAAGCCAAAATCTGTATGTGGTGCAGAGGAGGTCTACAGGAGCAAATCTTCATGCTTGTATTGCTGTTCTTCTGAAGTGCAGGTTTTACAGAGCCACAGAATCATAGGAGCTGGAAGGGACCGATGGATGTGAACCAGTCCCAATCCCCTACTACAGCAGATCCCCTACAGTAGATTTCACAGGAAAGCATCCATGTGGGTTCTGAATATCTCCAGAGAAGGAGTTTCCACAGCCTTCTTGGACAACTTGTTTCAGTGCTCGGTCACCCTCACACTAATGAAGTTTTTCCTCATGCTCAGACAGAATTTCCCATGTTCCTGTGGTGTGTGCCCATCACCCCCTTGTTCTGTCATTGTGCACCACTGAAAAGAGCTTGGCCTCCTTATCTTGATGCTTGTCCTGTAGATATTTTTAAGTTGTAAGATCCCCTCTCAACCTTCTCTCCCTCTGACTGAACAGCCCCAGGTCTCTCAGCCTTTCCTCATAAGAGGGATGCTCTAGGCCCCTTGTCATCTTTGCGTCCTCTGCTGGACTCCCTGTCTTTCTTGAACTGAGGAGCCCAGAAATGAACAAAGCATTCCAGGTGCAGACTCACCAGGACAGAGTAGAGAACAAGGATTGCTTCACTCGACCTGTTAGCCATGCACTTTTTAATGCATCCTGGGCTACCTTTGGCCTTCTTGGTCTCAAGGGCACACTGCTGACTCATGGCCAACCGGTTGTTTTCCAGGACACCCAGGTCCTTCTCTGCAGACTCCTTTCCAGCAGGTCAGCCCCTAACCTGCACTGATGCATGTGGTTGTGCCTCCCCATGTGCAGGGCAGGAGCTTGCTCTTGCTGAACCTCACGTAGTTCTGCTCTGCCTAGCTCTCCAGCCTGTCCAGGTCTCACTGAAAGGCAGCACAGCCTTCTGCTGTGTCAGCCACTCCTCTTTGCTTCATTTCACCAGCAAACTTGTTGAGGGTGGACTCTGACTTCCTCCAGGTCATTGATGATGATGTTTAACAAGACTGCACCCAACACCATTGCATCACTGCTAGTTATGGGCTTCCAATTAGACTCTGTGCTGCAGATTACAACCCTTTGAGCTTTACCATCAGCCACTTCCCAAACCATCTCACTGCCCGCTCATTTACCCCACATTTCTGACGCTTACCTACAACAATGTATGCGAGACAGTGTGAAAAACTTCTCTGAAGTCAAGGTGGACTACACTCCCTGCTCTCTCCTCATCTAAGCAGCTAATCATGGCATCATAGGAGGCTACCAGATTGGTCAGATGTGATTTCCCCTTTGTAAATCTGTGTTAACTACGATCGTAACTTTCTCTTTCAAATCATTTTGCACAGTAAGATGACATGGTTAAAAACATTTAAATGGTAAACTTTGGAGAACTGCAGTCATTCTGTAAACAAGATTACAATGAAGAAATAAGTTAACCTACCCCAAATTTAAGTGTTTTTTGAGACCCAGGTCTGTTTATTAACCCCAAACTGTCATTTTGTTTAGACTGGTGGAAATGGTGCAATACAGCCACTGACTTAAATCACACTAGGTAGAATAGAAGAGTTAAATTTAAATCCTGTATGCAGACACGTCCTATGCTGCTGCTGTTCACGTACATAGTAGAAGGAATTAAATGCATGGATTTTTCATCAAGAAAAGTTATATTTTGGCTTTTAAATCGTGTACTTGTTTGGCTGCCAGAAGGAGAAAATAGGAAGCACTGCAATGACATTTTTATGGTCTTCCAGTTACTGTATATGCTGTTGGGACTGATTGATAAGAATGTTAGTTTTTCATATTTCATGGGAATAGTAGTGTCTGTCTCCCTTTATGGCTGTCTTGGGAGTATGGTGAATACTGCTCAGCTGTAACTTGTTTTTTCTATTCTGCAATAGGAGAATTTAGATGAAAGTTTAAAGGTTTGGTGGACAGTGTGCCCTTCATCCAGTAGCTAAGATCTGCCCTGCTGGGGAAGGTGTGCAAGCAGTGCCTCTATGATAGATAGATAAAGAGCCCAAACAGCATTTTTCCCACTGTGTGTGGAAACAGAATATTCCATGAGGTCTGAGGGGGAGCAGGCATATGCATTTATTCCTGCTTTGTTCCCTTTGTGATACAAGTTCCTAACATCAAGGCAAATTCTCTGCCTTAATCTGGAATCTGACTTTCTCACATTGATTTTACATGGGTTTCTGCAGCAGACAGGGGGGTTGGGGTGGGTAAGGAGGGATGTAAGTTTTATTGTGCCTTTGTATTTGAAGCTCAGTTTGTTTATAGCTTCCATAAGTACCAACAGTGAAACAGCTTGTGTGAAGGAAGAGCCTGGATGGCTGTTTCTGAATGTTTATTTGCTCATAACAGCGCAGTTATAAAAGGCAGAAGCTGAGCCGCTGGGGTATAGCCTACAATGAAGGAGGAAAAGCTGAGTCCCATGGCATTTCCCTGATGTGGATGTTAACTTGAGTGAAGGAAGGAGACAAAACTCATTCGCTGCAAACTTCTAATGCAGTTTGCAGTGTTACGTTGGGTGAAGGTTGTTTTAGTCAGGATTGTATGGGATGTAACATCGTGAATCTGCAGGGACAATCAGGTATGTCAGGCTTGAAATGCCACTGTGTCCAGAAAAGTTTCAAGTGAGTTGTGAGAATCTGAGCTCTTGTAGACTTCTACACGCAGCTTGCACCTCCATTTATCAGCGTTGTTTCATTTGGTGGTATTTTTATGGTGCTTGCTCTCAGGGGGTGCCAAAGCAAGGCATGTGGAGGAGGGGAGAACATGGCAAGAAGAGCATGAGTGCTCCTGTTGACCTTTTGTTGCCACCTCCCAGCCATGTCCTTGTTCATGTCAGACTTAACAATTTCCCCAAACAAACGCGAATCGCAGCCATGCGATAGCAACTATGACAAAATGGAGCTCATTTAGTTATTCAGTCCTTGCGTTTCCAGAGTGTTTTCTTGTTTATAGCTTAAAGTGTTTCGATCATCAGTGCAGAGAAAATGAAGCTTTGCGTTTCAATTCCAACTGAATTTAAACAGCGGATTTCTCCAATCAGTCATCTCTCCTCCGGCTCCTACAGAGCCATTGAATGGGGGCCATTTAGCAGTAATCAGCACGAAGTGACCCCATTGTCCTTCGCAGCGTGTGCTTGGGTGGTGCACGGGTAATGGATGCTCTGCAGGGGAACTGTAAGATTTTCTGTTAGAACACTCGAACAAAGTTTTCCTTCCCACAGCAGCTGAGGTAGAGCAGCACCGTTTGTATGAGTATGGATCGTAAATCTGTCATTGGATTTCATCCTGTAGTTATTATGATTGTTAGAAAATCCAGGTTCTCTGAGTATGAGAATTATTTCCAGGTTATCCAGTGCCATGCAGAAATACAAATATATGTCACTGAGTAAGATCTTACAGGATGTCATTTTGTGCATGAGGTTTCTTTTTTTTTTTTTTTCCTACAGTTAATACTACCTTTTAGCTTTCCAGTTGCATTCAGATTTCAGTGCAAATGAGTCGTCGCTGAGACTCTCTGAGAGGACAATTTTGCTTTGTTGTTCCTATGCCTGCAGTGAAAAGGAGGAAAAAAAAGGTTGAGAAAAGGGAGTGTGAAAACTGCTATAATTTAGCGCATGATTTCCTTGAAACTTTCCCCCAGGTCTGGAATGCACAATCTGTGTCGTGGCTGATTAGAGGGAGATGCTTCAGTCTTGCAGAGTTTCTAGAAATAGTCATAGATGCTTTGGTGAAGCAATAACATTATTTACTGGGAATGCCAGAAGAAAAAGATGCCAAACTGCTCAGCATAACTTCAGAAATGCATCCAGATAATGTTATTTTACTGTTAGAGATGAAAGGGATTTTATATAATACCCCAGGCAACTGTTTTCTTCCTGTTTCTCAGTGAAGCACCAAACAGAACATATTATGTTGCTGCACATCCATATTGAATTGCATTCATACCTTTTGCTTGCAGACCAAAGCACTTCTGTGATCTTGCTGACTTGTCTCTGCTTTTCCACTGTAGTCTGAGTGTTCTTCCATGGCCTGTTCCTAAGACACCAATTAAGCTGAGGTTTTAGCAAAGAGTTGCTCCTCTTTTTTCTCTAATTTGATCTCACTGGGTGCATTGATATTCCTTTTTGATGGACTTTGTGGCCTGTTGGAGGTGGAAGCACTGAGGGGCAGTGATGAACAGACACTGTTGTAATGCACCTTTACTTCTGTTTGTGTAAAGGAAGAGCAGAGATAGGGACAGAGCAGGCAGCTCCAGGCTGTGCAGGGTAGATCAGTGGAGAGAATAAGCTGAGGGGGACGATTAGTGTGAGATCCTAATCCTTTCTGTATTGTTTGGTAACAAGCAGTTTTGAATGCTGATGTTCCTGAAATATCAGTAGATGTACGGCGATGTGCAGCCTGTCTGCTGCGTGAGGTGGCTCATGCAGGAGGCTGACCTAGTTCACAGGGTTCTCTTTTCTTGAGTGAGAGAGAGAGGCAGGTGGTGAGCCAAGGTGGCTGCACCAAGCTTACGCCAAGTTGGGTTAGGCAAAATTAGCTGTTGGGAAATAACACTGTACAAGGAATAGCAATTTTCTACACTGTACAACCCTGCAAGGTGCACAAATAGCTGCTCTATATACTGTACTTGGCTTTCAGTATTTGCTGAATTAGTCAGGTTAAATTAGCACTTAAGGAAAAGAAAATTCTTCTGATTTACGCTGTTTGGAATGGCTTGAATTAAGCACTTGTTCCTTTTGTTTTGCAGACTTTGTGAAGCCGACTCCAGCAAAGAGAAGGAGTTCTATTTCTGCCAGCCAGACCCAGTCTCCAGTGCTGGTCCCCCTGATGGCAGTTTGTACAACCCTCTGAAACCTGCCAAGCTGGACGCCACAGATTTGCACGACTGCACTTTGGCCGCCACTGTGCCTCCCTCGGAGCTGTTGAACCATGCAGTCCAAGCCTGTGACACAGGCATTCATGAAGAGCAGTATGTAAGCGAAGCAGTGGAAGATGATGTGCCAGACTGCAGAGAGTACAGAGATGCCTGCACCATTACTGGTAAGCAGTCATAGATTTTATCTCGAGAAGGCTGTGGAGATGTGTAGTTAAGCTTCCATTCTTAAGCTTGTATCTGGTCCATGGATGGTGTTGGTGCTGCTGTTTTGCATGTTTTTACTTATTTAGTAGGGGGTTTCACTGGTACCTGAATTTTCAATGTCAACTCTTTATAAGGCTTAGGGGTTTCACAGATGGGCTCAAGTGATGATAGCTGTGAAACCAGGATATTATACTTGCGTGCTTGGGAAGTTGAACCATTTGGAGCATGTCTGGAAGGCAAGACAACAGTCAGGAATGAGAGGAAAAGAGTACTGCAGCTTGATGTTATGTTCAGCATAACTGAGATTTTTATGTTTGTGGCATAAGAATTTATTTGTGGCAGAAGGGAACGGGAGAGACAATATGAAGCATCCAGTGTTTTGACTGTATATCTTTTCACTTTTCAAAACCATTCTGTTTTTTGTCATGTTAGTCCTGAAACTCTAAAAGTTTATGCATAAGGAGGAGCTTCTTTTGCATGTTGTATGAAAGATTAAATGCCTTTTTATCATACAGTTAATACAAATAAGTGGAATGTGTATTTAAGTATGACATTTTAAGCAGAACTAGCTTTTTAGTTCTGTGGTCAACTGACCCAATTCCTTTGTGGTTGAATAATCACTGTGGCTCAGTTTAGTCATGGATATGGCCATGAAATAAATGGCAGGTAGTTTCCATTCCAAATGCATGGGTTTTAGCTGAGCTGAACTGTGTTAGCTGCAAGTGACCTTGTCAGTTCCAGGGTCTTCTGGGATTGTTTGGGAAGTCAGCTGAGTTTTCAAAAAGAAGAAATGTGAGCACTGAAATAAACAAAAAATAAGACCAGGGACCTTCTAATTGGCTGCTGGATAGCTGTATCCCAGGTAACTTCCACCATTACTAGAATCTTCTGAGGTCAGAGAGAATGAATGGTTAATGAAGTTTGTTCGCAGGTATTTCTGTAGTATACCTTAACTTTACTCAGCCTATGTGCTGTGTAGTTGTTGATATTCTCAGAAGAAGAAAGTTAGGAGGGGAGTGATGCTCTGAATACCCCTATTCTTTACATTCCAGGATGCTGGAGTAGTAATGCATACATACCCATGCCATGCAGAGGGGAAAGTGAGAGAAGATGACACTTACTGCTTTGGATTGATGGCTTTAAGGATAACTGTCAACAGAACAGTGCAGCACTTCTGTGAACACTAAAAGGGGGCTTGCAGTGCCTGTTAAGGTGTTGCAGATGAAATTTGTGATGACTAGTCCAGAATTTAAGGTGACATATTAATGATGTGGTTAGAATAGCTGCTTATGGTTGAGAAATCTTCTGATTCACTCTTAGGGAAGGTTGCTTTTTGCAGCTAGCCTGCCCTCTGGAGTTGCTCATCCCTGCCATTATAACCTTTACTTGGTTCTCTTTAGAACACCATTACAGTTCTTTTTGCAGCACATCCCTTTCAGTCAGATGTGCTTCTATATAAAATTAAGTTTTTGGTAACAAAAGATAGCTCCTCAACCCTGGTTATTCCTGTATGCTATGTTTTCCAGCTCCTTGTAGAATTATCTTTATTGCAAGCTCTGTTGGTCGTGTCCTGACCCTCCAACTCTGTTTTACCTTTTCCTAACTTTTCTTTAAAGTAGTTTTTGTTAAATTGAGGTCAGTGCATGTCATCTTATCTCATGCTGTTTCAAGCATGATGTACTTTCTGAATCTCATCTTTTTCACTTATCAGCCAAATGTGGTTTGCTGATTGATCCTGTAATGTTTTTATATTGGTTACCTGTTCTGCAGCAGTAAACTGGTACCACTTATGACTTGGAGGCCGGACAGTAAAATTTACACTAGAAACAGTTTGTTGTGTTTTTGTTGTTGTTGTTGTTGTTGTTTTGTTTTGTGTTAGTTTCAACTCTGTTGTGCTTTGTAAAGGGGTCAAAGGGCAAAGACTGGAAGTTGGAAATTGGTCTTGTACTTGCTCTGCAAAATCTCTTCTTGGTCAGCAGTACATACATCTTGTATACATCTGACACAAGGAGAGGAAAAATTGTCAGAGCCTTTAATGTGAACTCTTTATGTAGGTCTGGCAGGTCAGCACCACTTATGTTTTAAGATCTCCAGAGGAAAACAATTGTTCATACCAAGTCTGCATATGCTGTATTTTTTTCCCTACTGCTGAGCCTTTGCTTAGCCAGGAGCAGACAGTTTCAAGTACAACAATGGTGGTGATCTGTTTTCTTTCAGTCGATAGTTAACAGTTGGATTTTACTGTAAAGGTTTTCTGCAAAAGTTGTTGTACATAAAGGCTTGTACACAGCAAGCAAATCCTGGGGAAATGAGTGGCAGTGCTCTATGGTGCTTTCTCAAATGTAACCAGCAAATGGCAGTGAAATTGGAGTTGGCCCCGATGTATCCTAAACCTATGAGGTTGTATGCTTTTTAATGTTCAAGGAGGCCATGGGTGCATGAAGAATTTTAAATTATTGTAGCTTTCTTTGGATCTGTTCTTTTTGCTGGCAGCAGGTGGGCACTCCAGTGCTCTGTCAGCAGTTCAGTCTTTGCTGCGCGGGACCTAGGGGAAGATTCAGTTACAGCTGAAGGTGCACTGTGCATTCTGATTGTACTGAGCATGCTATCTTGGATACAAATTTGGCTTAAACATTTCCTGTCCCCAGCCTGTCCCAGCAACACGTGTGTGCAGATTTTTGTGGCACTGAGATTTTTGAGGTATTTTAGACAGCTGCTCCAGATAGAATCTGCTTCTCATTTGGGCAGAAGGGGTGATGTGGGTGTTGCTTTTAGCTGGGTCACATCACTGAGCTGCTTCATCCTGTGGCCTAGAAGCAGCTGTGCTGGCATAGCCAAGGCAGTGAGCTGAATGAGGGCAGGCTGGTGGGACTGAAAAACAAAACAAAACAAAACAAAAAAGCAGAGGAAAGGTTTGCATAAGTTAATGTCAACACTGGTTGGAGGCAGCACCCTTGAAGACTTCTTCCACACCAGATTTGTTGGTGGTAAAGCAATCCAAAGCTTGTAGTTACTGTAACTGAAGTGTTACACCTGCACATTTGTACAGACTGAAGGTGTGCTAGTTTGAGCAGAGGGGCAAAAGAAATAGGACACTTGATTCCTTAAAAATAATTGGTTTTGAATGTTTTAATAGCCATTATATTTAAAAAAAAAAAAAAACCAACAAAAAAACCCCACACAAAAACAGAAACAAAACCAAACAAAACTGGTGGGCCACTTTCTAAACAGTAATATTATTAAACCTGTAAATGGATTAAGTATCTGCTACATATAATAAATAATTTGGAATTGTTGTTCCTTTTTTTTGTTACCACAGTTTGAATGAGAAGTTTCAGGTTCTGAGGCTGATGGACAGTGGGGCAGCACTGTATAACATGGAAACATCACTCTGCTACTACATGTGTGAAGCACCTATCTTGTCCCAGTTGGATTTTTCCTTCGAACTTTTCTTTTTCTTGCTGCTGCCATTCCAGAGCACAAAGATGCAAACACGAATATAGCACCATCTAGCGTTCTTTTTCACAGAAAAGGAACGAATGTGTTTCCAAAAACGCATTTCCCTGTAGCTGCAGTGCGGGCCTGGAGGCCTCCAGTCAAATAGATGCTGACAGTAACAATACCTCGGGGGTGGGACTTTCCCCTCCAGCACCTCTCACCTCCTCTTTTTGTAAAGAGAGAAGGGCTGCAATCTTGATAGGATAAAGCAGAGTATCACTGTGTCAGTTGCTAAATAATCCAATTATTACAAAAGTCTTTTAATCAGATTGCCTTTTCCATGTCCATCATCTGCTGTCAGACAAGTGCTGTCCTTCTGGAAGTGGAGAGTACAGTGCAGATGGAAATCTGAAATATTGTTGGAGCATAGAGTTACTCTTCTGGCATCTTGGCATCCATCACAATGCATTTCTAGCTATTAAATTTTTATTTGTTTCTCTTCATTCATATCTCACACAGGATCATAAACTATCTTCACTAAGTTAACTTTGTATGCTTTCTTGTATCTGAAGACTATTTGCAGTGGTTTTGGCATGGTGTACTTTGTAATTCAAGAACTAGCTGTTTAATATGCTACTCAGGCTTTCTTCATCCTTCTCTGAAAAAGAAGAGAATGAATGGACTATGATTTAAATTGCCTAGCTCCCTGATTAGTTTGCAAAATTCATTTGTTCATTATACAAACTACTCTTTCTGAATGTATGTGGGAGTGTATTCTCTGGCTTTCAAATACTGGGCAGTTCCCTGAGAGTTCTTGGAAAATGATTTATGGTGATAAACCACTTCTGTGTTTTGTTTATGTTCAGTGCTTCTCAGTAAGCTGTATTCTTACTGAAGAAAAAAAAACAAACATCACCAGATAGATCAAACCACATGATCTCTATTTTTCTCATCTGAGAGATCTCTCTGAGAAAAGTTACGTGACTTGGAAGGTCAAATAACAGTAAGTTCCTCCTTACTCCAATGGTGGGCACTCAGCCTCCAGAGAAACCAACTTTCTCTTGCTCCTGCCAGCAAAGATTTTCCCTGGATTTTCATCGGTTTTCCTTAGTAAGGCTTTAATTATGGTCTTCTATGAAACAAATATTCCATCAAATGTTGAAAAACTCTTTGTGGGAATGACTTGGTCACATGTCCTATGGTAAGTTGTATAATTTGACCATTTTTCTTCTGTAGTTATTTCATTCTAAAGGGCATCTCCAGAGCCTAAAGGATTTCTTTGCTGCTTCTCCTACCTTTGTGACAAAGTTGTGCCTGTCTCCTCCAGCAGCAATTGCAGTTGTTGGTATAGAGAGCCCATGTGCAGCTGCTCTCAGTCATCTGTTCTCAGCACATGTATCCCCATCACTGTTGGGGAACAGAACAAGAGGTCTGCAGGGTACAGCCCTGCCTACTTCTCTTTGTGTCCACTAACTTTGGACTCCAGCTGTGTTATTCTAAGTCCCTTTTGAATCTGCTGATTGTATTACCATGTGAGTGCATGGATTTTACTGGCTGTGTACAGTGATACTCAGACCAGTCTCCAACTGGTTGCTGTCTGTGTTTGTTCTAGTTATGTAGGGTTTGAGTAATCAGTTCTTCATTCACCTTACTTACCACACTCATGATAAGAAAAACCTCTGTCACTTTCACTCACCATCCTTCTCCTGTCCCATCTCTCAGTCTTTCCTTGAAATAAGTTTGGGAATTGGTCTCTGAACTCCACACAGCTTCTGCTTCTTTTACTTCTGCTTCATATCAGTTGTTTGCCAGTTGTTTGTTCCTTTCCAGAACTTAGTATTCTTCTTGACTTCCTTCCTGTCACTCTATCTCCTAACCTGTATCCCAGGTTTGTGCTTTCTTCTTTCAAGTGTTACACATATTTTTTTCCAAGCAGTTTTCTTCTCCTGTTTATCCAGTCTTTGTGCTGGCTTGCATCATACTAGCAAAAGGGAGGTTATATGTTTTTTAGTGTAAATTGTCAATTCTAGAGTCAGCATAAAAGTGACTGCAGGAACTGTTGAAATCTGGGGTGATGCTTTTTACTAAGCTCCTGTATTTGTTGTGCTTTGGGAAGCATACTTGTGGTTCTTAAATTTGGAATTTAATCAGGGTAGGGGAGAGCAGGAGGTGTAAGTATTCTTTGGTGCTCTGCATTTGTTCTTTGGAGAATTAACTCCTGAGGGCAGATGCCTGGTGGTGGTTTTGTTTTTCTCTTTTGTGGTGTACATAAATAGTTCTGGAAGACTAAAAAACTATTTTTGTTTATTGGTGCATTTAAATATATGAAAATACTCTTACTCCACTATTTTGTCTCGCTGACATGCAATCAGAGTGAAGCCATGCACTCCCTGGATACACATGTATGTACGCATCCTTAAGTTTTTTCCTGTTAAAGTCAACCTCTGTAAAAAGCAAGTTACATAAGAATTAATCCGTGTTTTTTTTCCTTTGTGATTCCAAAGCATTATTGACAGCTGTTGTGCAGGGGCTGACACATCTTGTAGCAGGCCTGAAAAACAAGCAAAAGCAGACAATTGCTTTTCAGGGTTTTCCGTGCTCAGTGACTTATCAATGGGCTCCTTTGCCCTTTCAGGACATTCTCTGTCTGTCTTGGCAGCGAGGAGATCCTGGTGGCTAATGAATGTGTTTGTTCTTACTGCTGCTGAGCACTGTGCTGCCAACGTATGTTTGATGCATGAATAGCTTTTGTTCTTGCTCTAGAAGAATGGCTGCAGTGGTAGAATTTCCTTTTCTGTTAAACATAAAAAACAAATGCCCTAATATGGCTGCATATATGTAGGGAGAGAAACATTTCCATACTGAAGCAAAATTCGTTTAAATTGACTCCGTTAAGATGCTGTAGAAGGGACCTAGTGGTTCAGTGGCCTCTCCTCACCAAGATCTGTTTCATTCTTTTATACTCAGCAGGAACGTGTGTTGGGTTGAAACCAAGCAGAGACATTCTAACCTAATAAACAATGATATTCTTCACAATGAAACTGCAGTTTGCAGAGGTTTTATCTTTGTTAGCTTTGGCTTTCCCTGTTGTTATCCGTTGTGTTTTGCTCAGCCAAGTTTTTCGTAGCTTACCTTTTCAAGATGCTTAAGTTGCTTTCTTTGCCTTAGAAGCTAGTGACACACTTTACAAACAGAGTATGTGAGTTCAGCAGCAGCGTTTCTAAGACTTCAGTATAATTAGACTTATTCTTGTCATCCTAGAACTGAAGAAGAATAGGAACATGGCAGACTTGGATTTTTGACCTGTAGCAGGTCAACATGCAGAGTAATTTGTTAATTTAAGTCGAAGACATGCTTGTAATTTGGACCCCAGTTAGTATTTAATGCCTGTCTCTGAGTTGGCCTTGAGAGCTCAAATAATGGACAACTGCAGGCTGTATTTCTTTCCTTAGCAGACCAGTAAGCAGCCTAAATGCAAGGTTCGAGTTTCTCTATGCTCTTGCTTTCCATTTGTGTGGATCTGTTCATGGTACCAATGAGTAGTTCATTCCACGATGATCTAAATTAGCAGGAAACATCTGAAAACCATGGTCCCATGCTGCATTGAGAGACCACTTTTCTTGTTTTATATCCCAGGAATACGATTGGACTTTAGGCTTGGTTCTGATGACAAAGGAGAATGCTGATGTAGCTATGGCCTCCTGGTTGGTGTCCAGCTGATTTAGGTGACCCTTCTCTGAAGGAGTTTCTCAAGCTGGTGGAATGGAATATCTGGAAACAAGTTTGATCATGGTGGCGCTGCGCATTACTTTACCTTTTCAAAAAGGAAGGGGCAGTACATTGTGAACCATAAATGGAGCACTTCCTATTTAAAGAGTAGAAAACAGCGCCCTGTTGTCTGAGGGAACACATAATACAGAGTTTTGTCATGTTAACATACAGAATTCCCAAGTGCTTCTTGATCTTCGGATTCTGAGAACTGAAAACCAAAATGGAGTTTGTGTTCCATGCATGCATATGTTATTTCAAAACTTGTGGTTGAGATTCACTAGTATTTAGCATGCAATAGCCTCAGGTTGGTGGACTTTAATTTCTTGTGTCACATGTGGCTGGACTTTAGTCTCCATGCAGCAGCCCCGTTCTGCAGAGAAGCTTCCTTGTACATAACCAGTAGGTAGCTGGCATTGGAGTTGAACCATTTTCAGGTATGGTGTGCTTTTAAAGGAAGAAATAAATAAAAATTGTTACATACTGTTGAGCTGTTTTCATACAGTTTTTAAGTTTGTCTGTTTAAAATGTTTGAGAACTGTATGTCAAGGAGGAGTACAGTGTGGGGGGGTGGGAAATGGGACACACTCATAGAACAGGGAGAGGAATGAGTAGATCCAGGAAGCGGTGACTTCTTCAAGCTTTCTCCAGAGAATTTCCTTGTTTCTCTTATCTCTTTTTCTTTCTGTTTCTTATCTATTTCATTTTTCCACCACCATGCAGAAAGGCTGTGACAAGTTAGGAAGTACTCATTCTCTTGCAGGAACTGCAAGAATGTGCCTGAATGCAGTTTACTGTATTCTTTATTCCAATTTTTGTATGATGATTTTTTACTTTTTGTTTGTTTGTTTTAAAATTATTTTTCCTTTATAAGGAGAGGAAATTTGGAGTACCCATTCCTGGCTGTGGGCTGAGCACCAGCAGATGGGAGGTATTGGGATGCAGTAGAGTCTCGTGGAAGATGTTTGGGGTGGGTGAATTATACAACCTGCTGACCAAAACTTGCGCTTTGAAGGCTGCCAAGCAGCACAGCAGTTCCCCAAGGCCAGACCTCGGTGTGGTTCTGTTCAGCATACTGCTTCTGCACAGCAGTTGCTCCCTGTTTCTCACAGGAGTCATTTCAGGGTAGCAGAGCTGCTCTGAGCTGTTTGCATGAAGTTAACCTCTGTCAGGGCCAGAGCTGAGGAGAATGGTGCTCCAGGAATGCTACGGTTTCTCTACAGTTTCTGTACAGTTTCTGAGTAGTTTTCTTGTAGTCTCAGAGCCTTTTAAGAAGAAAAAAAAAAAAAGTAATCCAGTGTGTACTGCACATGGTTAGTTTTGCAGAGCTACTGGTAGTATACGTGTGGAGACAGAAAACTCTCATGAGAAATGGCAGAACTGTCATTTTTTATGTGGAGGTTCCGGGTAATAAGGCCTTTCTTGCACCAGGTGGCAGTATCCACTGCTCAGAGGTGCTTTAGTGAACTGGAAAGCCCTTTCACCTTGACTCTGAGAGACTCTGCTTAAAAACAAACCAATTAAACCGTAAAGACTGAGGAGAGTTTGGACAAGAATTCAGCAGATTCTAAACTAAGCACTTTATATTCCGTGTGTGGGTTAGCTGTAGTGTACTGTTTCTAAAAACAAAAAATAAAAACCAGTAAGTACCAGCAAGTACCAGGCTTTGAGAATCACAGAACTTGTTTTCTGTGCTTTTATTCCTGTATGGTTTGTTTGTTTTACTTATCCCTTCTGTTATTTTTCTTCTCAGTTTATCAGTACTTTTGTGTGAAATTGATATTAAAATTGAAGACATACTCTTTGTAAATGAATCTTGCTAGGTATTATTTTTGCTGTATGATACATAATTGTCCATTCAGACAAAACTGTGAACAAGTGAAACTCAAAAGCCTGGTAGGGAATGGAGAATGACAGATCAGCTGCTTTAAAGTGTTGTTCAGAGTGACAACTTCAGATCTTTCCAAGTGTATTTCCACAGTCCCTCCACCACCTTTCTCATGTACTTTGTCCTTACTTTTGTCTTTGTAGCTATAATTAGTAGTGGAGAAGACAGATAATAAAAGCTAACTCAAGCTGAGGTTCAATTGCCTGGTGACAAGGTGTTGGCATAGTTCCTCCAATCCAGGATGCCCAGAGAAGTGGAGATACCCTGGTCAGTCAAATGCCAATGTCTAAGAAGATATGGAGCATGCTAAGAAAGAATGTTAATAATTACCTAAGGTAGTTAAGCAGGAAGAAAAAATGCAGAATCTAACTCAGCTGGAGTGTTCTGCCTGACTTTGAGTCTTCTTTATTGAATGGGAAGATTGGAAACTGAAGCAACAAAACATCAGCAAAAAATGAGGCCTCTGAAAGAAATTGGTTCAATATGTTTTAGAAAATATGCCGAGGAAGGGGAGGAGTAATGTCAGAAAATACTACAAAGCACACTGAGCAACTTCCTTGTCTTCTTACAAATAGGACATGGAGAAGTTTGTACTAAAAAGAGATGAGATGGGGTGTTTCTGCATGTGCCACGTCTCAGCTATGAGGATAGCAAAGCAGTGCAGCATACTACATGCAAAAATAAGAAAGATTTAACAAATTCACTGATTTTCTTTGTTTTTGCATAATTATTACTAGGGAGTACTATAAACTATAGCCTTCTGCAGTATGCAGGAGCCTTAGCAAACCTTTCTCCGTAACTCCTTGCTTTCAAAAGCCAAGGCTGTAATGACCCATGCTTTGGGAGGAATCGTGAGTTTGTAACTCCCAAGAGAAACATTCAGCTCTTCAGATTGGTTGTAATTTGCTTATAGAAGTTTCTGTTAGCCAAGGTTGTCCAGAAAATGACAAGTTGAAAATCACTCAGCCTACAGGAAAAAATACATCTGTAACAGAGCAACTTCAGCTGTAGTTTCTTGAATAATTTATATTAATGAACGTTTAATTGGTTTATGCTTACGACGCTGTTTAACTCAGCAGAATGAAGTTGCCCTGTAGGACGAGGAAAAGCTTCAGAATTATAAAGCTTGAATAATATCTCAGGTGCTCTGAGTGCTTATCTTACTTGTTTATCTTTGCAATATTAATCAGAACCATTAAAAAAAAACCAACACAACAAAACAGTCTGGAAGCCTTTGTACCTACTTGTGACATCAAGAGCCAGCATCTCAAAAAAGAAGGGGAAGAAGAATGAAGACTGCATGACTGGCACTGAGTGTACTGCCATGATTTAAATGGTGAACTAATGTTTAGTCATACACAACAATAATTGCTGTGTCCTGTTTTTCCTAAATAGGCAATTATATCAGAGCCTGCACCTACTTCCTGCTGGTAAATGGATTTTAAAATCACAATAGAAGTTAATAACAATAGCATCAGAATATGTTGCCTTTGAAGATCTATCTTTTTTCAGTTGTTAGGCTTTGAATTGTGTAGAAACGCTCAGGATTTATTATGTAGTAAAACAGAAAAAGTGTCTTGCTCCACTTGTATTGCACTATAATTTTTAATTCCCTACTGTATGTCTGTCTGTGTTTACATGGATTTCTTTTCCACAATAAAACTGTTTGGATTTCTTTTGTGTGTGTCTGTTTTTTTCTCAGATTCGAATGAAAACTTCTTTTGCTTTTCCTATTTTGCTACATGCCAGAGCAAACCAGCTTACTTCTCTGCACAGAACTACTTGCTTGAAACTGTAAGGTTGCTCATTTTCTTCTGAAACAGCAGCTGAAATTCTGACATTCTTTCTTTTTCAAACATTTTTATTTTCCTGTTTTCAAGAGGACCTTGGTAAGGTTGTGCAGACCTTCATACTTTTCACAAGAGGAGAAGTAACATTTCAGCAGGGAAAAAAAGAAAAGGCAAGAAAAAACAGAAAAAACAACCTTTCATTCTTGACAGTGAGAGCATTAGGTAACTCAGAGATATAGAAGACTGTATGCATGTAGGCTTTATGTTTGTATTTGTAAGGCTATATAGAAAAGCATCTTTTAAATGTTTAGTTTACATCAGCAGATGTTTCTTACAGTATCAGCTGGCTTCTGTGAACTTAGATGGTTACAGGCACTGAAGTGGGACATGACCAGCATTTCAGAAGCAGCCAGGCAGAAGAAAGGTTTGTACTCAGAGTTAGTGTGTGTGCAGGGGAATAAGGTCTTGTTTCTCTGTGTGAATTGGTACTCTCTTATTCTGGTAAGTTGCTGCAGGACCTCTTGAAGTGATGTGTGCGGACTGATTTGCTCTCTGCACAGAGCTCCACAAAAATGGCAGTGCTGCACATGAGTATTTACTTCTGCTAGTCTTTGTATATATATTTTTGCAGCGAGGTTTGGAGAATGCTTATGTATGTCCAAAGGTAGCAGCACAGTTTGATGAAAGTAAAGAGAATTTAGATTGGTGGGGACCTCTGGACCTTCTACTCAAATGCACCCTTTTAAACCAGGTACTCAAGGCCTTGGCCAAGTGTGTTCTCAGTCTCTCCAAAGATAGAGATTTCTCAGCTTTTCTGGACTCTTCTTCCCATGTTTTACCATCCTCACAGCAAAAAAGTTTTATGTTGAAGTTTTCTACATTAAAAAATTGTTGTCTCTTCCTAAATTTAAATTATCAGTGTAAGTTGCATCATTTTTGCAGTTGTTGATGGCCCTCAGCATTCATTTTTAAAACTGAATGTGAAGTTGATTTTCTTGTGAATGTGGAGGGTTGATTTCACAGGATGTATGTGGAGACAGTGTTGAAAGGTGCTCAAGAAGTTCTTGCAGCCTGCTTTAATGTGAGTCTTCAGTGCGAATTGTGACAGTTTGCTATTGCAGCCCTGGATTTCTTCTTCTGGGAAAAATCTGCCAGCAGTTGAAGGCAAAATTCAGCGATACTCAACTGCAATCAAGGAGGAAGTTAAGGAGAAATATAGAACTTGCAAACTAAAAATAATCTGTCAAGTAAAACTTAAAAATGTGAATTCCTGAATGCATTATCCTTTTTTTCCATAGCCACAATTTTACTACTCTTTTTGTTGCTTTCTTGCTCTCTATTTTGCCCCCTTCTCTAAACCATGTTCTTCAGTATATGAATCCCTGCTGCAGGGTTTCTTATCCCAAATAGCAAACCCTTCCATTCTGTGCTAGTAGACATTAATTTGTGGATAATCTGAGCTAGTCTTGTTTTCTGAATAATATCTAGCTGTTCACGAGGAAAAATCTTTTTGATATCAAATCAAACTGGCATATTTCCTAGCTTATACAGTGTATAATACTTGGTTTAAAGTGGCTGACAGGCTGTCTTCTCTTTCTTTTGTCAGATGTGTGCAATAGTACCAATCTTCCTGAAGTTGAAATCATCAGTCTACTGGAAGAACAGCTGCCTCATTATAAGCTAAGAGCAGATACAATCTATGGTTATGACCACGACGACTGGCTTCATACTCCTCTCATTTCTCCTGATGCAAATATCGACTTAACAACTGAGCAAATAGAAGAGACCTTGAAATACTTCCGTAAGTGAAAAATTTATAAATTTTACTGAGGAATAAGTAAAACTATGCTATTTTTGTTACTGCCTCTGAGATACCTGTAATTCTCAAGAGAACGGTTGGTTTTCAAGTTTTATGGTGGTTAGTAAAGAAAGGAAATAATCAAAAACAGCAGTTGCATTTGTTAATCTGTGCATGTACTTCGTCACAATATCAAATATTGGTGAAACTTCAAGACTTCTTTTTGCTTGTTATCTCTCTGGCAAGAGAATGAAATTTCTATGTTTATAAAATGTAAAAAGCTTGGGCATGTTGCCTTATTTGCTTTTTTTCAGAATATTCTCTGACTCGCTGTAATGCTGTCTGTGTTACTGTGTGCCTGCATCACAAAATGATGTCAAATCATTTGTCTACTGCTTGAGTTTTTAAGAAAGACTTGTGAAGAACCAAACACTGAGCATTTAGTGAAGCTGGTTTGTCCCCTTGTTCTTTCTTTTGTTCACATTTATACTATTGTACAGAAAGGTACTGTTTGTGCCTGGAGAGAAGGCTTGTAGTCCTGTGACCTTATGCATTTTTCATTCTTTTGTTTGAGCTGGTAGATCCTTTTATCGTTGTGAATGGATTCGTGTCTCTATGTTCTTCTACTGTGGATGTGGACTTAGCTGTACAAGAAGGCCACACAACTGTGATTCATCCTTTAGTTGCTCATCAATCATGTAGTCTGCGATTAAATGATTCTTCTCCCCTCTTCCCATTTTCATGTGAAAATGCAGTTTTGTTACACTTCTGAATCGTGACATGTTCAAATAGTCTGCAGAGCACCAAGCCAGTAGGTGACATACTAAACCTGTAGTACTTAGACTTGCATAGTAGCGGATTTACATAAGTTATAGTGGTAGGTAGTTTTAGGTAGTTACTAAGGAGCTGTGGGGCTCAAAAGATTTGAGTTACAGGGCTCAACACAAGCCTTTGGAAATATGGCTTCACTGTCTTGTCATGCACCTGGAGAATTCACTTTCTAGTTCTGTAAGCTGTTACAAATACGAAGAACTGAGTTACTTCAGTGCCTCAACAAAAGACATGAAATATAAAATATCTACCAGTGACTTCATCGAGACGTTATTGTGGCCTTCCAAGATTTAGTTTATAAACATGAGGGAAATCAAGTTTTTACACAGGTAGATAGTGATAGGGCAAGTAGGAACAGTTTTGATCTAAGGGAGAGATTTACATTAGGTTTTAGGAGGAACTTTTTTTTTTAACCAAGAGAGTGGTAAGGTGCTGGAACAAGCTGTGGATAGTCTTCCCTGGAGGTGTTTAAGGCCAGTTTGGATGAGGTCCTGGGCAATCTGATCTAGTACTTGATCTAGCAGTTGACCTCTTTGTCTGTGGAAGGGATGTTAAAACTGATGATCCTTGAGGTCCCTTCCACCCCAAGCCATTCCATGAATGTATATCTGTTCTCCACCTTCTCTCCAGTCAGACAAAAGCAGTGCAGAATGACAGGTGGTAATAAGCTGATCAGTGGAATCAGTTAATTCTTGTTTCATAGCAGATATTTAATGCAGCTGAAATGGTGGCAGTAGTTGGCTTGAAGAAACCTTCTGAAAAATCAGTTTTCTAATATCTGTGGTAACGGGATTAATTGATTAATTATGTCTATCCTTAGGATGGTCTTAAAAGGGGCTGTTGCATTAAGCACAGGGAAGATTATTTACTAGTGGGGAAAGAAGGGCAGAAGTCTCCTACCTAAGATGCTCGTGTAATGATTCAGTAATGATGCATCACTGTTGAGAATGGGTACTTAATGAAGCAACTTGCATCAGAGAAATCAGATAGCAGTAGCTGCTTTTAACTTGCATGCTCAAACAATTTTATCCAGCATTTAGCTTGCAAGCATAATGGGCTGCAAGCTTTGCTATGTGCTGCAATTTCAAAACTTCACCCAGTCAAATAGCCTGAATGGAGGGGGAAAAAGAAAAAAGAAGAAAAAAAAGTCATGTGTTTTCTGCTTTAATTAGTAATTAACTGCTTACAGAAAAGGGACTAAGCAAGGAGAACTTCTGTAAAGAAAGTTTGTTGCTTAACGCTAATGTACAAGCACGCGCTCAACAGGCAGTGGCTTAAGAAGTTGGAAGTGAGCAAAGTTAATCCCTAGACTGCTATCCTGCCAGCTGAGATCACTGCTTTTACCCTTGTTCAGTTGTGAACGACTCATGCAAAGCTGTAGTGCAAGATCATAAAACTTTGGCATGTTTGGAAGTTATGGCACTGTGCATAAACATTGCTTTATGAAAAATGAACCGTGAAAATAAAGATATTAAATAAGTTGTCACAAAAGTAAATTGTACCATTATCACTCTGCAGAGTATTTTCTAGGGTGTGACTTTTAGCACTGTGATTCATTTTCAGAGCTGCAATCAGGGCACTCCTTTTGTACATGTTTACCTTGTTTTATAAACCTTGATGGAGGAGGAGGGGGAAGGTCAATATATACTGTAGCTTGTCTATGTTAGGACTACATTACAGATTTCCATTTTATTCAGAACGTTATTCTTACGGTCTATGAATGGAGTTGCATATAAGAAATAGCAGAAGTGACATTTATAATCTGTCAGACTTTCTGAAGTAAAGGAAGGATTAATTAATTTTATTGCACCAGAAAAGAATTTCCTGCAACATAAATGCTATTATCAGAATTAAAATGTCCTACATGTACAGATTATTATGTCTTCCTAGGGTTTTTTAGAAGCACTTTAAGATGAGCAAACTATAATTGATGTTGCAGTCTGAGCTTGTGCAGAATATTTTAGGTATGAAATGAAGTCTTTTTATTGCTTATGGTTCCTAGCATTCCAGTATCGACCAGCTTTGAAACCACCAGTATTATGAATAGTTGAGAAGTCAAAAGGAAGGGATGTGTGGTGGCATTATTCAGGAAATGTTTGCAGACTGAGAAATATCGGACAGAGCCAGGAATGTTTGAGCATGTTTTAATATATGTAAATATTGTGCATAGTTAACATATGCAAATATGTATTTTGTAAGGCTTCCTGTTCTTTATGTAGGGCGTTTATCGGGAGGAGCAACATTTTGTTATCCGAACTCTCACCACACCGCTTAATTAGTGTGTTATTACTTAGTCTGGAAATAATCTGAATAGTAATTCCACTGTGATACTCTTGCAGTATCAGTCGTTTTAATAATGTTCAGATACCTACAGTGAACTGCTGGAATTAGGCAGAGGGAACACTTCTGGTTTTCTACTAGCTGTAAATGATGGCAAAGTGTTTCTTGTTTGACCATGGCGTGGTGTCATTTACTTATTTTGTTTGTTTCGGCACTAAATGAGAGCAGGGTTTTTTTTGCCTTATTCCAGCTGCAGGCTTTGAACACATTTGTGGCCAGTTACCATTACTCAGTGACTCTTTAAGCTCTGTCTTGGTTCTGATCCATGTCTCTACTCTGTCTTGCCTCAGTGTGTGAGTTTTGAACAGGATGGATGTCTGAACCTTTAAATCTCAATACTGGATTACTTAAAAGTACTTTGAGACCCATAGAAATAGGAAAGTGGGATGGGATGAATATATATATATATATATATATATATATATATATATATATATATATATATATATAATGTGAGTGTGTATATATTACAATAGACACAGGTGTGAGTAAATATATATATGATATGCATGCAATTGATGTACAATTGAATTTGTAGTTATCCTTCTGAAAGAACTTTGATATGTAATGACAGAATTTTAAATCTCTACTCAAAATGAAAGTAGTTCCTTAAATGCTTTTTAGGTTAAGCCTTATAAAGTGCCCTTAAGTTCTCCATGGACTGTCTATCTCTGAGAACTGCACTTCCAAAAAAAAAAGCTGTTTAAAATCTCATTTGTATATGAATTATAGTACTGCTTTTATTAGGTATATGCACACAGATTTTTGACATATCTGAAGTATGTTCTCTAATTCATTCTCATTATCTAGCCAGAATTCCCCTTTCCTATCAAACAGTCTTAGTACTAGGAAACTTATGATACTACATACTCATTTGACCCCGATTTTTTCATTTCTGAATAATATATTTAATAAGAGAGATTGTGTGGTTGTTTTGATAGATTCAAATGTCTCCAAGGACCATTATCAGTGAAGGAGCTTAAATCACTTGTAGTGACAGTATCCTCTAGTTCGAGTTCATCTGTGTTTGCATTTGGTGCCAGGAGAGGATGTATGAGAAATGCTACTTCCAAGAGTGATTCAGCAGCTGCCTTGCTGTCCTTTGAAGTAGAAGCATTGAAGTGAAGTAATGGAGCTTTTCTGAAGAGTTGGTGGGTGTTTGTAATGTTCTGTCAGGCTTTCAATGTATACAAATACGTTTTCATTCAGTTAAGAAGCAAATTAGTAATTAATGCTCACCCATACCAGTCCTGCTGTCACTGGACTGTTTCAGGGGATAGAGGGAGAGAAGATAGCATTACATTTGTGCTGTTTCCATTTAAAATAGGAAACATATCACAAAGAAACACTTGTATTTAGGAAAATAGTCTATCATTTTGAGTGATGGGAGAAATTGTCTTTTCCAGATTGTGAACTGAAAAGAATGCCAGTGCTTTTAACAGGGCCACTGTCTTAATGGATGTCTCCATTCGGTACTTGATCTCCACTGGTCATTTATTTAGGCTTGTTTATCCATCTTTTAATAGAGCATAATGGCATGCTGTACTGAACTTTGAAGGGCTCCTAGAGTACCACCTGCTCTTTCTTGATATTCAAAGAACACCATGTTAAAGAAGATAAGAATTTATCTTCTGTAATTTCTCCTTAAAAATCAGAAGGTACTAGAAGCTCAAAGCTGAAGGGAGGAGGAAGAGCTCCAGTGGAAACACAGATTAAGGAGGTCGGTATAGTATGGGCAGGTTTTCAGTAACATGGAAGAAAAATATCTTCTGCAGCTTGTTTATAATGAGAAACTTGGAATTAAACTACTTTGACTCATTTCTTGTCACGTAGAGGTCTGTAAAGCATCGGTACTTCTGCTACACTTATACAATGGTTGCTTGAGTGCTTTATGCCAGTGATATGTGCTTTAATAAGACATTTTCATTCTGCAGTCCCCTGAACTTGTTCGACCTAGTTTTCTAATGACATGGTTAGAGCTGAGTCAAGATCTGACCCATTAAAATAAAAAAAGCAATGAGATTTTGAGGGGTGTTGAATGTGTTTATGCATATGGTGGTGGTGGCAATCTTGCACCTCTCTATTAATTCTTTCTTGACTATAGAAATCAGTCTCATTTTGTTAGATGACATAGTGCCAGTGTTCTAGGTTGTATTCAGTAGGATTGAGAGAATACACTTCAGTATTTCCAGTCTGCACAAAGAGATCTTACTGAAGATTATTCATTATCAGTCTTGAAGGTTTTGGCTTGATTGGTATTTTCAAAAGCAACTTTTGTGCATTCATTGTCTGCTTGCTGAACACTGAAATGTTTAGCATCTGGATTTTCTTCCCTCATTGCAGTTTGGTGTATTAATCAACCTGCATCTTGCAGAGCTCTGTTAACAGTAGGAAAAATGGACAATAGTTTTCATCTTAGCATTGGGTTTTTGTGTGCATATTTTAATAAGCCTTAGCAGTCTTTTAGACAGATCTAACAAGGTAGGATTCTGAGCATTCACATTGCCCCTTTTCATATAAAGCTAGACAGGCAAACTCTTAAGCTTGATTTAAGTAGATATTTGCTTCTTTATATTTGGAGACATTCCAAGGCAAAAAAAAAAAAAAAAAAAGCAATTATCTGTTCTCTCCATTCTTCATCTATTTTTCTCTATTTTAAATGCATCTAGTAACTTTATTTCTGTGATGGTGCTGTTGTTGATTAAGATCTTAGATGATGCCTCATACAGTCCTCACTCACTGTTCATGGTGAGTGCAACCATGCAAATTCCAGGTGCCTGGGGCTTTTCCCTGAGCATTGGGAGAAATGGCCTTCTTCCCTGCAGGTTTGTGCCCTTTGCTGAAAGGCTGTGTCACCAGGTGAAGACATTAAAAGGAAGGTAGTAGCATCAGAGAGGATAGAAGACATAGAATCTGAAGAATGGCTGAGGGTTGTGCTGCAATTCAGGAGGACTTTGACAAGCTGGAGCAATGGGGTCAGGAAGAGCCTCATGCAATCCAACAAAGAGAAGCACCACATTCTGCACCTGCAGAGGAAAGCTCCAGGCAGCAGGACATGTTGACTGACCAGCTGGAAAGCAGTCTTGCAGAAAAAGACCTTTACTTGTTCTTGATAGGTGTATATACATTTGAGTATTCTTTTAAAAAGCGGCATCTTATGGAAGTGGTTAGGTCTTGCTATCATGGTCTCACAGTATTTAAGCATGACCAATGATACATTAATGAATACTGAAAAACAGTTTCACAGATATCTGTTTGAAGACAGCATGAATTTTGATTCATACAGATGCAAGTGTGTTACTCTCCAGGAATCATTCAGGAATCACCAAACATGCCACAGAGAGTAAAAAAGTTTACCTTGGTCCTTTTCATGGGGAGGGGAGAAATAATCCTATTACGTGGAAAATCAGCTTTTGTCCTTAAGTAATTTAATCTGTCTGCTCCTATCTCACATTAAATTGTCTTGCTTCAGTGGGAGAATACTTAAAAGACTCCTATGAAGCAGAGATTTTGTCCAGGTGAGGTCGTTGGCCCCTTATGGTGTTTGGAGTCCCTAAGCTCTGTCCATGTGTAGAAAGTACTTGTACCATTTTGAAGCCTTGGACAATAATTACATTTACAATACACTAAAGTGATCAAATCTGAAGCACTCATTTATTTTAAATGCTGGTTCTGAAAGCTGCTGATACAAGGCCTTCAGTATTCTGGTTCCACTCTTTTCGGGTGAAGCAGGCTGCTGTGACTTCTTGCTTAAGCAAAATACTTAACTGGAAGAGATCATTATCCTAAGATGCAGAGTTGCTTGTTGTTACTAGATGTGAATTCATGGAATTCCTCTTGCTCCATGTTATTTTAGAAGTTGAAATCCAAATAACAGTTCACTTCAGTAAATTCAGAAATAACAGAATGCCAGCCTGTCCTTGAAAATCAGTTGTACTTTTAAATATGCTCTGTTTTCCTTTTTAATGTTCTTCAATAATTTAAAAAAGAAAGAAAAAGAAAAAAGAAAGCAAGTGGAAAAACATCAACTTGCAAATGAACTGCTGTGGCAAAGCCTGATTAGTAGCAGTACACATTGCATAACGTGGGCTGTACAGCAGTTCCTCTGGCAGAAAGGAGTCCAGCTGATGTTAGTGGTATGGGTAGCTTTATCCCGTGTGTTGGTGGCTCTGGAAAGTAATGAGAGGATGTCGTGTTTGACTGTCAGGACCTGATTTTGTGCTCGAACCAATGGAAGAAATGCATCCCAGAGGTAATTAAATGGGAGCTAATACACGATTTTAGCCACTGTGAGTCCAACATGATGCATCCAGCTCTCATGTTCATTTCACAAGATTTTCCCAGAATTGGGAAAGTTTTGAATAAGAAGGCTGAGAATGACTAAGCATGGGGAGGCATGACTGATGAGGTTTGAGATAAAGATATTATTTGCTTTCTTTGCCAGCAGAGATGACTTATGGCTTCTTTGCTCCGTAGTAACATAGTTGTCCACCTTCCTGGGTGTGCTGCTACAGGTTTCTTGAGAGGCAAAGTTTGCAACTTGGGTTGAGGCTATCTTTGTCAAATATTCTCTTTAAAGAAATAAAAGGATTTGTATTGTTTTGTGACCTGGTTAATTTGGGCAGTTCAATTCGGCATTGAGCCTATGGCACAGATTCATTACAGCAAAAGGGAAGGAAGAAGAGAGCTCTTGAACTTGGCAGCCCAGTTTTTCTGCCTAAATATACTCCTTTGCAACTGCAAACTTGAGCACTCAGTCTATTTAGCTTGTCAATGTTGGCTGCCAGAATTCTTTATTAGTCTGGATATTTTGCTGTCTGGAGAACAAAGAAGTTTCTTTGTTTTGTTTAAACTAAAGATGAAAAATGGCATAAAATGTGGTACCTGGAAGACCAAGTGAATGTGAATAAACATACATGGATTTAGAATATGAAAAATGTCATTGCTTGTAAACACAATTTAGTACCTGGAATCTTTTCATAGCTCAATTATCTGATAAGTATTAGGCAATTATCGTGGTAATTCTTCATTCAAATACAGTGTTACAGTACAGAGGTTTGAATACAAAGAGGTTTAATGTTAATAGGAGCAGTCCACCAGAAAATCATACTGTTCCGGTAGATGTTGCTTACATAAAGACTGATACACATATCTATATGAAGTAAAACTGGGCTGCAGAAGTTGAAAGATGTTTCTGCTGCTATGTGGCTGCTCTGCTGGCCTGGCTATACTTTCATTTCCAACCCAACAGCCTTTCCAGCCTGACCTTCCTACAGCTACATTTTCTCATGTAGTTGAAGGGCTACTTGCATGTGGATACCTGGATTTATAGTATTCTGACTGGGGTGCCTGTCTTCAAGCTGGGAAGATCACAGCATCTTTCCACATCTCTTGAGTATTTCTGGTTTTCTCCACAGAAAGATAATGCCTTTCCTGATTATACCAGTGTGTTTTCAATTAGCTCTGCAGAATAATACCAATAAAGCTGAAAACAAGCAAAACCCACCACCAAAACCAAAGGAAGAAACAATAACAACAAAAACCAATACCAAAAATCTCATCCCACTTAGAACTACTTTTATCCTCTCTAAATGAAGTGTGTGTGTTGAGACAGGGAGGAAGGAGGAGTGAGAAAAAAAATTCCACCATGGTTAAAAAGATTTCCTTTGTTTAAATTGTCAGGAAATAGAAAGGAGAAAGTCCTTGCAGCAATTTTGATCTGGTAGCCAGCATCCAGTCTTTATATCTTAAATGCTGATTAAATAGAATTACCAACCTCAAATTACCTTTCAGACAAAAATAATACAAGTGGAACAAATTGCTTATGTGCAGAGCAATTGAGTTAATGTTGCCACAGAAACCTTTATTTTGTTCTGACAGTGTTTTAACAGCATAGCCTTAACTGCACTTAACAGCAAATCCAGCTCTCACCTTGTGAACATACAGAACTGAAACTGTAGGGCTGAGTTAGAGCTGGAGTGCCTCTTCACATTCCTCTATTTCAAGATGGCGTGTCCAACGTGAGGGCAGGTTGATCACATCTGGCAAAATTGCTCACAGTGTTCAAAATGTTAATTATTTTTTCAGATATGTGCGTGAACTTGCATGTCCAAATGCTGCTGGTGGCTTTTATATAATCCTTTACTATTCACTAACCTGAAATTGATGTCCACTTGTTTTGCTATAGAGTGTGAAATGTAAAAAAAATCTAATTAGCAATGTGAAGCCAAAAATAATACAGGCCCTGTCAAAATGAAAGTAGGTTTTATTTTTCAGAGCCTTGTTATCTCTTAGTGTGCATCTTGATTTCAGGAGGGCAGAAATAATCTGTGGAGTAGCGTCTGTTGGGAAATAAGAATGATTTTTGTGCCTTTCCTATTGTAAGGCTGGAAGCTACTGGAGCATGACTGTTTCTGGCTGCTGGTAGGAATGGAATGGCAGGAGCTGAAGGCAACAGGTTGGGGGCAAGATGCGAGTAAATGACTTGACTAATCTCAGCTCCTTTGTTTGGAGGTAGCCTCCCAAGAATGGCTGCTTCCAACCTAGAGCAGCATGGCTGATTTTGCTCAGGTACCACACCAGCTCAGCTGTTCATCAGCAGTTTCTAGTATACGGATGTTAGATCTCATTGTCTGGAGCCTGGCTGGTCCCCTGATTGAGGAGTGTAGGAGGGAGGATGAAGTACAGGGCCATAGGAATAATTTCCTTGAATTTTTACCCAGGAAAATCTCGTAGGTGCGAGGTAGAGCTGTATTTGCAGAGGAGCTCTAACACTTCAGTAACTTCGATGCTTTGAAATTCACAGTAGTCTATTTAGAAAGTTAAAATTAAGTATTTTCAGTCATGAAAAAGGTTCAAAGATTCTTAGTTTAAGACAGTACGACAAGGAAGTAAAAAATCAGAGGCACATGAACTACAGAATGATAACAGGGCTGAGGTTGACACAGATCTCCAAAACCACCTGGTCCGACTCCCGTTCCAGCAGACCAGCCAAGGGTAGATTGCCCAAGCCCATGTCTGAAAAGAGCCTGGATTCATCTTTACATCCTCTGTTCAGGTACTTATAGACATTGTTGAGATCCCCTTGAGCATCCTCTTCTCCAGGCTGAGCAGTCCAGCTGCCTCAGCCTCTCCTCAAATGAAAAATGAGGAGTCTCTTAACTGTCTTAGATGAACTGTCTCTCATTTGTCCATGTCTCCTCCTACTGAGGAGCCCAAAACTGAACTAAATCCTCACCAGCACTAGATAGAATCCTGTGCACGTTGTCGAAGAGGTCACATTATTGTCTTCATCTCCTACAGATTTATTTATTTTCAGACTGAGAAACACATTGTTTTCTAGTGAAACAATGTACTTGCGCTCAGAGTTGTCCTTGAGTTTGGCCCTGGGCTGAAACTTTGGGTGAATAACATAATTCATTGCTGCTAGCTGCTGACAACGTATGTGAACAAATATCCCAGTCTGTGATTCAGCAAACAGTATGCAAAAGAATGTGATAATCTCCAAGCTTGAAGTTACTGTAGTGATAATTACTTACACGAGTAAAACTGAATTACTAATATGGGCATTTTCGTATTAGCAGCTTACGTATTTGTGTCTGTATTGCTTGACTGTTCCTTATTTTAATTTTTTTCTTTCTAATGGTAAAGCTAAATTGTGACACTCGAGGTGAATAAGCAGTAACAATCTAGAGTATAACGAGTGAGGGAAATTTAATAGAAACCTGCAGTGACTGGATTAGAAAGGAGAGAGAAATGAGCATTCAGTTCACTCAGAGAGCAGTGAAGCCCTGTCACAGCTGCTCATAGAAGAAGCTGTGGATGCCCCATCCCTGGGGGGACTCAAGGCCAGGTTGGATGGTGCCCTGGGCAGATGGGAACCAGATGGTCTTCAAGGTGTCCCTTCCAAACCAAGCTGTTGTATGACTCTACGATGTCCAGAGCTGGAAGCATAAAATTCAGTAGGAGTGAATTTGAAACCAAAAGGTGAAAGTTACATATATCATAAATAATAGATATGTGGGTCTTTGCAGGAGGATGTTGAAGATGCTATAAATATTTCTAGGCTTAAGAACAGACAGGGTAAGTCCTTTGAGAACTGACAAGAGTGGAAATTACATCTGTGTCAGACTATCTTCAAAGCTGGAAAAAGTTGAGCTTGGCAGTGCAGCTGAGGGATAAATAGTCCAGGTTTCCCTTATCTATTCATGGTTGTTCCTGTGGATGAATGGAGTCTTTGCTTGGACAGGCAATTCCAAGGCCAGACACCAGCATGGCTTACCTTGTGTTATGAACATGTATTGCAACTCAGTCTATCCCAGTGATTCCACTAGTGTTCACAGAGTAATATAGTTGCTCAGAAAGAAGAAATGGTTTAAGAGTAAAGCAAAATGGATCAAATCCCTTGGCATTTGTACCTGTACAGATTCAGGCAAGCTCTTTGGATGGCTGTGCTTGCTGATGATTTAGGGCAATATGTTCCTCAGATTCTCTCTTATTAGCTTAAATGCATTAGGTGCTGCATAAGTAAAGTCTTTTCTTTCATTTCCTAATTGTTGAACACAAACATCATACTATCCTGCCTGAAGACCTTATGTATTTTTAGAAAGAGTGGTGAAAATTCATCCAGATTTCAGCTCAGATTCCTTAGGTAGAGGAGGGGGGGAAGGGTCAGTAGTTCATGGAGAAGGCAAAAGCAGAAGCAGATTAGCTTTATTGCAAGACTAGATGATCTTGCAGGTTGTTTCCGATCTTGCAGGTTGTTTCCAATCTTGCAATTCTGTGATTCTATGGTAAGAAATATGTTGCTCTACTGATTTTTCTAATTTCTTCATTTTTTGTTTGCCACTTTTTGCAGTAACAGTGTGCTTGAGGGATTCTGTTGTATCAGTCCAGAATAACGTAACGAAGCAATAATGTTTCATTTTCCATGGGGAAGGCAGGCTTTTATCAGTACATGAGGGACAGAGTAGTAATGGACTGGCTTTTCATTATTAATGTACAGCATGTACCCAGTGAATTATGATGGCAGGATGCTGTTCAGCGAGCAGCCAGCAGAGAATTGGATCCTCTTTCTGTGGAAGGATTTTCATTTCCAGCATGGCCACTTCTAGTCCGCAAAGCCAGAAGCAGCAAAATGCATTCTCTGCGTCTCCTCATCTCTTCTGGAGCCGGCTCATCTCCATGGCAACTCGTTAGGCTGAAGGGGATGTGGAGCCTGGGGAGGGATGGGTTAGAGAGATCCGGGTGGTGGTGTGTGGCCCCACGTCAGCGTATCCGCCTCTTGATAGGGCAGGCTTGGTAACACCCAGCCGAGGCTCCTGTGCAGAGCTGCTTTATTACAGCAGCCACCAGGGCATCTGCTTGAGATATCTCCCTTCTGCATCCTTCTAGATATCTCTATAGTACCCGCCACCCTCCCCCTGAATTACACCCTGTCCTCCCCCACCCCTTAGTTTAGTTGCAGCCTCATTGAAGATGTGCAGCTCATTTCTGGCTTCCCATGAGCTGCCTTGTGATGTGCCGTTTTGCACAGGCAGGAAGGCATGGCTGCGTTTCACTTGACCTTAGCAGCGAAGTGCAGTCTCGTCTGTTGCTGAAGGATACTGACTATGCAGAAATTTATTGAAGCAGATTACTATGAACTGGACTGGTATTATGAAGAATGCACGGATGGTAAATCTTTTTTTTCCTTTTTCTCCTCATTTCTTGGTGCAGAATCTGAAGCTTGTAAGACCGGAGCATTGTTATCAAATGTTTTAAAAATGAAGTACCTTTAAAAGGCAGCACCTCGGTGTGGCAGAGATGCCTGCATCACTGTTGCACCTCAGCGTCTCTTCTGAGCATGCTGCAAGAGACTGCTGTAAGGCTTTCTGTATTTCTAAGGGAGTGGCAGAGGAACACAGGCGCTGTACGAGAGCTCCTTGGGCAAGGGGAGAAATATTTGAAATGCTTGCTGTATGTATCATAATTGAGCTGGATTTGTATATGCATAATGTAAGATGCTGTATTGGTTTGTGGTTCAAGGCTTTGTATTTTTCTGCAGTGCCATAATGGAAAATCTGTATAGTTACTGTGCTAATAGGCAATATGTGTTTTCTCTCTGGCTGTTTCTCTGTGAAAGATGTTTGTAACGTGACTTCTCAAAATCGGTTTACTTTTGGAATTGAAAAAACTACAAACTGTTTTTGAAGGTGATGTTCTGAGCCCCTTGTGATCTGTCTGCTTTTGCCTGGGTGACTAATTTTTTTATCAGAGCACTTAATATTTTTATCAGACTTCAGATAGAATGTGTGTGAGGAAGATGAGTGCCCAAAATTTTGCTGTCCAGAGAGTGGAAAAATCAAGATTTTTCATCAGTGGCACGTGGTGGTAACCTGTAAAACAGCATGCAGCCTTTGGGAGGGCAGTAGTTGTATTTAGATTTTATTCTGGTTGGGGAGCTTGGCTTAAACTCACAATGAAACAAGGAACAGTAAGGAGTGTAGCTCCAGAGGGCTATGGGTTGTATGTATGTAGTACAAAGAGATATTTTATAGTACTTTAATAAGTGCTAAGAGGGGACCAAAATAGTAAAGGTGTGTGACAAAATTTGATTGAGTTATTGTGGTCTTGTGGGTGGCACATCGTCTATGTACTGGATTTCTGAGGTGAGTGCGGTGTCAGAAGGTTGTTAAACTTGAATTTCATTCTTTCAATGATTTTATTCCTGTTCAGATATTCAGGGGGTCAAAGAGCAAAGGTGCATATTTATTTGAAAGGCCTGACTACTTTTAGTAGGACTGAATCTATTATGTAACTTTTATCCTCTCAGTTTAACCCTAGTAAATACTGTAGCATCTGATTAATCTCTGTGATGTAACAGACTGGGTTGGCCTGCTTTGGAAGCTTAAGAAATATGACAGTTGTACTGTCACCAAAAACAGTAGCTTTTTTCCAGGTTAAAGACAGAAGGCCTTCTTCTCATCATTCTTTTTATGGTCTTCTTTCTGTCTGGTCTAAGTGTCGCTATGCAGAAGTTTGACATGTCTGAATAGCTGAGCTAAGAGCTCCTTTTCTCATCAACTTGGTCGTAAGGTGTGCTCTGTGCTGGGGAAACCATGGCAGTTCCACAGTGATGGAATACACAACAGGTATTGAGCAAGCAGTGCAATCCCGTGTGGGATCAGGGCCTCCAGCACCACGGTGCTTGGTCTGATCCTGGGCTGATGAGTTCTCATGTGAGCGCTGGGCCCCCACCCAGCACGTTTTCTGCCAAGATCTCCTACAGAAAGTCAGCCAGTGCATGTGCCAATGGGAGAGAGCAGCTCTCTGAGACAGCAGGGTTGGATGTCTGACAGCGAGAAGTCTCTCCTGTAGGTAAGGCATAATGCTGCTTTGTTTTTGTTTTTTTTTTAATTGAAATATTCCATCTGAAGTGGATGGAGTGATGGTGCTGTCAGTCTTATCTCAGCCTCTTAGGTGAGTGTCAGTCTTGAGGTTTAATGGAATTTCATAGCTTTTAGCTGTCTTCTCCTTATCCCAGTTAAATGTGTGAGAGTGTAGCAGAGGATTTGAGAGGTGCAATGGAAGCTCTTTGGCCTCTGCTGTTGGTATTTTAATTTGGATTTAAAATAGCATCAGTATTTTCCGTTGATGGAGTGAAGTATTCTGATGGCGGTGGGTGACAAAAGGCATTTTAAAAGCGTAGTAGAAAGCAGCTTTTTCGAAGAGCACGTGTGTCTTATGAGATGCCTGTGTCTTGGTGTTTGATATTCTTGCCATGTATTTGTCTTTGCCAGAGTCATCTGCCTGTGATTCCATTTGTATTCAGTAGAGTGATAGGCAGCTGCAGCTCAGCCAGCCTGTTTTGAATATCTATTTTAAGACAAAATGAAACATAGCTTATTTCTCTTCTGCACATGGACTCTCTGGAGCTCAGATTTGTATGTACATAGTATTACGAATCCTACCCATTTTGTCAGTTCTGATAAATATGTCATTGAAGGAGTCCGTGATACACTGAAAATAATAGAAGACCTCACAAGAAACCATCCTACAGTGTTACTGTTTTCTGATGAAATTGTGCATTTGCTTTGTAAAAGCTGGTGGGACTTGGATTTCCATCTAAAAGGTGTGATTTCATGTTAACAATTACTTGAGCTGTGTCAGGTTCCTTGTTCTTCCATAGTCATTCCATAATGATGCCAGCATATAAGGCTTTAGTGCTATTGCTCGACTCAATAGGAAAGGAAGTAATTCTCACTCTTAAGCTCAGATTTAATGAACTTCTGTATGGATTGATACAGTAATGATGTCTTCATCTTGCGTTTGGTGGTAGTAATTTTTTTTTAATACCTTGCAGAGGCAAATGAACAGATGCTCAAAATTGACAATTCAGAAATCTTTTGGAACTCTCCAGGGTTGAAATAATGAAATAATACCTTTTATGTAATGTCCTTTACAGAGTTTATTTTTGGCAAGAGTAAATGGAATTAGGCAAGAAGGTGTTTCCTTATTTGAATATTGGATCACCAGTATTAACTAACATTATAATAAATTGACACCTGTATTCATAAGAAATACTGCACCATGCTTTTTAGATACATTTTCCAACATAACGTTTTTGTATACTGTGACAGCTGCCATCTTATTTGGAATTAATAAAATACGTGTGTTGCTCCGTAAGTAATGCCTCCTATGTATTTCCATGGAAACTGCAACTGATACAAAGGGCATAACAGTAACACATAATCAAATAGGAGGCATTACTTTCAGAGCAGCCCTGCTAGAGTAGAGAGTGGAAATAGCTGAGTGTGTACTGGAGCAGGACATTCATTACTTTCTTAGCAGATTTTGAGATGGACAGTATTAATGATAGAAGAGGAAAAGGTGAAACGTTTGCAGGCATGTGTCATGAAGGAGAACAGTATAAATGCCTAGCTTCATCTCAGTTTCTGTGTGTTGTGTTTTGCAGAGGTGAAATAGATTCTTAAGGAACACAGAACACAATTGAGGTGGAAAAAAAAATAATGCAAAAAACTCCCACAGACTCCCAAACAGAAAAAAAGCAGATAGATACCTGTAAGAGTCTTTATGAATAGCCTTCCCCGTGCTGCTCTCTGGGGCCAGCCTCCTCTACCCTCTCAATGAGCAATGCAAGAGAAATCCAGGTTGACTATGGAATAAGTAATTTTTTTGTAGGGTTTCTCTCATTACTTATTTATTTCTAACTAAAACTCTCCACTTTGGTGCCTGAGAGTTCATTGCCTGTAATTCCAGGTGGCTTTGTGTATGTGTGTGTCTGTGTGTGTGTGTGTGTGTGTGTGAGGGAGAGAGAGAGATATTGGAACTTTCTTTTTTCTTTTCTTGTCCATGAACTTCAGCAGTTGCTTGTGGAGAAAGCAGCATCTTTATCCCTTTTTCTTTATCCTCACAGTCCCTCTGTGTCTCCCATTTGTCTCACAACAAACTTCTGTCCTCTTACATGTTTGCCCAAGTGACTTCATCTCCTTTCATGGTCATTCTGGCACTTCTTGCTCTGCTCCCCATCTTTTAACTCCCACCCATGCTTTTCTCCTGCTTGTACAGAAGTGTTTTCATCTCTTCTTCCATCTGCAGATACTCATCTCTTCTGTTTTTTATTCCATTGTAACTTATATCAACAAGTTCCTGAACTTTCTCTTTTAGCTGGGCAATAATTAACAGTGCTAATGTTTATTCTCCTTGACCTGCCAGCACAGTTTTACTTGTAGCAGTGTGCCTTTGCAGATGTGAGACAGCGTCCTAGTTGTCTTCTTTTGTGGCTATGTCTTTTTTTTTATTATTTTAATCACTCCTTAAAAGCAGCATTAGGAGAATATTTCCTATTCTGTGCCACGTTTCTAAGTGTTCTTGGATCTCCATGGTTCTTCCTCTATGCATCTCAGTTACAGGTAACCTTGCAGATGGCTGCCAGCTCTGTGGTGGCACAGTCAACTTTTAAGCCTGAAATATGGCTTGACTCTTTCTTTCTTACAACAGGAGTTCAGCTGATGGTTGAGCATTTCTGAATCCTCATACTGTCTCATATGTTTGCCTCTTCTATCTCCGTGCCTGTATCTCCATGCTCTGGTGTTGCTCGGGATGTCATCAGTGAGCATTCTGTCTACATCCATGAGAACCTTACAGATGTGTTGAAGGATAATTCTAAACAAACTGAGCTACCTTTGTGTTAGGTATCAGAAGAATGAATAGTTAATATCCTTAACTGGGGACATCCATCCCCACTGTATTAGGTATCAGAAGAAGAATTACTTAGTTTCCTTAACCAGGGTCTTTCCAGTACCCGTAGGCCTTGAAGGGAAAACTAATTGATCAGGAGACTGCCGACTTGGCAAGAAAACCATAGATCTGTAAATCTTTACAATTGTATGAAAAATAACCAATCATTCTGAGGAGAAAGGACTGGAAAAACATTAACTTTGCAACTTTTGTGTATAAATACTGTGTGGAGAGTTTCACACGTGTGCTTGATCTGTGGGAAGCCACCTAGCACCCAGGCTTGTGCAATCCTGAGATTAATAAGCAGTGTCTCTCCTGAGTGTGTGCTTATTGATTGCTGCACACTGGGCGACAAATCACTTTTCAGACAACACTTGTAGCGCATAGTCTTGGAAACAGCCCTTGATCCCTAGGTATGTGGATCAATTTCTTCTTTGGGTTTTTGCTTCTTCATCCTTAATAAATGTAGTTGAACCTTGCTGATATGCATGCAATCATTGAAATAATTTTTCAATTTCCTTCTTTTGCCATGTTGCTTCCTTTTCTTTATTCCTCTGTTGACTCTATGTCTATTTAGACCTAAGCTACTGCTACTTGTATATTGCCTTTAAGTGGCTTATTTTTCAGTGTAGAGGTATAATTTCCTCTTGAGTCTGCTCAACTGCTATATTTATAGATAAGCTCTTTCCTGCTTCGTCCCAGTTAAGTCTTTCCAGAGACATAAGATGCTGTCCTTTTGGCTGAAGCAAATTAATTAGGTGTGTTTTTTTAAGACTGGGAGGGAGGTGTGCAGAATACACAGGTGTACATTTGGTAAGCAAACATACAAATCTGTATGCATTTGAACAATTTAATTTTGTTTGATCGTATGTCCTAATGGAAAGTACGTATCAGTGGCCAATTTATGCTCACTCCCTGGAAAACCCACCCCAAAACACCCGTGTTTCTTCATCAGGGTTCTTTAGAACCTAGATGCTGCCATTTCAACCAGCGTTTTTAGGACTCATTTGCCTATGGAGAAGCATTTTGTTCTAAATCCAGCATTGTTACTACTGATTAATTGTGGTGATTGTGTGCAAAAGCCTAGATGTTTTTACTGATAAAGGAGGTTAGAATATTTTGAGCGCACCAGAATTGCATGAATAAGTCAGGATAAGAGAGTTACATGCATTGTGTCCTGCCCCACCCTTCTTAAACTAACTCTGGGTTTGTTTTTCTTTTCTGTTGCAAAGTTACCAAAGGTAAGGACTGTACCTTAGTGCAGGAATTGCATTAGAAGTGTGCACGTGTGTTTGGCATGCTTATTTTGCAAGCTTCCTGAAAGGAGATGAATGTCTTCTGCTGAGTAGCCTACGTGCTGAGTTGATTACAGCTATTATACTAAATTTACTTTGCAACAGCAGCCCTTAAAAGTGTGTATTTGTCCTGGTATGCTATATAAGTCCTTAAGTCTGTGTTTACAGAAAATATTAAAATCTCTTTTGAATTTTTCCTGATTAGAGTGTGTATTTTCAGAACTGTGTACAGTTTGGCTTCCGTCACTCCTTACTGTTTGGTACCTGCTGGAGACTTGCCTCTTAATCTTTGGCACACAGATATTCCTGCACCGGCAAAGGGGCTCAATACAAAGTGCCACTAAAAATGAGCAGATAGCCTAAGAGTGCAGTATTCATTATTTCCTCACCCACTATATATATATACAGATCAGCATATAGTATGTGCTTTAACAATATTAGGAGAGTAGATACTGCAACACTTGTTTTTCTTCTGGTTTCTGAATGTCAGAGTCCATGTTGTTTGCATTGCGAGCTGCAGTTCAAAAGTCAGCACGTGAGAATATTAATTATATTGCTGTCTATATTGGGCAGCAATATGCATGTTTTTGTGTGCCACGTGCTATCCTGTTTTCCTCATGAGTTAGCTGGCTAACTGTGGTTGAACACTTGGCAGGAATGTTAAAGCCACAGAATATCAGTAGAGTTGGCAAGGGTGGAAGTTTTTGTCTCTAAGATTTGAAAGGTGCTTCTTGCATTCAAAAAGGTGTGATAAAAAGGTGTTTCAGTTTGCTTTAGTATTTCCCGGAATTTCCATTCTCTACCTATTAAATTGGTAAATTACTTCTTGATTATGGATTATGTCTCTCCACCCTTTTTTTCCCTATTTTTTTGAGTAGCCCTGGTAATTGCAGTAGATGTGCGTCATGTCTTATCTGAGCCTTTGTGAATGATGTGTTTCTTAAACCATCCAGTCTTCTAAGCCTGCAAAATGGGGCATTTGGCTGAAATCTAATGGCAGGTGGATGTTCAGCTCAGTTGGACGTGTGTGTAATTCCCATTTCTGAGCAGTACCAGTTTTTCTAAGGAGCAAGTGAAGCAGAGCAGTGAACTGTCTGTAAGGAAAGGCAACCAAAGGCAGTGTTGCAGGGGAGGGGCTTGGATTTGTTGCAGGACCTGATCGTGGAAAGATCTGAGGTCTGACAAAAGGTATTGTCAGTTTTTATGTTTGTTACACACTCAGTGAAATTTGAGGATGATCACAAGTCCTGGAACTGATTTGAGGCCTGAGATGCTGGGGGCAAATGGGATTCTTACTGGCTGGTGATTGCTGTCGGTGGTGGTTTTAAATTAGATTTATTTTCAAGAGTTATGGTCCACTGTTACAGGGGAGAAATGGAGATAGTAAAGCTTTAAGAATTCAGATAAGGGAAGGAATCTACATGATATTACTGATAAAGTGACATCCTGCAGTCCCCCAGCTTGGCTGCTTCGCTCATGACGCAGGTTGAGGTGTTTTCTGTAGGAGGCAAAGGGCACCGGTCTGCCACAGGTAATGAGGGAGGTAACTTGGCAAACACTGAGTATCCATAGCTGCAAGAAGTTAAATAAGAAAGTTAATGCTCCCTGTGTGTGTCGTGAAGTTTAGCAAAAGGAGTTTTGTTTATTGTTCAAGTAGAGACATGCGCGCCCTTAGAGATGCACTGGCGGTGGTGTACGTGGGCTTGAGGTGTTTCATTTCCCGCAATATACAGTCAAGATGACTGTGGAAAACAAAGATACTTGATAGCCTGAGGCTGTGGTGTGGGTAGATGGCCACCACTGCCTGAAAGGGCCAGGGCTGAGGAGATGGCAGTGCCAGGCCTATTGGGGAGGGGCTGTCAACGTGTTCATTGCTGTGTCTGAAGCACACTGACAGCACCCCTGAGTACAAACTGCCCGCCCTCTGGGCTGGTATGAGGAACAACCTCAGTCTCACGGTAATTATTAGACAGATGGTCTCGTCACTCCTCCACCCTGTCTGTACCAGGCAAAGCTGCTGTGCTGAGGGCACACGCAGTCACTCGGGAGCTCCCTGGCTGAGCATGTGAGTGAAGAAAGATGGTACTCTGCTCTGTGGAGCCCTGCTACTGCTCTCCCCAGGGGTACCTCTGTGGGGGGAATGACATCCTGTCGCCTGTCAGACTGAGGCGCTGCACTGCATCTATCTGGGACAGCTTCAGCAATGTCAAGAAACGACGAGGAAAGCTTTGAATATGAATACAAGGAGGAAAATCAGAGCGAGAGCGCATTTAACAGGCAGAACCTTGAGATCTTGGAAGAAGGTACTTTCTACCTTTTTTTTTTTTTTTTTTAATCTTTATGGTAGTAATGCATGGCAGTCTGCAAAAGACTTGAGAAGTGTGAGTGGATTTAAACCTCCTGCATTTTTCGATCCTTTTTAATGCGTACCCACTGCCTTCAGGTGGAAGAGTAATAAAATGGTTGTGTGGGGGTAGAATGGATCTTAACTTGGGTACATTTGTTAAAGAATACATGCATGACCAACAGATGTAGGCTATGCAATAGGTTTTTACATAATAAAACTGGATTAGAGAAATTACCTTTCTTTAGAAATGTGCATTTTTTTTTATCTATGCAGCTCGTACATGTATTGTGAGTCTGAGTATGTCAGTTTGTCATTCCCAGCAGGGACTTCTAAAAAACGAGCAAAAGAACTGGGTAACAGTCTTGTGCTTATCCATGCATTTGAAAGCATGTAGACAGAAATAATCCCAGTTTTGGGCCATGTGGCTTTACCTTTTGACAAAACACATGGCCCCAAATCTTCTCAGATGTTGTGGAAATAATAGATATTTGTAGAATTGCAGACAGCTGGCCTGTTGGGGTGAGAGTGTGTAGGCTCCATCAGAAGAGAGGTGGTCAGCAGGGACAGGGAGGTGATTGTCCCCCTCTACTCTGCTCTTGTGGGACCCCATCTGCAGTACTGTGTCGAGGTCTTGTACTGTCCCCCGGTACAAGAAAGATGGGGAGCTGTTGGAGAGGGTCCAGAGGGAGGCCACGAAGATGATCAGGGGACTGGAGCACCTCCCCTACGAAGACAGGCTGAGGGAGCTGGGCTTGTTCAGCCTGGAGAAAAGAAGGCTGCGGGGTGACCTCATTGCAGCCTTTCAGTACCTAAAGGGAGCCTACAAACAGGAGGGGAATCAACTCTTTGAAAGGGTAGATAACAGCAGGATGAGGGGAAATGGCTTTAAGTTGAGGGAGGGGAGATTTAGGTTGGATGTCAGGGGGAAGTTCTTTACAGAGAAAGTGGTGAGGTGCTGGAACAGCTGCCCAGAGAGGTTGTGGATGCCCCGTCCCTGGAGGTGTTCAAGGCCAGGTTGGATGGGGCCCTGGGCAGCCTGGTCTAGTATTAAATGTGGAGGTTGGTGGCCCTGCATGTGGCAGGCGGGTTGGAGATTCATGATTCTTGAGGTCCGTTCCAACCCTGGCCATTCTGTGATTCTGTTGGATATTCTCTTGCTCACCCACTGTGTGGAGCATGTACCTTCCCATTCGGGGGCTGCTCCCAGCCTCTCTAACCATTTTTTTAAGGGCATTGGGCACTGAAAGCTGAATCTACCACGCATGTTATTTCACATGCTGTGAATTTTACTCTAAAATAACGATTTTTGCACTAGAGGACTGATACTTCCAAGACTGCTATCCTACAGATGATATAAAGATACTTTGAAAGATTGACCTCATGGGAAGCCTAGTCCAAAGCTCCTATGTGGACGTAACACTGTCTTTGAACCTGTTACACAGGACTTGCCTCTAAAGAATTCCTCAGCATGGAGTACTGCACCTGTATTTCAGTCATAAACTATCTGTGTTCCTTGTTGTGTCTCTGAAGGAATTTAAGACAACTTGTCTATCTGTGCATAGTAGAAGGGTGCTTGAGAGAATACTGGTGAAAGAGCAGCTTTAAAATCCGGGTTTGGGATGGAGAGGAAACTGTTATCTGCTTAGGAAGAAATACTTTGTTTCAAATTTGATTCTTATTTTTTTGTTGATGAAATGGCTTCTGAAACGCATGTAATGGTGTTCTTCCTGCTTATTTTACCTTTCATGGAGATCTAAGTGCATTCTGAGCCTGTTCTTGCTGATTTCAAGTGAAAAAGGAACATTGAGTTCTATCTGGGATAAATTTAGTTCTGTGTCTCTTCAGTGCCTACCACTCAGAAGCTCAGTATGTATCTGAAATGCCTCTTAAAGGTGCCTCTCTCTTCCACCTGTATGTTCAGGTCACCTACATACTTAATGTAGTAGTGATGTACATGCACAAAAATGATGTCTGATACTTCTAGGTATTTTTTCACATGGCACACTTTTTAATGACTGAGTGTTTTTGTTGGGGGTGAGCCAATTCGTCTTTAAGTAAAGCACATAGAAGCACTAGCTTGTATCCTTTCCCTGCTGAAGAGAAGAGAATCTGTAAGCCTAGTATAAGAGAAAACTGAAGAACGTTTCACTAATGATTTACAGTTTTTCTGTTTACTCCAAGTTTCTTAATGTTCTCATGGGAAGAAGGAGGTAAAAATTGTGCATTTAAGACTCAACTGTTCAGCCTATCCCCTGAAGAGATCTCACTACTTGGTTATTCTATCCATGGTCTTTTTGACATAGTGTTTTTTTCCTTTCACAGCGTTTAGAACTTTTCAGTCCTGTTTTTAAAACCTCTGTCACAGAACTAGTGTTACATTGGGTAGCATTACAGAATCAGTGCTCCTGATAAGTGTGGGAGGCACCTTCATATAGGTCCAGGCAGAACAGTCCGAGAGTCAGGATGTTGCTTTTGAGTTGTAGTTTGTTCAACAGTAATGTTTGCTCTACATTTGATGGTTTTTGAGCTGACTGCAGAAAAGGGATAGTTGTTGATAGCATCTGTTCAGTTTTTGTTGGTTTAAAATAAAACCTTTCCACCCTTCTTGGTTCATGCGCTGCTGGGTCAGCTAATTTTGAGATGAGACTGGGTTGTGTTGTGAATCTTTCTTTTGCAGGTAGGGCAGGAAAAGGCTATATTCCTTGTTCAAGACCTGTAATGGTACCCGTCATTATCATTTCAGTTTACTAATTAGATTAAAACCCCTCTATCTACCCAAGTTTAATTTTAAAAACTCTTATGATCACTTCTAAAATCTCAACTTCAGGTACACCACGGGTCTTAATTACAGAAAGTATGAATTGCGCATTTTCTTACAAAGATGTTCATTAGAATTGAGCTCATAAAAGAATCTTTAAATACTAGCAGCTGACAGTACATGGCTTTTAATACAGCCTTGTGACTTTGTTTTAAGATTTTTGAAAAGGTTTCGAATCCAGATTCTGGTTTAAGCCCTATGCACATTTTCTCATTTACTAGTTGTAATGGCCGTAGTCCAGATATTTCTTGACAAGAAGTGAATGAAGGAGGAGAATGTCAGGACAATAATTCAATGAATAGTAGATGAAAAATCCTATTAGGGGGAAAAATAGAAGTTCGCAGAAGAGCTGTGATGGATTCTATCAGTAAATGATAGGCATTAAGGTTACAGTAAGTCATGGGGCCCAAACATTGGGGCAGTTTCCTTAGTTTTGCTTTCTGGCTGTACTTGCCAAGGTACCACACTTGATCTGTGTTTGTATTAATAGATGGAACACCTATATGATATTCTTGTTGGGGGTGGAAATCTGTTGGTGTTGCCTACTGATGGTGTTGTTTGTCACGTTGTTGTGTAGTTGCTGAACGAGCCTGTATTGTTCACAACAGTGTCTGTTCAAACTCCTTGCTCACAGTGTGACTGTGAGCTGTGGGGCAGCGGCTGTCTACCAGGGCTGCACAGTGACCTCCCATCTGCCCTGAGTGCACCTGCCTCCTGCAGAAGGCTGCGCTCCTGCCTCAGGAGAGGAACGGCATGGCCACAGGCCTGCAGCGTGCTGTGTGTGAATTAGGTGTCCTGGCAAGTCCTGCCTTGTTTTCCAAGCACGTTTTCCAAGCTCCTGTGACAAAAGTCTCTTAAGATGTTAAGCTGCTCAGGTGTACGTTCCCCGAGGCCCATCTGGGATGTGCCAGACCTCAGTGGCCAGAAGCCTCTGCTTTGATTTAGCCAGGGCTGCTAGAAACTTCTCTTTAGCAGGGGAGAAGTTAAACCTCTCTAGCTTGAATGATAGCAGAACTGGTGGAATATTTTATTTCTGAGTTCATTTGAAAGGAAATACATATGCTGTGACACCATTCCAGGATGGCCCTATGCCCCTCACTTGATCGAGGTAGTGCTTACGGGTAACATGTGCCAGAGAGTAACATCTAGTGGCTCTGGGACTGTGAATGTGAGTTTGGGTAATTCCTTTATGCACAGAATGCGAAAACTAAACCAGTGTGAGCTGAGGAGTCTGAGCCTGCCACAGAATGTCTGCCAGACTGTGTTACTATACAGGTCAGTATTACCTTCCCTAAAAGTGGAACTTTATTGTCTTATCTGCCTTCTGTTGACAGTGATGAGAAGTGAATAGGAAGAGGAGCAATGAGAGCTGTGCTTCCCTCTTCAGCCTTGGTTGCTCTCTTAGTTCTTCAACACAAGGATTAGGGTGGGATGTGTCACAGGTAGGAAGTGCTGGTTCTGGTCAGCTAGTACAGCTGGGGCTGATGTCACCTACGACTGCTAGCTCTGGTGTTGTTTTTCCACCTGCACCCCCTGTTTGGAGAAGGTGGCTCAGTGCAGCAGTTCTCAATAGTAACGCTGTTGCTCCCCTTCCACTCCTTGGCTCTTTCCTGCTCCTGGAAACAGACTTTTCTTTTAATCAGCGTAATGCATGGCTTTCAGGGCACAGTCCAGGCAGGCATGTACTTTCTTTTCTGGGCACCTTCAGCTTGGTTGGTGCTTTAGGCAGTGCAGAACTCAGAGCCCAAAGGATGCTTCTAGTCAGATGCTGCATTAAATGAGTAATGAGAAACAAATGCAAAGTACATCTTCTCAATCGTAATCCGATTGAGAAGCATCACAGTGTGGATAACTGTAAATCTACAAGCCTTAAGAGAGAATGAAGATGGTGCTAGGTACTTTAGGTCAGAGGAAAATCTTGATCGGTCCATTTATGTGCTTGACTTCAAAAAAACAAAAAAAAAACAAACAAAAAACCCATACCTCTGCTACCAGATCTGTTTGTTTTGTGCATTTAATGCAGTCTTGAAAATAACGATAGAAGCATTCTTTGTTCTTTGTTTTGTTTTCTATCTGTGACAGTAATTTCAAAGCTCAAGAAAAATGAGTGCTTGTGAAATTCTATGCTCTACTTTCTAAGGATTATTATTATTTTTTTATTTTAGTGTTCTGTCTTTATTGCCTAATGGCTTTCTCCATAAACAGTGAGGTGGAAAGTGCATTGGACTTGGATGTATGCATGCATGCATTTAGATACTACAGTCCTAATCGTCCTCAGGCAAAAATAATACTAGGTTGCAAATGAGCAAAAAGAGGTCAGTGAATTGGCACTGCTGGTTTTGCATTACAGAGCATTGTCCTTCATATGCTCTTGTTTTATCTACAGTTGTGTTATGAGGCTCTCTTATTTATCAGAAAGCAAAGCAGGCTAGAAGCCTAGGGTGTTTTTTTCCTCTGTTTTTCACTCATCAGAGCTCAAAATAATGCATCTTTTTCACTTGGTAGATTTTTTTGACTACTAAGGAAATCAAAATCCCTGCTCTAGCAGTTGACCTAATGTTAACTTGGAAAGATTGACTACATACTTAAACAGTTCTGAATTTTTCAAATGCTGCTGCTGAATTGCTTTCTCTCTGTTCTTTCTACCTTTTCTTCCCCTGCTGCCTGTGTTTCAGAGGGGGGGAGAACTGTACCTGTTTTTAAGCTTGCCCTCTCTCCAAAAGCAATGCTTTCCTCTCCCTTAGCGTCAGTCTGTGCTGTTTCTGCTGGGTTGCACCTTGTGTGACTGTAGGATGCAGCTGACAGAGGGTTTTATTGTATGCAATCTTTTGAAGTTTGTTTCCACTTGGATCCTGAGAAGGATGAATAATGTATCATTTTGGCTTTGAAACCGTTTCACATTGTCAGAGTAGTTTGTGAAGACCTCTGTGTTAACTGTGACAAACAGAAGGTCAGTGTTAGCTCTGAAACACAACTGCTGGTGACCAGATTGCTACTGCTCTACCAGTAATACGTCTGTTGTGACAGTTTCTCTGGTTTGTCAGCAGAAACTGGAAAGAAAATTAACTTTTATCTTATATCTGCTTGTTGGCAAGGTCGCCTTTCCCTTGAAGCTCAGAAATGTTAATTATACATAAAAGTGTGTGCAACTCATTCTAGTGTTCCATGTACTGAAATGGCTGTTTAATAGCAGCAGATTATCAAGGCAGTCAGATAAAGATTAAGTGGTAAAATCAGAAGGAATAGCTACGTGAACAACTACTGCATGGTACCAACCTTGATTTCTCTTTCACTGCCCAAGTGACCTTATTCTGTCTGTGGGAGCACCGTGCTTCTATCAGCTAGGGTACATGTACACCTGAAATAGAACGGTGTGGAGTTGGCATGGTCACAATTGGTGGTGACTGTCAGTATTTATATCTCAAATGTAATTTTATGGCAGTAAGGGAATGCAGTAACCAAGGGAACTACTTACTGTGCCATTGTTTTGGAAAACAAACCCTTGATGTCAAGGCTTCTGATAGGTGTTATTGCACGACCTTTGAACTTCTCTATTGATTTGCATCACCACAAAAATGACGTTTTATTGTGAATTATCTTTTGTAAGCCCCTCTGTTTTCTTAAGTAGTTTCTATGGGAAACTTCTTACCTCCTTTGGTTAATACAGTTGATGTTCTCCTCAAGATACTACAGGTTATTTTCCTGTGGCAATCCTGTTTAGTCAGAAGCAGATCGTAGAGCTTTTAGCTTACAGATGCCCTGTTATCGTACAATACTATGGTGATTCTTTATATTGCTGTGTAATTTTGGTCAAGTTACTACTTTGAAGTGGACCTTCATCCCCTTTCCACTTTCAGGCATAGTTATTTGGATAAATGCAGTTATTTTTTGCGTATACTCGAATGATGTTTTGTGGAATTCCCTGGCACTGATGTGTACTCACATCACTGAAATGTTTTCAGGATTTGTTCCTCAAAATCGGAGCTTGAGAAACAGGAAAATAAACAAAATAAATGTGATTCTTGCTCTAGCTCAGTCATTATTCTTATGTTTAAGTATGGAAAAACAAAACAAAATGTTTCAACAGATATCGAAGTACTGCTATACTTGATATGTTATTGATGTGCCTTAGTGCTGACGGACTGCGTATTTATGTGCAAGTATCCTATATACTTGTAATTGGGCAGCATTATGTCCTTACTGCTGCACCCAGTGCACTTTATTTTTTAATCTTATTAGGCCTTGTTTTTGTTTCTCCCAACCCCCCTTGATGCATGCTGAAGTGGCATTAGCCAGTCTATCAGGCTGAACTTTAACTGACATTGCCAAGGGTAAATCCCCTGAAGAACAATTGGCATTACAGCAGTCTGCTAGCCAATAGTCAATACAATCAGCTCAACTTCAATAAACAATCTGGTTTGGGTTTTTTTCAGAAGTACAAGGTTTGAGCAGCTGAAAACAAAAAAAATATATATGTGTAAGAATGGAGCAGGAAGGGCTATTGATTCTTGGGGTTATTTATGAATTTTTTAGAAAACTTGCAGATCTCTGTATAATTTTGTGCAGGTTCCTAAACAATTACTTACTTTGACATACATCCTTCAAACTAACAAAGCTCCCAGTTCCACCTTCGCATTTGATCACCAACACCCAGTTTTAGTAGACATTTTTACTGTGGCCGTGGTGTTGTAGTCCGAGTGTTATAAAAATGGGCTATTATTTTGCATACATTTTGTGATGGCTTTGCTGTCTCATACCATAATGCTTGGATCTTTTCAATTTAATATGATGTAGTATTTATGGTGAACAATGTTATTAAAGTTATTGGAGTTGCTTATTCATGGCACAATTCTACTGCATACAGTACAGTGACTAGCTGACACGACAGAATCCTATTCTTGTGTCTAAGAACATGTATTCACTTCTTCCTTGATTTGTTGGTTTTTTGTTTTTTTTTCCCCAAAAACTTGAGGCATTCCTCTTTGGAGAAGAAAATTTTAACATTTTAGTGACTTACTCTGCCACCAAAAAAGCAGATTCCCATTACAAAAGAGAAACACCAGTGTTCTCAGTTTAACTTGGAGCTTTGATATTGTATTTTTTTATGTTTTGATACACTAACCTGAAAGATGAAATAAGTTTTCAGCTGTAAACTTATGTAAATGCATATTCTTTAAAGGATGTATTTTTCTCCAAGTGGTGTTGCCAATATTGTTAACATTTTACCTTATTTTCTTACAGTTTTATGTGCTGAAAGAGTGGGCCAGATGACTAAGACATACAATGACATAGATGCTGTTACACGTCTGCTTGAAGAGGCAAGTACTGCATCTCATTGAAGACCTATACACAGTATGAGAAAATAGTACAGAAATTGTATGGTACTAATAGTGACTGCTGGTAGATGTTTTTCAGACAGGGTGGAATAAGTGCCCTGAGTGTATGTAAACCTCATCTCATTGCTTCCTAATGGGTAAGGTAAATAATCTTTTTAAGTAAGGGCCGTTTGTTTACATCAGTCATACGGATTCATTACTTGTGCTTATTTTTCAAATTAGACCATTTATCTTATTCTTGGCCAAATATTTGCTCAAATGAATGAGAGGAGTACATGTAAAGCCAGTACTATTGGTATTGCTGGATTATTATTACAAAAATAAATTCACAATTACAACTGTATTCATAATTATTATCTCACATAGTGTCTTTCCAGAGGAATGCACAGACCATTTTTATTTTTTTTTTTAAATTTGTAATGCTCCATTCATCTCAAAGTCTTTTCTTTGTAGCTTTATGTCGGTTTTGGTGTTCTACCACTTCTATATATATCGTCATGACTGTAATCCTTGGTACTCGGAGAATGGCAAAAAGCAATTGTTGAGCCACAGGGATGCTTATGTTCAAGAGTACCATGATAAATTGTTTGACTGGAATTAGATGTTTTTCTGTAGTAAACTTGAATGATAACTTTCCAAATAACATTTAGGGAGATTTATTTGGATGAGAATGGTTGGAATTGTTGAAATATGTCTGGGCATAATTTGCTTACTTATTGCAATTGCCATGTCAAAAATGGGGTGTGTTTGTGATCTGTTCTTCCAGTTCTGCAAGGGGACAGGCACAGGAATGCTCCCATTTCCCACCTGCATTTTTAATAACTCTGATCTCAGTATACAGTTTCAGTTAAAACAGATATTTTTCTGAAAATCCTTGTTCAGGAATATTCTAGTAACTTCTGTTAGTAGAAGTAACAGAAGTTAACAGTCTGTTAACAGTCTGTAACCTTTCTGCGTCCTGCTCCTTTCTTCTTATTTGCCTTGGATTTACTTGCATTTGTTTACATGGCTTTTTCCAGCAGTGATGCGGCCCTTTGCCAAATTGTTTCCTCCCCGGAAATCACAGTCTATAGATCTAGAAGTTACACTCATGGGAACAGTGCTAGGGAACTCATGGGAACTTGCTGAGCCAACGTTATGAAGCATTTGATTTACTTTTCTGTCTGGTTATTAGCAAAGGGAATATGAAGGAACATGCAACAGTTGAACCTTAAATTAAAAGAAAGTATTTTCAGTGAGATTTTTGTGTTAGTTGATGATTGTTTCTTTTTTAACCACTTTTCTAGGCAGATGTATACACTTGCAGCTCCTTTTCCTATTCTGTAAATGGTCATCATCACAAGAGACTGCACTTGTTGGCAGAAGTTAAGGTTTAACTCTTTCTGCTGCCATGACATAAACAAGAGAAAACCAAGCCCCAGAGCTTCCCCTGTCTTCCTGTTCTTATTGGCAAGCTTCAAAAGAATTTATCATGAAGTTGGCAGGGTGGGAGGTGCAGCATTTTAGTGAGGGACAGGCAGGAAAGAAAAGGTATCAAAACAATATGGGCATGTAGGCATTCTGAAAACCTGTGTCTGTTGCCCTTGAAAGTGAGCAAAAAGGGAGTGACACCAGGTCTATCTGGATATCTGTTAAGACTAGATAATACCAGTGAATTTAATGCACATAGAAGACTGACCTTCAAAAATCATTTGAAAAATGCTATTTGTTGATACAGCAGTGATCAATAACTCATCTTTTCTATTATTACGAAACTTCCTTTTCTGTGTTGTGAAAGCCTCTTCATTCAAATTCATTTACATCATGTCAGCTGTCCTTATCAACAGCAGCTTTAGGTTTTGTAGACTTTGTCATGAATGTATGCATGTCACAGGGTGGGTGGGTTTTAGTCGTGTAATCTGTATGCCTGTCAGATGAAATAAATAAGCCTCAGGTAGTATTTTCAGTAGATATCTGAAATGGAAAAAGCTGTTCCTCAAACAGTGTTGAAATAAAGGTAAGTGGTGAGTCGACCAGTATTCTATTTTCCTGCTACTTTAGAGTTATAGTAATTGAAGAAGAAAATCATCAGTGAAAATGCTCAATGAACATTTCTATGCAGGTTTCTGGTATTTATCATCTTGTCCTAGGCAGATTACAAGCCAGTGTATAGGTACATGTCATCAACACGATAGGTCTCTAATTTGTATTGCTACATTTGTATGGTATTTGTATTGGTAGAGTCCAGGTGGGTTATTTCCAGTTACCTTGTAGAGATGTGTAATGAGTGGGCAAACATGGAATGAGGATAACCATTTTGGGCAAATGTGGGACAAGGTGGTGGAATGTTTCTGTCAGTAGTCTCTCAGAGCCATAGTAGAGAACCAAATCTGGTTTAACTTGCATTGCCTGACATTAGACCTCAAAGCTGTGCTTTCAGTGTATGGTTCAATACTGTATGTGTCAGTCTTTTCTGAATAATGTTGGTGTTCTGTAATAGAAAAAGAAAGTTAGCAAAAAAAAAAAAACTTTACAGAAGTGAAAAAGGCTCTTTACTGCCTTAAATAGTTGTTTCTTCCTTCTGTTCCTTCAGAGAATAAAAACAAAAATATATTTGCTTTCTTTTCCTAATGCTTCACAGAAAGAACGGGACTTAGAATTAGCTGCTCGGATTGGCCAGTCACTTTTAAAGAAGAACAAATCACTGACAGAAAGAAATGAGTTCCTTGAGGAGCAAGTAGAACACATAAGGGAGGAGGTATGTTTTTTCTTTTTGTCTGACTGATGTGTCTGCAGTGATGGGAAGATATTTTTTTTAGTCTTTCCCTTGTCCCTACTTAATTTTCCCATGCATCCTATCTGTAGCTGGTCAACCTGTATTATAGCAGTTCAGTCAGCCATTTTTATAGCAGGTACACTTTTAGACCAAAAAAATACTTGACCCACTGTGTCAAATCAGATGGCTGGGGGAAGAAAGCACCCAGGACTCTGAAACTTATTTTGCCACATATTTTATTTTCCTCTAAATTCAGCTGCTCTTTTGGTTTTGAGTCACTTTATCCACTGTTTTCTTCTACTGATTTTGTCCTTGTTCTCCTCTGTGCCTTATATATAATTCCCCTCACTAATCTCATTTCCTTTGTGTGCAGCTCGCTCTTGTGTCACTCGTGAATCTTTCTCTGTCCTCTGTTTTCCTCTCCAGTGAATGTTTAATTCCTTTTTGATGAACAATTTTCCATTTATACTGAATTTTGACATTAAGGCCACAGCGTTTGAGTTCTGCCAGTGCTTCCCTTCTCAAATGGAGTATGACCGGTCTTTTAATTTGTGGAGATTTCAGCAGTACACATTCACTGAAATGATGTGCATTCTGCATTTTCCAAGCTTCAAACTGGGCCAGTTTGGAGATAAATAGGTCAGGTTGTATTTCAGTGATTGGTCATTATATTCAGTGCACTCTATATCAACTTATCAGTGTTTATAAGTGTTGGGTTTTTTTGGGAAGCAAAGGGTGGAACTTGCTACCTTGTCTAGATGGGGAAGATCTTACAGCTTCTTATCATTTTGCTGTTTCTCTTTTCAGGAATTATGGTAGGATCTGTTGAAACATGTATTGTTGGCCTGCTGCAGTACATAACTTTGAATTTTTGACTGCACTTGCCTTAGATTTTTGAACATGTTTAAAATTTAATGTCAGAGTGCATGCACTTCTGAATTAGTCTGATCTATAGAAACATAACTGAAAACTTTGGTTGTTTGAAGTAATGGCTTGGCTCTTGCACATATTGTTGTATTTCTAAGGAAATGTTTATACGGTTGATGTTTCTTACCATAGGAGTTGAATGTTCTGTGTACTGGCAGATAGTGGATGAATCTTTATTGGAACCATACAGGATGCTTTAAAAATGTTTTATCTATAATTCATTGTCACTGTTTAAATTCTACTGTCTTACTGACTGTGCTAGAGGCAAATGTTTCTTGTGTCCAGGAACAGTGATCTTAGTTTGTGAATCTTGTTCGTGTGCAGCCATGAGCAACAGGGAGCAAAATTCCACAGTTGTAGGACAAGCAGTAGAACAGCAAAACAGAGTGGATTAAAAGTTTTTAAAGTGTCTGTTAATAAAATGTTAGGAAAATATGGTATTGAATTATATCCAAAATATGCTGATGAATGAAGTGTGGAAGAAGAAATTCTAGATGTATGATGGTGGTGGAGCGTGCCACAGGGAATTAGAATCTTTGAATGTGGCCCATGCTTTATGGTGAGGAAAATGAATTCTCTTCTGTCCCACACTGTCATCTCATTTTGTCCAAGTCCTGTAATATGGCAGACATTTATTTGTGTGTTGGTTGATAGGCTTTTACTGGGTGAGGTAGCGAAGGGCATTCATACCCCATGCATCCAGAATGGAGGATTTGATTGAAGAAGGTGGGATCAGGGAATGGCTTCCTCTGACAGGACTAACTTTATTTAGAGGGACTCAGGAGCAGCATTAGGAAAAGGAGAACCAAAAATAAGCTTCTTACCAGCTTGCTTGATATATTTGGCCATATGTTTTATCAGCATCCATCTTTCACACTGTCATTTCGACTCCTTCAGAAATTGATGCTTTTGAGGGAGAGCTCATGCTTTCAACTGATGGCATTTGTTTGTTAAAAATCTTCTTTTAGTAATTCCACATCTCCTATTAATGCTGAATTTTGTATATATGAACAAAACGGTAACTAAGACAACTGTCTCTACAAACAAGGGAAAAGAGAATTGAATAGGAGCTTTTAAAATTCCATGGAAACTACTTAAAATGATTTGTTTGAGAGGTATGTATTCGTAATACAGAGACAGTGATGTGTGAAGTTAGGTTTTATTGGTGTTATGTCATGGCACCAGTAACCAGGGTGCCCAGGAGGGAGGCTCCAGCAGCAAAGTGGGCAGCCTGTGCTAGTGCTCTGCCACCCACAGTGTAAAGAAATGCTTCTGATGTTCAGAGAGAACTTCTTGTGTGTCATTCAGCCTGTGCCCATTGCTTCTTCTCCTGCTCCTTTAACAGGTTACTTTCTCTGGCTGTTAGCCTTCTTTTGAAGAACTGGAATGCTTGAAAATAGCAGCAAAATTAGTGGGCTCAGTTGATTTGATTCATACAGGAAGAGTATAGAAAAAGCTAGAGATGAACTAGTGCCCACCCACGGAAAATACCTAATTCCTTGCTACTTGAAGAGGCTGAGCTGGAAGGAGGTAGATTTGTTACTTTAGAATGCCTTTTAACTGTCCCTGCAATGGAGGAAAATGAATCTCCCCAGATGAATACGCTGAATTTGTTTCATGGCTGAAATGTGGTTTTGTGTTTTTAGAAATGTGCAGCTCCTTTTAGAAGCCATGTCTCAAGAGGACTTTGGTGCCTTTCATGGAGTGTAATTCTGCAGACTAGCCTTTGTCAAGTAGATGATTACATTAGCTTAAATTCCTGCATGGTTTAAGTGCTTTATTACATTGTTTCAGCTTTTTGTTGACAATAATGCAGCATAAATCTATTTTATTGACAAACTTTTTTTTTTTTTTTTTTTTTTTTTACTAATAACTGGAAGTATTAATCTGTCTACGATACAAAAATAGAAGTCCAGTGAAAACAAATGTGCAATTTGTGCACTGCAGAGTGGAAACTGAGGACCAAATCTTGCAAGGAAAGAGGGAGGAGACATCTTTCTGATCATCTGTGTTATTTATACCTGTGCAAGGGAAAAAGAAAGAAGCTCTTAACGCTAGAGTCTTAAAATGCAACTTTACAGTTGCAAAAGTGTTCCTGTATAACTGAGCCTTTAAACCAAATCAAAATATGAATTAACCGAGGTTAACTTTGTGGAATTACAGGAAATAATAACCACTTAATTAAATTTTGTTCATTTTAATTTCATGGATGAGACTGCCTCATACTGTTCTGCTATGCTTATGTTTTGGAGTCACCAGTGACCCAAACTATACCCAGAAACTGGGTGGAAGCCACCACAGAAGGGCGCCTGCCACTTTGTGTTGTGCAACTCAATAGGCAACTGAGTCCCAAAAGAACCTTGCTGCATAAGCACTGTAACAGTTTTATCCACGGTCTGCAAGGTCTGTATCTGATCCAGATGGTGACAGTCATTACGTAAAGTGGAAAGTAGCGTCGCTTGGTTTGATTGTGTCACGTTCGTTTCTTGCTGTTTCATTTCAGTTAATTTATTTCTTTGTGGATCTGGACTAATGCATTAGTGATTCAGGATTGCTCATCTTCCCTTCCTTGTTAGCTGCATTTTTGTATATTAAAAAAAAAAAAAAAAAAAAAAAAAGGCTATTCTAAGGATGTCCTTTCTTTCCTATAAATAAAGGAATGGTTTCCAGTATGTTCCATTTTAGACCACTTGATTTAGTCTGAAGATGGTGCTTGGAGGATGAATAACTAATTGATTGTGAGTTTACTTGACAGTGTGTCTAGAAAAGGAAGGTATTGATCTGCAAGCTATTTCTTTGTGCAGGTTTCTCAGTTACGGCATGAGCTTTCCATGAAAGATGAGCTGCTCCAGTTCTATACCAGTGCTGCTGAAGAAAGCGAGCCAGAGTCCATCTGTTCCACCCCGTAAGTTATCAATCTGCAACACCAAACCTTTGTCTGGTACTAAGCAGGCGTAGTTCAGACAGTTTTCATAGCTTTGAATGGTAGTTTAATGATCCCTGTATAGGCTGGACCTGTAAATGGAATTCTGAACTCAGTGCATGGCACCAGCTGGAAAGATTTGCATTGCTGCTGTACTGGTGCAAATAAGTTAGGTGGGGAAAGTAGATAAGAAGGCTGCTGAGACAGCACTGTGTCTTTCACAGGAACTGTATCACTGTGGATATGAGGCCAACACTGATTCATTCCGCCTACAGTACTCTGCTGCTCCACATCCCTTTTGCACACTGTTCTAGAACGTTCCGCATCTGTGACCTTTGTGCTTGAGGAACCTGAGGCCACAGTGAAAAATGCCATGCTGTTTTCAATAGCAGAAGGAAGAATTTGAGCATGGCTTACACTTCGTGTTCCAGGCAGTTAGTTGGCTGAACAACATTGCAGGCTTTGAGGGGCTGTCTACCCTTGCTTGCAAAGTTTTGCTGCATTTTGGTGAAATGTGCAGCATTCATTGTGGAGCTATTAAATTGCTATGGTAAAGTTGTTTTTTTTTCTCATAGTTTTGGTGTATTTCATGTGGCTGTGGCTGTTTGAGACCTCTGTTCAGCCTATTTTCTTGTGAGGTTGGCCATGATGCCAGTAAAAATGAGTTAAAACTTGCTGTTCTTTTTTCTTTTCTCAAATCAAGGCTGAAGAGGAATGAATCTTCCTCCTCTGTCCAGAACTACTTTCACTTGGATTCTCTTCAGAAGAAGCTCAAGGACCTTGAAGAAGAGAATGTTGTGCTTAGATCTGAGGTGAAACTGCACACTTTATGTTTCACTTAATACAGTCGTTCATTTAAATGCTGGAATGCAGGTAGTGAGAAGTGTGTATTAAAAGGTTTGGAAGCATCTCATTAAGAGTATGTAATTCCATGAGTGACAAAGATCTCCCTGTAGTAAATCACTGTCCTCTATTCTTCCTAAATGAAGGAAAGACTGACACATAGGAGCACCATGAAGCTACATACCTAGCATACTCTGTTGGGAAGGAAACTGCTAGGGTGTACAGCATGGATGTCTCACCTTTTGTCTTGCCTGGGCTGTAATGAGTGAAGAGGAATTATCTAGGACCCTGTCTAGGAAAGTTGCTCTTAAAGTAGTGCCTCCAAACTATTTCCATGGAAACTACAACCAGCACAAAGAGCGCAGTAATACTATTTGATAGAAAATTCTTGGCTACAAAAGACTTTTTGCACTATAGTCACCACTGTTAGCTATGCATTTTCACCAGTGATGAACAAGAGCCTGCATGCTGCACTTGTAGCAGTAACACCAGCAGAGGTGACCCACTGGTGAAATGTACCACTCACTGTGCTCACATCCACTGTTCAGTCTCCAAAAACGGTCAGCAAGTGTCAATGAATGTCACTGGGTGCATTTTTTTTCTGCATGGAGGAATTAATTTTCATACATTTGCTTCAGACACACTTCCATGTCAGACACCATTTCTTCAGACTGCCCCTCTTGCTGCCATCTGTCACATGGCATCAACATGTAATGGGGTATTGGTGGAAAGGTTCACCTTTTACTGCAGTACCACCAACATCCACCTCTGACATTGTGGTCCAATGTCATAAAACAGGAGCAGCCCTCATAAAATAAATAATATGCTTAATTTATGTAAGTAACAACACTTATTTTAGTTTTTAATGTTCTTTATTAAAACATATCAAAGAAGAGCAACAAAAACATATAACTAGTGGGGTATTAGACTTTGTTTTTGTGTAATTAACTCTGAAGTATAAGAAAGTTCTCAAGTATAGCGCTGTGGTTTGAAATCTGCCTTAAAGAGCTCACCCGATAGCCATGGATGACCTTTGCTGTAGATCTGAAGTTTTCAGGCTGACTTGGTCTCTTTGTTAAAAAAAAAAGTTCAGTGTTTGTCAAACAATAAATTGCTAGGCAAAATTTGCATTAAATATCTTCAACTGTTTTTCAAATCAGGCTGTTAATATTTTAATATTGTGGCTTTCTTGCCTTTTGAGTGTGATAGAATTGATATCCCTATTTATCAGAAATAACACTCCCTAATTGAATATCTAATCAAGAATTTTATGTTAATTTTTTAGTACAACCTTTAAACTTTGGGAGCCTATTACCATTTTGCAAACATGTAGCAAAGTATAGCAGATGAGATACTTTTGGGCTAAGAATGAATGTATGAAAACATAGTATCTTTCCTGTTTTGTACTGCAAATGTAGGGCCAATTGGAAATAGGTAGGTGTCACACCTTTGGATATGACATCACATATCAGAGAGTGCTGCATTGAGATGTCACATAAGGAAGATGAGCTGTAGATACAGTAAAGGTAGGCTTAGGATTGAGAGGATCACTGCTTCAGGATGTAATAGGAGAGCCCTGTTATAGAGTAACTTCTCTTATGGAGAAATGCAGTCTGTGCCAGTGAGGCAGTGTGCAGCCAGATCCAAAGCCTCTGCACAGGGCCTTCTGTGTGTCTATGCATTGGGTGTACATTACAGGCTCATCAGGGTGGTGCCAGACAGAGCCAGCTGGCTGGAGGGGAAAAGGCAAATCAAGAAAGGAGGCAACACTGAGGTTTTATGTGGAATATACAGCTACCGTGTTAGGAATTTTCAAGTATGGTCTGATGGTTTTCTTTTTCATTTCAAGTATTTAAATTGTGCATTTCATCAGGAAGCTACCTTTGTTAAGGTGACCAGATAAAAGCTTTGCATATGTGGCTTTTGTATTCTTAGGGCTTTTTATTTTTTAAATATGAAGTGCACAGGTGACATCTTGTGGAGATGAGGGGATACTGGTGCCACTTTATGCAGTAGCATCTCTGCAGAATGTTCACCTGGCCCCTTTATCCAGAACATAAAGGAGGGCAGGCAAATGCTGTTATTTTTTTCAGTCTTCTTGGTGGAGTGATTAGGAAAGCTTGTCTTTCTGAAGCAGATGGAAATGCAACAGCATGCTGGTAGAGAACAAACATGCTAATGTAGCATATTTCTTGAATAGGCCTGTCAGCTGAAGACTGAAACAATCACTTATGAAGAAAAGGAACAACAGCTTGTCAATGACTGCGTAAAAGAGCTAAGTATGTCTTTTTCTTTTTTTTTTTTTTAAGATCTTATGTCAGGTTGTTTGGTTTTAAAAAAAAGGGAAAAAAAAAAAACCCCAACCACATCATCAGATCAGTCAGTCATTTATTCCTGCAGCTCTTATTGTCATTATATAGATGGTTGTGGGAAGAAAATTTCAGCTGGCTTATTACAGCCAGAATTTTCTGCTGTAAATAAAATGTTTCTCAGGTGCAAAACAGTTTTGCATAGAAATTGTTGTGCTGGAGGAAGGACAGTCTGCTATGCAACATGAGCACTTTGTGTCTTTCTGGTTTTCTGTCCTACCATTTTTTCCAAAAGTGTTACTGTATTCTGGGGAAGGATTCTGTCGAATCAAGTGACATTCTGAGAGAACATCTTTCTTCTTACTTTTCTGCCTTTGCATGTTGTAATGGTGATTGTAATCACTTATCTTAAAGGGGATGCAAACATACAGATAGCCAATATCTCCGAGGAGTTAGCAAAGAAAACTGAAGATGCTGCCCGGCAGCAGGAAGAAATCACCCATCTGCTCTCCCAGATTGTCGATCTGCAGAAAAAGGCAAAAGCTGTAAGGAATCCAGTTACTGGATCAATGCTGTGATTTGCTACCATTGTTAACTGGAAGATAAGTTGCAACTTAAAAGTGCTGGAGCCTGAAAGGGATTTTGAACCTCCTTATCTGGATGTCATTGTTTGATATTTAGTATATATCATTCTTGACTAGAAAGCATGTGAATGTTTAAAATGCATATGTTAAATACCAAATACAGTACGTGCATTTATTTTCAGTATTAAATAAAATTCTGCACTGAACTTCAGTAAAACAAGAGTATCAGTACAAGTATCTCAGTGAGCAGGTAGTCATTAGTACTGAGGTCTTGAGGGGTTCATTTTGCAGAGTATTAGCTTATGCTGGGTACACTTGTGTTAACATTTTGTAATGTTGTGTAAATGTTTTTTAACTAAGAGTTATGGGCTAATATTGTTGCAAAGAGAGTCTTACAAAAAGAATTTTCCTATTTACTTGTAGTATATGATGTAAACATTAGAACTACTGAGATGTTTTGACCTGCAATAATGTTTCTTGCTATATTTTAGTGTGCAGTTGAAAATGAAGAACTTGTTCAGCATTTGGGAGCAGCTAAAGATGCCCAGAGACAGCTCACAGCAGAGGCAAGTACACTGCTCAGTATTAAAATAGTTTAGTAGCAGGGCAGTGGGTGTTTGCTTTAACATGGGAGTTTTAATGTAAGCTGAATCAGAATGTTTCATATATATGTGCATATGAATGAAGTAGCTTATTTTTATGAAACTTGTAGGACTGCACTATTTCAGGCTTCTGCCTCTTTGCCCAACTTTGTTGAAGTGGCTGGTGAACTGTATCTGCACACAGTGATTGCATGTGGTGTGTTTTCTGAGAAGGTCAAGCTATACATAAGGCATGGTGTTAGGCTGTTGGAAGTTATATAAATATATATATGTAAGTCTTGGTTTAAAAATCATTTGGTCTTCTGGGATGCTGTGCAATATCTTGCTCTTTTTTCGTGCTGTTTGCCACTGTGGTCATCATGATGATAGTCAGGCAAATAAGAACTGCTGCAGATGATTGGGCTAAACACACGTTTAGTTCTGTATCTTCTCTTTGACAATGACTTCATCTAGATAGAAAGGATAAGAATTGGAGCCACAAATTCCTTCTCCTTTGTTAATCATCAGCCTAAAACTGTACATATTCCCCTTCTGTTACTAATCAATGTAATTCATTTTTTTTAGTGATAGTAAGTTCACTCTTTGGACTTATTTTCCTTTATAGTGGGATATTCTTCCTTGAACCATTATCCTTCTATTGTTACAGTATTTTATGGTCTTTTCATGACTATAGTGCAGATCACAAGGTCTTAGACTGTTTTCTCTATGTTGTAGTTGCGTGAGCTGGAAGACAAGTATGCAGAGTGCATGGAAATGCTTCATGAGGCTCAAGAAGAGCTGAAAAACCTTAGGAACAAGACTATGCCAAATGCTGTTTCACGTCGGTACCACTCCCTCGGCCTCTTCCCTATGGTAAGCAGATGCAAGGAAAAAAAAATTCAGAGAACAGCCAAACAAATGTGAATGTTTACATCTGAATTACTGCCCCAAGGATGAGATGCAGACAGGAGCATGGGTGAAATATGTATACGCAGTGTTACAGGATACCTGAGTGCTTGATTCTGCATGCTTTTTGCTGTGGTATTATACGAAACCTTAAGCTGGCTGGGCTATAAGTCATGGGTAGCATTAATATATTGTTTAACAGTATGCATCTTGTGTATGGTGGGGCCTGGTTTTCAATAGGAGCTTCCTGGTTTTCTTATATATCCTTGGAGATGTAGCTTCTTGATAACATAACTGATGGCCCGTGGATGTGGGGCATCCTTCTCATCACTTATGCTGTACCCTCTAGCTCTTCAGTAATTGTATATGCTACATAGACACTCTTGTTTTAGTGATACTGAAAATTCATTAAAGGAATAGTTGTTGTTAATGTGTGTTATGACAGTGCCAGTTATGGAGATCTCACTGGTTTTATCAACATTATTTAATTAATTGCATATTGTACGTTTAAAGGGAGGAGAATATGCAGTACCCTTAACCAAATGAGAGAGTGGATAAAAACATCTAGGAATGTTCAATGCCTGCTTTTATTTGCCTATGTATCTCTAAAACAGTTTCATTACTTCTCAAGGCATTGGTACCAATGAAATTTCTTTTGAGTTTCCCTAATGTAATTAAACAACAGAATCTAGTCTGTCCTCCTTGTTCTTAGCCATGCCTCATCTTAACTGCTGAGAAAGAGCACAAATAGGTTGGATTATGCTCACAAGCAGAAAAATGCCTTGCTTTTTCACTGTCCCTTCTGAGGTAGAAGATAGGCCAATTTAAAGTGCAGACCTTTAATATTGTAGGTTGTCTGCACCAATACAGTTGAAAGCTGAGAAAAATATGCTTGTGCTCAGATATATTTGTGTGTTTTGTATAAAGACGTTTTCAAATGCTGATTCAGGGTAGCTGGCATTTAGACCCTGTACTTCACTGCTTTTAGGCAGTGAATGCATACTGATATTAATGCATACTGACCAGAGGTGGGGAACTGAGAACCTGAGAAACTTCAACCCTATGGGGGAAATTTATTAATGTTTCATTTCAAGGACTCTTTTTTGTGGATCAGTGGGTAATGCTGTAAAAGGAAAGAATATTTTCCGGTGGTTTTAAACAAAAAGAAATTAAGCAAAACATTTTACATGAAGGGAAGGTGTCATTGCGAAGGGAATTTATTCTTAAAAGCTGGATGGCATGGAATCTGTTGTTGCCTGTGCTGGTTTTTTAGAATTTTTGTCAGGTTTTATCATGTCTCCTCAGATGGTGAGCACTGTAGCAGTATGAAGCTAAGCTGTAACTTGTCACCTACTTGAGTATATTCATTAGTCTTCTAGCTTTCCAGTCTATTTTCATTTTTAAAACTAATTTTTTTTTCTGGAATGTCAGTTCACTATTTGTTAGGTATTTTACAGAACTAATCAATTGTTTTCTGCAGTGACAACCTGTTAATGCTAAGACATTTATTCTACTTTTGTACTTGTCTTCACCAGGATTCTTTGGCAGCAGAGATAGAAGGGTCAATGAGGAAGGAGCTGCATCTAGATGAACCTGACTCTCCTGACTTGGCGTATGACTGAAAAGAATTGATTCCTAATTGATTGTTTATATCTGGAGCTAACTAGTTTTTGTTAAGAAAGGAAAAGACAAGATGTAATTGAGCTGGAGGTTTAGAACTAAATATTTCTGGAAAAGCATCAGTGACAGAGGGAAAGAAAAACAAATCATCTGGTTATTGGGATGGTTATGTGTTTTTTTTTGTTAAGCTTCCATAAGAAAACTTCCAAATAGAGGATTTTCCTTGCCTCATGAAATTTTTATACTCATTCTTGAGTGCTGAAAATGTGGTTCTGAGAATGAAAATGATGAGTTTTCTTGTGTGTTACCATGCTGGGTTTTGTCATTTAATGTTCAGGGGATGAGTTCAGTTCCTTAAGTTCTCTTTTTGGGTGTTAGAGCAGAAGGTACAAAGTAATTACAGATCTAATCCGATTTCTAGAGAGAGAACATCAGTGTAGACAGGGATTTGGAGTGGTTGCATACTTACAGTCTGATGCCAATTACACCTGTGTAAATTAGTTAGCTCACATTTTGCTAATGCTCTCTTGAATTAATCAGGAGTGGTTTGAAACAAGTTAAGCACTTACTAAGGTCCAAAAGCTAAAGTTAGCTACGGCTTGTCAGAAAAGGCTTTATTGACGTCAGTTGAATGTGTACTCCAACAGGTTTATCTCACCTAAGTGAACAAAGCATGGACTGGTTAATTTGAAACAATTTAATCCTAATTAAGGGGGTCTTTTGAAGCTTATACCTTTTTTGACCTGTCATTTTACAAAGAAAGGACTAGCCACTTCCAAGAAGCCTTCCAAGTATATTTACAGACAGTCTGACATATGCTTAATCTTTTCGGAGAAAGAGTCTCAAGAACTATGAATGAGGCTTTGACAGGGAAGTGTTGGTTAGAAAAGTGTAAGGTGGAAAAGATGTGAGCGTGCTCAAACTCAATGAGATTCTTTTGTCCTTCCAGACTAATCTAACTTCAGAATAGTTTCTTCAGGAGTTCTTTTATATTGCTATGGATTCACCAAGGAACCTCTGTTAGCTTTAATAGCTTTCGAGGGTTTCATTTATTTGCTCAGCAGTGAAAACTCTGTGGGACATTTTATTGATAGATGCTCTTAGCTTCATCCTCTTGCAGACAGACAGCTGTAGACTTGGAGCCTGCACAAGGATGCACCTGTTGAGCACTCACAGACAGGAGAGAAATTTGAATGACATTGAATAGTGAAAGGCGTGATGTCATTGTTATACCACTGCAGTGTTACCTCTAAGCTGGAAGAGATGGGCTGATCTGTTGTTCAGCCATTGTTGAAACGTAAAGCAAAGCAGTAGTACTGCTGCACCAGGATACAGAGAAAATTCATTTTGTCTGCTGAAGTGTCATCTGATCTTTATCTTGAAGCAGATAACAGTTTGTGATATCAGGATGGTGGTGATAAAGAAAAAATTCCATAAGTAGGTCAAAAGTTATATTTTCAGCCTTGACAGCATCTAGTTCTTGCTGTGTTGTATTTCTGATTTGTTTTTTTAATGCTGCTTAAGGAGGTGGGAAATTCCTTACAGAATGGAAAGATGCAAGACTTGTTTGTCACAGAATAAATCCAGACTCCCTTTAGAAATAGATTATCCAGCTCATAGTTAAGAATTCAATAGGTGTTAGTTTTGTTTTTTAAAAACTTATTTCCACACAGTGGCTTCAAGGTTTTTTAGATAACGTACTAAAATGCTCTTTCACTTACTTTGTGCTAATATTTGAGGATATCCATGCACGTAATTCTCCAGCAATCTGCCTAAAATATTCTAGCACAATGTGTTATGTTGATGGATTGCATGTAGTGGCCAGACTGTAATGGAGATGGGCCCCTACACATATTCTTTTACAGACACTATAAAGGAAAAGTAGTTAGTGGAGCTGTGGTAGGGTCATTGACAAATTGTTACCTGTAGATCTCGTCCTTTTTAAAGTATTAAGTGATTGTTAACTTTGTGTGTATGTCTTACCAGCCATCAGAAGCGGGTCTTCGAGACAGTGAGAAATGTAAACCAAGTTGTCAAGCAAAGATCTATGACTCCATCACCAATGAATATCCCAGGCTCCAACCAGTCTTCGGCGATGAACTCGCTCATTTCCAGTTGTGTCAGCACTCCACGTTCCAGTTTCTATGGGGGAGACATCTCTAACATTGTGATAGACAACAAGACCAACAGCATCATCCTAGAGACAGACTCTGAGAATGGGTCAGTACTGCAGCACTTAGCTTTGTGGGTTTATTTTGTTTTGTTTTTGTTCTTAATTCTGACATAGAGGCAAGGAGATTCTATTTTCCTCTTTTCATCTAATATTGTGCAACTATCTTCAAATGTTACTTTTTGTGCTTTTAGTTCTTCAGCACTCATGCTTTTTCAAAGCACTGTGTATCAGTTTCTGCAGTTTGCACCTGTTTGGAGATATGTCTAGGTGACACAAAGAGAATATGTGGTTTTACATGGATCAATACTTATGTTTATGTACATTTTCACAGTCATACATTCATGCTATAGAATTCCAGCCTTAGATGATGCAGCTGCATCCAACTTTGGATCTTAAAGTGGTGAATGTATAGGAAGATGTTGAAAACCTACTATGAAAACTTATGCAGTAAACCAGTCAGTTAAGTTAGGATTTTACTTTCCATCTACTTGTCTCTTCCCTCAGTGTAGCTCCAGCTTATGCTTCATATACGTCATAGAAAAAAACTACTTAACGTCTCAAAACAAGCAATGAATGTTTATTATCACTGTATGCTTGTGTGACTTAATGATTTATTCTTGCAGTGCTGTCCCTAAAAGACTTGGCCTTCTCACTTGAGTTTATGTGATCATAAGAGAGAGACTAGTAAACATCTCTCAGTTCTTAGTAAGAGGAAGTTCTTAGTTAAAGCACAGCTTTTCCAACCAGGAACTAGGATTCAAAATGGTTTTGATGGTAAAAGAGAGAAAATATTGGCATTTGCCTTCGAGCAGCTCGCTTGAAGTGTGGCGAGTTGTTTCTAAGCACAGTAATGTGAAGTTTGAATGTCTCAAAACTGTCGCGTGAATATGGTTTCTCAAATAGTCTTTTTCCCACCCCTACCTTTTTCTTTTTTTCTTTTCTCTTGTCCCGTTATGCTCTAGAAATGAAGACAGAATGAAGAAGCCTGGAACTCCAGGGACGCCAGGCTCCAGTGACCTAGAGACTGCCCTTCGCAGGCTGTCCCTTAGGCGGGAGAATTACCTCTCGGAGCGGAAGTTCTTTGAAGAGGAGCAGGAGAGGAAGTTGCGGGAGCTGGCAGAAAAGGGTGAACTCCGTAGTGGTTCCGTTACTCCCACAGAAAGCATCATGTCTCTGGGAACTCACTCCAGATTTTCAGAATTCACTGGATATTCAGGAATGTCTATCAGCAGTCGCTCCTACCTACCAGAAAAGCTTCAGATTGTGAAACCACTAGAAGGTGATAACAAAGGGCCTCGGCCTTTATCTGTTCTTCTAAGTGACTCTTTGTGGTCTCTTATCCATTATCAGAAAGCAGGAAATCTTTGCAATACATATTCTTTTTACTTTAGGGACAGTAATCCACGCTGTTGGTTTGAAATCTTTTAGCTGCTGCATTTTTCTACAAGCCTTAAAAGTGTTAGGAAACAAATCCAACCAAGGGAAGAAAATATTACAGGCTATACATGCATAAGCAGTCCACCCTCACATGTGAGCTAAATCTCAGTGTTGCTGTTTCATACTTAGAAAAGGAAGGTGTTTGTGTATCTGAAAATGAGTAACAGAGTGTTAGTTCATCCGCTCTCATTTCTGTAGATGTCTGCAAAGACCTTTGCTTTGAATAGACCAGTTGGTTTAATAGGACTACCTTTGTGATTAAAAGTGACCTTTGCACTTTTATTGACTGAGTGGCCACACGAGTCTCTATGGCTTTGGTTTCACATGTGAAATAGGGTTTCTTTAGCCAAATTTTCTCTACGTATTGTTGTCAGCACTAGAGCTTAATTTCAGAGCAAAGTGCAGTTCTGTAATCTGCCTAACAAAGCTGGTGGTACACAAGAATAGCATAGTCAGACTGGTTTTCTTCAGAACTCTCAGGTTGTTGCTGGCAGTGCAAATTGAATAAATTCCTCCAGATTTTAAACAAAAGCCTATAGCACTGCAGAAATGACAGTAGTTATGCAATGTAGCTTTGGTTTCTTTCTGTTTTGGTCCTTCCTCCCCTCAGACAGAATTTCTCTGTTATATTATGTTGTCTGTGTCATTTGTTCATCTTTTTAGAGGTTTTTTTTTTTTTGTCTATAAAAAGCCTGTAGCATAACACATACTCAGAAGCTAAATCCAACCCTTTTTGTGTCCTGAAGAAAGTATGTGCTGTATCTGCCTATTCAAATGAAACTATAGCCATAGCCACGAGTCCATGCTGTTTTGCAGATTGTAGTAGTTTGTTTACATGATTGCTTTTCAGTGGTCATAAAAAGCATGTTACATCATGAGAAAGGGGATGATCCAGCTTCATTTAAGTTACTGTTTTTGCTACCGCTGTAATAGATTTCTGTCACCATCCCATTATATCTGCTTTTTTTTCTTCCAATAAACTCTTTAATTCCTTATCATCTTTCTATCTGACTGTTTTGTTGGATTTTGTTTAAATAATTTTGTTTATTATTCCCACTGGGTGATTTTTTTCCTTAAAATTATCTGCTGAAGTACTTCCAGCATTTGGTTTTACATCTCATTTATGGTATGCTTGTGTCTGCCTGTTTCATAGGTTTACTGTTTGTTGTCTTTTATTAAACACGTTTATTATTTTGTTCCTCACTTCAGCACAGTTTCTTTCCCGTGTGTTTTTCATGAAGTTTAATTCTGTTTTTTGTTTTTGTTTTTGTTTGTTTTTTTTAAACTTCATGCTACTGTGGCAAAATAGTACCTGCAAACTGCTACCAGTAGTTGTGGTTTTGTTTTGTTTTCCTAAGGATACTCTTGCCCTAAAATGGGGTAAGAAAAGGTTGGTTCTGTATTATTCAGGTTAGTGCCTTCTCCTTTAAAGCAGTCAAATCCCACAGTAAAATAAATTGTGTGACAGAGGCCCTAAGGAGTGAATTATTTTTTCTTTGCATCTTTTAAGAACAGAATGTCTGCTCAAATTGACTTGCTTTAGTTACACTCTGGTGAGGTTGGTTTTTTTTTTTTTGTTTTGTTTTGGTTTTGGTTTTGTTTTTTTAACTAAACAGCTGCATTTGTAGCTTCTTGTACCTTAGGCACAAAATATCACTCCCTGTGGACTATAAGAAAACTAATGTAACTTAGAAAACTGTCTAGTGGGAGTCTGGGATTGAATATAGGACAAGGACTCCTCCCTTCATTTGGCTTTTTTTTTATTTCTTTAAGTCAGTTTACAAATGAATGTTCACAACTATTAATTGCTTTTTGCATTTGTGTTAATTTTCTCTGTGGAAAAGTTAAAGCTCGCTTACACACGTAGTATGAGATTGATGTTAAAGTAATAGAGGTGCATAGAAATGCTGATGTCCTCCTTTCCAAAAGAAATTGATGACATGTAGCATCATAAGAAGTGTTAAAACTCGAAATACAGTTATTCTGCTGAATATATTTCCTCAGGAAAGATATAAAATATTATTAACCTGGTACATTTATTCTGCAGAGTTTCTCTCAGTTTTTGTGACACATGAAGTGAAAAAGTTTACATCTTCAGAAGCTTGTTGGTAGAAGTTCATTGGCAACAGGATTTTACACTTACATGCAGTACAGGGTTTTTATTTGTTAAAGGGCAATGTGAAGGAAAGAACTTGACCTTTCTGACAGTTCAGAAATAAGAACAAATTAGAGGAATGTGGTTTTTTTACTGTTATTTATTCTGGCACAGTAAAGATCTGTGTCTCTCAAGCCTTAAGGGTACCAATCAGTCTGAATCCTCCATAGTCTCTCAAAACTTGCTAAAAATAAACAGGACCATAATCCAAAGTAGCCCAGCAGATCCAATTATTCTGTACTGTGGAATCTTTTCACGTTGAACTAAAAATTACAGGTTTTAAAAAGTGACATAGATAGACATCATTGCAGCACTACCCACTGAGCTCAGCTATTGCAAGGGAAGATATTTTCTCAGTTTATTTCCTATTTACAATAAGCTTCCTGCAATGCAGTACGCTTTTTGAGAAATTATTTGCAATCAATGGGATTTTTCTTTCAAATGCAAAATAATGTTCCTCCCCTGGTTATTTAAGTGTGTTAGGGTTTTACATATACCATGCAACAAATTGAACATCCTTAGTCTTTTAATGGTGGCGAGACATTGTATGCTTGTTTATTGAATTGAGTCACTGTTCTGTTTTGGGGAGAGAAGGCAGGAGCAACACCACAAAAAGCGCTCTGATTTGAACTGACAGAGATGAAAATGAAGAAGCCTTGTTAATAAGACCTGGAAAGAATAGTTTTAAGCTACATGTTACACAGTTGTGACTAATAGGCACATATGGGAAAATGTTGGCTTTTGCAAGTGATGTTTAGCTGGTGTTTGAGGAATCAACCAAGGCCTTCCCTGATTTCAGTGGGCGCATCTTGGTATATCAGTTTAATCTGATGTGTGGCTATTTGTGACTCATTGTCTCGTGTTGAACACTGTATGTTGAATGCTTTTCTTTGGAAAATGCACTCAAAACATTTTTTCTGCCAAGGATGAAGCTGCAGGTATGGTAGCATTTAGTTACGTAGTAGCCGACTGTGTGTAGTGTAGAGGCCCTGATTAGGCTCCATCTGAGTATTTGGACTGGATGTATAGCCCAGAAGTCTTACTTGCTTACACATGCTTGAAGTTGCTGTGGCTTTCTAACACATTAGAATGCTGACTTTGCTGTGTCCTCCTGTCAGCGACCAGTAGTAAATACTAGCATGTTTCTAGCACCTTTCTTAGTGTGAGCTTAATGCGGGAGTATGTGGTTTCTGTTCTTAAAGCTTTCAGTTCGACTCTTAAATATAATTTCTTCTATTCCTGCTTAACCCTGTGAATTTAAGGAGATGAGAATAATGATGGGGAGGAGATGTGCATGTGCACAAGTATGCTACATTCTGCCACCAGGCTTTGCCTAAGTGCTGATGTGATCAGTTTATTTCCTACTGATCTGGAAACGCTGAAGCAGCTTTGCCTTGTAGCATGTCTTTCTAGAAGTATTAAGACTGGTTCTTGGAAACTCCAAACTATTAGTGAGTCTGAGGTTTGGACTTCTGGATAAACCAAGTGAGATTTTTGGCCTTTTGGATTCTGGATTGGTTACTGATTTATTTGTGGTTGTCTTTTTGTTCCCTTTCAAGGTTCTGCCACTTTGCACCACTGGCAGCAGCTGGCTCAGCCTCACCTGGGTGGGATCCTGGACCCGAGGCCCGGGGTTGTCACTAAGGGCTTCAGGACCCTGGACCTCGACCTGGATGAAGTGTACTGCCTTAATGACTATGAGGAAGATGAGACAGGTGACATTTCTTACAAGGGCCTAACTACCTCGACGCCAGTTCAGCACACAGAGACCTCAGGTGAGAGGTCACAAGCACAAGTGACTGTTTCAGACAACAAGAATAACCCCCGCCAGTCTCAGGCTTTCACAGAGGAGGTGCCGGAGTCCGCGGCTGACGATGATGAGGGGTCTGGTGAGGGAAACTCATTAAGTCCAGTAAAACTGACGTCTTTACAGGATTTTGATTACTGGGCCATTCTCACATCTCTCCAGAACAGCATCCATAATATCGCTTTGTGTGTAGCATCTGCACGGTAACGTGTGCGGTGGTTAGAACGTAACCATTCTAACATTGGCTCAACAATCCTTTCTTAAATAATCTTTTATTTTGACACTTTTTTTCAGTAACAGAATCCGTGGTCAATATTTTACATTACTTTGATAAGAGAAGGCTGCTAAAAGAAAATGATTTATTCACAAATCTCTGTGTGGCACGTGTGGGACTTGTATGTGTACTGAGTGCACGCTCACTTCAGTGTGTATTATGTATAGACAATATGCATTTTGTATGCTTACAGTGTAGATATTTTCCCAACTATTCATAAAGGGTGATTCCATACTTCAGATTTTATATTTGGGGAGGAAAAACAAAAAAGATAAAATGATGACAAAAGGTGCATCTGAATTGCCCTTGCTGAAACAAATGGAAGTGCCTTAAAATCAAGCAAGGAAATTCTTGCGAGTTTAATTCATTTACCTCAGATACAGGTATCTGGTTTTAAATTTTCTTTGGGATAAAACTTAAATTGAGATAAATAACTAACAGGATGTTTTGGTGCCAAAAATGATGTTTTCCTCACTTCCTGGCCATCACACTATTCTTGACTTCTATCCTTCATATTTATACCACATAAAGACATTTTGTAATGATTCAGAGCAACATGGATTATTAGGTGGCTCTGAATGGATGTTTTCAGTCCATTATTGTATGAAGTTGCAAGTTCTCAGAGTATAGATGTGTTGTGAGTTTGCATGATTTCTTTCTTTGTTGGTTTGGTTTTGATTTAATAAGCTTCATAAGATTGCTCGGTCTTTAAGATTTCCACTGGTAAAGAACTTTACTTAGTCCTGAACTAGAAAATTACCAGAACTCCCTTCAGTCTTCTTAATTCGTAGCTACTTTAAAGAAGGATGCTTCCTTCACCCTCTTTTTTTTTTTTTTTAGAATAAATCATAATTTATTATTTGACTGATCTTTGAAAGATCAGATGATTTCTCAGGGCTAGACAGCAATATTTCTGTTTTTTTGTTTGTTTATTTATTTGTTTTTAGGGTTGAATATCCATTGCTCTCATTAACGGGGCAGTTCAGTGTTGTCAACTACAGAACATATCAGTCAGTTGTAATAAGGCTAAACCTCATCCAAACCCTTCAGCTTCCCTTTCCATTTGCAAAAATTGGCTTTATTCTATGAAACTGTTCTGGTATAACAGAGTTTTTAATTTTTTATATTAATATGGATATAAATAGTGCCTCCACAGATTTACAGTTGTACAGTTTTGTCCAGGTATTTATTTTTCGAAGAGTCTAAATAATAACAGCAGGAAAAGCACAAGATCTAGGAAACATGGACTGAAATAATCAAAGACCAAAGTAATTGAACTTCTTTTTGGTCTACAGAAGAAAATATTCAAGAAAAGATATGATTTATTTTAAAATGTTTTGCTACAGGGAGGAAGGGAACAATCAGTTTTTCAATGTACTGAAGATAAAATAACAGTGTGAAAGTCTGTTTGGGCAAAGAATCTTCCAATAACAAAAGCAATCAACACAGGAACATGTCAAAGGTTGTGAAACTTTATTGTCATGTTCTCTATATAGAGAGGGGTATAGGTAACAGCTTTTTATTCTTTTAAGAACAGATGAGAAAAACGTCCGTGTAAGGATTTGGAAAAGTTGTTTATTTGGAGGACAAATATGAATTTAGGCCTGTGTTATAGTCACAAATTGGCAGAGAAAGAGTTGTGTTCATCTCCATTTCCTTTCTTGGTTACGGTTTCAGTGCCAGTCACTGTAGAACAGGCATTTCCTAGCAACTGCTGATTTTTCCTGGAAGACTTTAGTTATCTCAGGCATTTAGGCATATTCCCTACATTATAATTTGTGAATAAAATCTTTGAAGTTATGCTTGTGATCTTATTTGGATTGTTTGCTGAGTAATTTTGATACTTCACAGAGGTTGGTCAAAATGATTAACTTTTGTCTAGGACAAACAAATTGACTGCAGACTTCCTGTTCTTTTTCCTTCATCCACATTGCCTGGCTGCTTAGGATTTCAGAGTATCCATAAGCTGCCATGTTACCTATTTCATTGCTCAGATGAAGTAAGGATACTGCTGTGTCTGCTTTTTGTTGAAGCAACTTGTCAGGTGGCATACAAGATACACTGGATGTTTTGAGAGTAGGCACTTATTAATGTGGCAGTGCTCTTCTGAATCCACTAGCTGTCCACTGAAGAATAATTTATGGAAGCAGAAAGATGTATTCCTAGCTTGTGGCTTGATTTTGTATTTTAATATTGAGCAGCCACTCTCTTGAAAAGTCTCCTCAGCATTCTTTGTGCCTATCCTATCTTCTATCCTATGTAACTATCCTAGGTTTCTTGTTAAGAATTGCAGTGCAGGCAGGGGTCTGTATGGACGTGTGTGTGGTACCCCGGAAGGCTGTCAGAGCCACTAGTCAGCACCTCATTGCTTGCCTGGTTCCAGGAGCCGTTCTAGGCTGTGGTGTACAGAATGTGTAGAGAATTGGAAGTAAAATAAAACAAAAAGGGAATGAGATAAATTTTTTGGATACAGTGCTTGATTGCTTATGATGCAAGATAGATCCCTTGTGGAAAAATCAGATGTAAGTGATTCATGGATGGCAGAAAGAAATTTCTACAGATGCTATTGGAAGACCACAGAAGGAGTCACTGCAGAGCTACAGCTCTACTAACCTAGAAACAAAATATCTTCGGAAATAAACAGCCTATCAGGACCATTTCTAGCAGTTGTAAATCATCTTAGCCTTTTGGGTAGTCACCTGCTCTGTTTGTGTGTATGCTGTGAAGGTTATATCTTACCCTTTTGTCTTCTCTGGTGGAGTACTGTGAGGTCCTGTTCCTCTTGTGATGTTACTATGTAGAGAGCTGCTCTGGGTGAATTTGAGAAGAAAACAAAGTCGAGTGTCCAGAGAGAAGAAATTCCTGGTAGTGCCAAAGATGTCTTGTAGCCAAAGTAAACATATTCAGAACAGAATATCAGTTGCATCTTGTGGAGTGTTAGAGTCAGAAATTAGTGTGACTAAATAAGAAACGTTATGAAAGTTACAATCCCTATTTATTTATTTTTTTTTGTCCCACTGTTGAGAAATGTAGTATTAATTGACATGTCAAGTAACTTCCTTACCACCATATACAGATTGTATCCTAATGATGGCACTGAATATTTCAGAAGAAATTAATATGCATGCAGTTTATGATCTGTATTCGGTCTGTTGGAACTACATATTTTGTGTGAGCTCAGTAACTTGACAGAGGATTGATTATAAATTCCTGAATTGCAGATTTAGCTACTACCAGAAATAGATTGAAATTTGTATACCACTTGAATGGAGACTCTTCAGCATTTTTGGAATGGTAAAGAAGTTACAGGACAAGGCTATGGTAACACCATCTAGGAGGGTTATCTTCTTCAGCACAAATTTTTATTAACCTCAGCATGTTTTTTATTCTTTGAAACTGTAGTATATTTTAAAACTGTATGAAGTCTGTTGTTTGTTAGTTTGTTGTTTTAAATTGCTGCCTTTCAGGTACATGTTTCCCTTCAACAAAAAAGAAAAAGCAACAAAGCAAAACAAGCCATTCAAGCACTTAACATTCTTCAAGTTGAACTGTTGTGACTGTTCTTATTTTGGAATTAAAAGGACTACTTAATTAAATTTTGGCATGTATGTAATTGAGTGTTAATCTTGGGTGCACAAACTGATCTTCCAGTACTTGAGTTTGCTAGGTGCACTGATGGGTTGCTTTGCTTTCAACAGAGAGTGTGTACATAACATTACAGGATCAGCCTCCTGTACTTCATTTTTAGACATAAATATTGGAGATCTTTTCAAATAGATGCCTAAAAATCACAAAAACACATCATGAATGTCTTACATTTGAGTTGTTTTAAGAAGGGTTACTATATATGCTTATAGTAAGAGGTTATCATTGTATAGAAAAACAATAAATTGTGTTACTCTTAGAACTAAGATATGGATGCATATTTAAATATATATTTTTTTCAAATAGCATGAGTATGTCACAGATTTTTTTACTTGATCAGCATTTGCTGTCTGTGCCGTTGAAATGCCAGAGTTTCAGTTTGGGGATGAAGTCATCATGTTGAAGCCATATTAAATACGTCAGAAGTCTTTTTACATCTGTATTCTGTGATTATGTGAGAAGGAGACCTGAGCCGAAAGAAAGCTAAGAAAATCCTGTCAGAAGGATATCTGCCTTTTCTGAGGTTTCAGTCTCTCTCTCTTTCCAAAGGCAGAATAAATAGAAAGTTTGAAAAGTTCAGGAAGAACTTTTGACAGGAGTAACGTTCCTGATAGAGATACATGTATTCTCAGAGGTTTAGAGAAGTCAGGCTTATTCCCAAAGACAATCTTTACCAAAGTATGTCGTTCTCAGGAGGCATTTAAACCACTTTAGCACAGCACTACGCGCACATTGTGGAGCTTTTAGTTTACCACCTAACTCTGTTGTGTTTCAGTACTTAACCCCTCTATCAGATTCAGCATATCCTATATTCTCTCTGTCATATCAGCCAGGAGATTTTGGTGCAGGTTTTTTTTCTTTGCACTGAGCAGATGGCCCATAAACCCTGAATGTACTCAGAGTGGATCTGAAACAGCCCTGAGCTACAGAAAAATCAACTTTGTGTTTTAAGTAGGGAAGGTTCTATTTCACCACAAGATGGAGCTCTCTGCAGACAGGTTCTGGATTAGTATCTGGGTTTGGTTTTTTCTTCTTTGGTGTTTGAGAAGACGTCTTTACTGCAGTGTTTGTGCTTATGGGAGAGTCGCTGTGAGCTGTAATGTTTTGCATTTTTTCCCAAATGCCTAAGAATTTATAGAATAAAGCTTAAAAAGGTAAAGCATATTTAATTACTATAAGGCAAAACACAATACAGCTGCAATCTAGGGGTTAGTTACATTCTTAATTCAGGGGAGAAGTGTGTGTGCTATTTAGTTTGGAACTATTCCTAATGGACAAGATTACGTGATTTTTCTATACATTTTGTTAAACAATTATGTACAGTTTGTTTTTCATGCAGATATGGAACTTGTGAATTGTCTGCTTTTTGGAAGAGGAAGGTATAAATAAAACAGATTTGTTTTCAGCCACAGTCACGGGAAACAGATTTTCCTAGGATCAAACCTGTGCAAAACAGATGGAGGAAGAGTCACTCAGATACAGTCTCTTTTAGCCATTGGTATTACAGATGTTTACTGGCAATGCTAGCTTTGTACATTGAAAAAAACAGTTTATTCTTAAACCCCTACTGCTCTTTTCTTTATTGCTCCATGTTACAACTTTTGCTGTGTATGTGAAAATAGAATTATGAAATTACATATGACTTATTCAAAACTTTATACCAATTCAGATTATGGCCATTCTTATGAAAAATTACTGGGTTAGGAGTGAATCGTTCTGTTTCTATTTTATGAACTTTGTTCATTTACAGCCACAGGTTCTCACTCTCTTTGTATTGTGCCAAAAGGATGGAAAATGCAACAGCAGTATGATTCATCCCATTGTTGACTGTTGGAGGATGCAGCTGGTACAGAACTTTCTTAGTGGTATTTGCGGATGGAATACATCCTTGGAAATCGATTTTCATTGATTGTTTTGATTTGCTTCCTCTTACTAGAGTCAAGTGATTTCTCTACTTTTAGCAGCCTTCTCCTATCTCTGACTCATTAATAACAATGAGTCTTGCTTTTGCTAATGCAGCTGCATATCTTCAATGTGCCTGTTTCCAATCTGAGGAGATACCCAATGGATATTATGAATGAGGACGATTCACTTACTGTATTACAGCTATGTGCTTCTTTGGGTTGAGCTTGCAATCTGAACTGGCATTGCTTTATTTTGTTCTCTATTCATCATCCAGGGATAACTTTGTTTCTACTTGATTTATGTCACAGTCCTTCGTTTCCTCTAAATAACCAATTTTCTTTCATGTCTAGTTATTTGAGCTCTTTCTCCAGACTTTCTTTAAACTCTCTACAGTATGGAGAGAATCATGATTGCTAGGCTGTGCTCCCTTGTAATAACTTTATAGTGCTCACACTAATCTCTAAAGCAACTGGATTCCTGAAGCGTCATAATTACCATCTCTGGAGGTGAAGTAGAGCTTGTTGTTATGTTATGCTGTGCTAACATTTGAGTGCATTAACCTGACACTCCAGTGGGGTTTGTTTTTTTTTTTAAATATCCTTCTTTAATGTACAGCAATCATTCTGGTACTTATTACAAGTTAGCTTGACTCACATTGTCATATGCTTAGCCACTTCTGCTTCCACTGTTCACACTCCCTGTGCTCTGCCCTTCACACAGTGCTTATGTGTTCCTAAGGGACTACCTAAGCGTGCACACTATTTTGAGCTGTGATACTTTGTACATAGAAAAGGGAACACAGCCACAATTTAGACCAGCCTTGCTTCTGCTAAGCATCTCTGGGAGTTGGGGATGGTGTCTGATCTAGTTGGTCTGTCTTGTCTGTCCTTTGCAATGTGTTGGATATTTGTTACTGTGGTATTGAAATGTGGCTTCCTTGGGGGAATGGCTCAAGAGGATTGGGTAGAAACAAGAGGGAGGGAACTGCACACAGTTTCTGTTGTGCATGTCTTTTGACCACTGCTAAGTTTGGATATTAACAGAACCTATGCAATCATGATATCTTTGATGTAATACTTAACTCTGGGTGTTCTTCAATCAGCTTTTCAGATGCATGGCTCTTAAATTCTCTAGTTATTTTGCAATGACCATGGCTGCATTATACAGCAGATTAATGCATCCACAGAAGTATCTCTACTAAGAGGAAGGCAATTGGACAAAGTCCATCAGCTTTTAAATTGTGAGCTTCTTTTCCCAGTTAATGATACATTAACAGAGGGAAATCTTTACAGCCACAGTTACAGGGGAAAGTGCTTTACTACTACAGTTTAAAAACTGCTGTATTGTGCAGCTGAGGACATGCATTCTTAAAGAACCTAAGCACATGCATAGGGGAAATGTCAAGATGCACAGTAGTGGATCCAAAAAATTATCACTTTCCTTACCATGGATGTGAGAAGAGAGAAACAGCGCTGTGTGTCCACCCCTCACTGCCCCGACTTTTTGATCTGTTCCTGTAGCACTAGCAAGCTGGATCCATTACTGAAAAGTGATGGGGATACCTCTCTGTGGATCAATCTCAATGCAGAAGTGCATGAGCATTCAGCAAATCTTAGTGCCCTTTAGCTGCTGGTACTAGAGAACATTTGTTGTTATTTCCTGCCGATGAAAGTTGCTGGTTTAGATGAGGGCTAGCATTTCAAGTGTTGCCTTGTCTAAATCTGTTTTCAGCAAGACTTTTCTGCAATGGTATTGATCATGGGGAAGCTTCAGAAGAACATCTTAGCATTGGCCTTGGAATCTTAGATATGTTTGGAGAAAAGTGTGTTATAACACCATAGCAGTTGTATATTTCACTTCTCTTGCATTGATCCTGCCTGAGGTATCTCATCACTTTTTGCATCTGTCTTATCAGTACACAGAAGTTTGGTTTTTTGTTTTTTGGGTTTTTTTTTTTCCTGTGTAAAATGCAAAGAATTTGCTTTTTTTTTAATTTAGTACCTCATCCTGGGAAGTGCATGTCACAAACCAACTCCACCTTCACCTTCACCACCTGCCGCATTCTGCACCCTTCTGATGAGCTCACACGAGTCACACCAAGGTAAGGGTTTCCCATGATGGCAAAGCCTTCAGCTGTGTCAGAGAGTTTCCCTATGAGGAAATGCGAAGTAATGGCATGAGCAAAAGCATCAGCCACACTGGTGAATTAGTGCATTTCTGAAATTGTTCCTCCTCTTTTCAGTTGCCTCAAGCTGATTTTATTTGGCAGGCACTTATAATGTTTTAGACAGCCAGTCAAAGCAGCTTAAATTTTATTATCTGCAGTTAAAAATATTGCAGGTTGACAAATAATGTAAGCTTGTTTCCAGTATCCAAAGCTAGCTATCCCAAACTAGCCACAGATGCTATGCACGAATGATCAGAATGTGGTGTTGACCCAAGTGTGCATCTTCTGTCTTGTCTAAAATAAAAAAAAATGAAGGAGATTTTTCTCTAAAGGACAAACTGAAATCTGTAGTGTGGGACAAAGAGAGATATGCCAGTAAAGAAACATAGAGGTAGATGCTTCAGTAGTACCCAGGAAGTACATGAGGAATGGGGGAGGAAACACAACTTAAACCAGGGTGCTGTCTACTCTATCCCTTGGTTAACTGTTGGAAATAAGATCTTAGCAGCCAGACTAAAACCAGTGGACTGGCTTGATAATAGTAGTTGGTATGTATGGGAAAACCCTTATGGAAGGCGTAGAGATGAGAACTGAGGAGGGGGAGTGAATTTCATACCTAGAGAGGACAATTTCCTTCCTTAGCAAATCGGAAGTTAAAGTGTGTTTTTCTGTTTAGAAGGACAATGCCTCATTGCTTTCTCTATCCCTTTCAGCTCCTATGGGGGAGTGTACCCCTGTGTAGGTACCCATTCAGAGATGGTGTGTCTAGACTTGTTTAGACATCAGATGGGCACTGGCCACCTAAGGAACGCGTGAGAAGTAAGGGTATTAAATATGAACACCTCTGAGGTGATAAATACATGTAAAGGAAATAGGTGATGATTAAATGTAACTTTTCTGCTTCCCTTTCCGACTGTAGTGAGCTAATCGTGGCCTGGCTCGTTTTTCTTCATTCTCTCTTATCTTTCTCCTCAACTCTGCTGCTGAAGAGACCCCTTTATTTGGCTGCAATTCTATTTCATTCTTTTTATTGTTGAATTGCTGTTAACTGTGGTTGTAATAAACTCCCTGATCATGCTGGTTACTAAATCTAACAGATCAGCCATAGCTGACAGCTAAATTCAGTACATTGCCAGGTCACTTGATTACTCCAAAATTCATAACTGGTTCGGGAGGAAAAAGACCAAAATAAACGCTGTGATGTATTCAATGGGCACATTGAAGGAGCTCCTCCTTACCGACTATAAATGATTCTTCACAGGTCATGTGAGAAGGATGAGGAAACTGCATTATGTCACGTTATGCTGAGAGGAGATGTAGGGCAGACTCTAGGACCCAGCGTGCAGGGGGTGAGCAATGCTGCCTGTGCTGGCAGGGCCATGTGGAAGGAATGCCCGTGTCTGTGGCACCAGCTAACCCCAGCAGTTCAGATACTCTCCTGACTGGTTTCATTTGAACCTGGCCTCTAACCCAGGCTCTGCTCTAACCTGACTAAATTTCAGCCAGCTCCATGAGTTGCTCGTTTGTTTGTTTCTTCTCTCAGTCTAACTCTGGCACTGTCCCTGGGCTCATTTGCTGAGCCTAGACTGAGCCTGTTTCTGTGTTGTTCTGCAGTGTTGGTCAGTTTGAAGGGGAAAGTATTTCTCGTTTTAAGTAATATTGAAATGATCAACCAACCAAACAACAAAAAAAGCCCAGCACCTACATAATACCCACTTCCTTTCAGGGATGTGTTTTTTTAACTGCACTGTAATGAATACCAGTACTGACAAATGCGTATAGATGCTATTCTAACTGCTTCTGATACTGAAATCTGGGGCTGGGGGGGGAAGAAAGCAATTCAAGTGCTGTAGTTCTCGTCTCATAACTAGGACATCTTAGAAGCTTCTTGTCTTGAGTTTCCAAAATGCACTTCATCCTGTCCTGCAGGAAGTCAGTTCACAGAGTAAGCTCCCTTCCTCTTTCTGCTCCCTCCGTTGTGCTTCTCAAGATTTCTTTTGTACTTGCATTAGGGGAGATGCATCACAAACTGCAGTTGCAGCTGTGAAGATGTAGCTTCCATCAGTGCTTATAACAGGAGCCGTGAGCTAACTCTTTGTTTCTGCTCAGCCTTACCTTCAGAGTTTTGTGTGTGTGGGTCTGCGTGGTCTTAGCTTTGCTGGGAATCCTCCCCTGCCAGTGGCAGTTCTGGCAAAGTGAAGAGGATTCCTAATGATACTTTCCTGTAGCCCAGCTGCTGCCTGTACTGACTGCCACAGCCCACAGGGTGGTGTGAGACGACAAATTTGGGGGCAGCTCGGCGAGGCTGCTTTTCAAATTATGCTATCCTATGTATAAATTCTCTCAAAACTGTTTCACTACATTTTACAGGTAGGAATATGTGGGATTCCTCTTGCTGAATTGTAGGAGGGGAAAAAAAAAACCTTTATAATTTTACTGCTTTTAGTAGAAGTTGTTGCAGTTCAAATCGTGGTAGAGATAATGTTGGTTAGATCCTATTTAGCCAGGAAGACAAGACCTGAGACTTGCTAACATCAGGTCAATATTTCATCATTTAAGGAGTACCACAGAGATGTTAGTGCTGCTGATTCTTAGGAGATCAGTGGACTAGAGTTTGTCAGCTGATAGCTGTATGTGATTAGACAAAGCTCTCATCAGAAACTCAACAAAGCCTCCTAGGATTTCCCATTTCAGCCATAGTAGTGTTGATATAAGGTTAAATTTGTCTGTTATTATATAGGCCCTTTTGTCCTTATGGAAAAAAAAAGATGCAATTATTTTGCCTGAGACGTAGCTACACCTGGAAATCCAGCCAGATTATTTCAGTATGGCTGTTTGATTCATTCCTTGGTGTGGAGAACCCAACTGCAGTTGAAGTTGCATGCTATGGCTGAACCAACACAACAGCTTGGCTCTTTGGAAAAAAGAAATCCCACCCCTATCTCTGTTCCCCCTCCCACCTGCTTGGTTTATCCCTCTCTTGCTTTGGCTTTGGTGTTTGTCTGACTCTTTGCTGAGTGCTTTCTGTTTGCTAACCTGGCAAGGTAATGAGGAAGATTTCCATCTTTGAGCAGTGATAAGCTCTCAGGTCAGTAAATTCTTGTTAGCATCAGCTTTTGCATTGTTAAAGACTTTGAGAATGCCACTAGAGGAATGAATCAATGCTTAAGGTAATATTACTGTGGATTTTGCTTTTTTTGTGTGAACATACATGGCGAAAACATGGCTGATATCCTCAGCATGGTTAGAAATTGCCAGAAAACTTCTTTTTAAAGCTCCATAGCACCCTTGGGATTCTCCCCAAAAGAAGTGAACTTGAAGAGTTATGGGTGACCTACGCACCTTATTTCTGCAGTGACTGAGTACACCATGGCTTGTTGGTGAACGGTGTACCTTGGACTGCCACAGATTTTGAGTTGGGATTGTATGCAGGTAGATGTGTCTTTGCTGACCAAATCTGTGACTATCAAGTATTTTTTTTTTTTTTTTAATTTTTTTTTAAGAATGAGTGGTGTCAGAAACACTCAAACTTTCAGCATCTACGAGATGTCATACTATGGTACAAAGGATTTCGAATGCCTTTGTACCGATAATTCATTTGAAATAGATGCTTGCATTAAGTCTTTGTTCAGATAGTTGACTTACTAGGAAGAGGATGATCTAACAAAATGATTTTCAATGCTATTTGATGTGCCTTGAGAAATTTCAAACTCTAATAACCAACTTAAGAAAGAAATACTCAGTAAGACAGCAGTAACCATAAGTATGTAATGTTTGCCACTTGTTCTAAATACAAATTATCAGTGTAACGTTTACTTGCCCTCTGCTTAAACAGATTATTTTGAAAAGAAAGAACTAGATCTGGGAGAAAATTTAGCCATGTTTCAAACTGTAGAAACCACTATTTTAACTGAATTAACAGTAGAACGGCTCTTTGTCATGCTTGGCTTGCTCTTAGTTATCAGCTACGTGCTGGCCAATCGATGACCAAGAGTTTGACTCTATTTTTTTCATTTTGATGGTTGTTCACACTGCTCTGTATCACCATCAAAAGTCAGGTCCCACATCCCCTTCTCCTTAAACACAGACAAATTCTACATAAGAGAAGAAGGGCTAGACCTTGCAGAAGTGCATGTTGGTGGTAACAATTCCAAATTCCAGAAGCATTGCTCACAAATGCTTCTATAGCTAATATGTTCCCTTCTTCCCTTGGCTTTGCTGTGACCCAGCAGTACCAAAATGCCCAGCAGTTAGGTGCACTCAGAAGCCACACTAGAAGACTGTCCCTTTGTTTCCTTGTCTCACGGAAGCAAGTGAGAGCTTATGGCTAGTGGATAGGGAAGAAAAGCCAAAGAAGTTGATCACAGACCTCTCAGTTTAGTAGTTTATCAGAAGAAATGTTGGGGTGGGTTGTTGAGGAATGCACTAATCCCTTGAAACTGCCTGCATAGGGGAGAGATGCATTTTGTAAGAGGTGTTTGTGTTGCTGACATTTGTGAGGAGCTGGGAAATTTACATTTTCCCATGCACTCTCAAAATGGATAGAAGTCCTTTCTCAAGGCTAAAAATCTTGCTTACAGTTTTAATTCCTTAACGAGAGAATAATTTGACTGCCTCTTTGCTTTCAGCCTTAACGCAGCACCTACTCCAGCTTGTGGCAGCGTTAGCAACTTGAAAGGCACCCCTGTGGCTACTCCCTGTACTCCTCGGCGTCTGAGTTTGGCCGAATCCTTCACAAACCTGCGGGAATCCACGACGACAATGAGCACATCTCTGGGGCTGGTGTGGCTGCTGAAGGAAAGGGGCATCTCGGCAGCGGTGTACAATCCGCAGAGCTGGGACAGAGCCAGCAAAGGCACCCTCCTGAACACGTATTCCCCTAAGATGGCAATCATTCCTTCCACTCCACCAAACTCACCTATGCAGACACCTTCTTCTTCCCCTCCGTCTTTTGAGTTCAAGTGCACCAGCCCACCTTATGACAACTTCTTGGCTTCGAAGCCTGCTAGTTCCATCTTGAAGGAGGTGAGGAATAAAAAGAACATCAGGAACAGCGAGAGTCAGACCGACGTGTCTGTTTCCAACCTTAATCTTGTGGACAAGGTCAGGAGGTTTGGTATTGCCAAAGTTGTGAGTTCAGGGCAAGCGCCAGCTCCTCCTTTAACTGATGACCAGGGACCTCTTGTCTGTGGGGCACAAGGACAAGGGAGGGCACTTGTTCCCAGAGGCCTGGCACCAGACACTCTCCCGCTGGGCTGTCCTGCTGTGACCAGTGCCATTGGGGGCATCCAGCTGAACACTGGCATCCGAAGGAACCGGAGTTTCCCCACCATGGTGGGTTCCAGCATGCAGATGAAAGGCCCGACATCCCTCACCTCGGGGATCCTCATGGGAACCAAGCTCCCAAAGCAAACTAGCTTACGATGAAGGACTTTTATTTTTACAGCTAGTCTTTTTAAATGGAAATACTCAGATTCTTTCTCCGGTCCTCTTTTCCTCTCCCCACCTCTTCATTGCCTCTTGAGTTTGACAAATCAACTTCGTGCCTAACGGGAGAAATGTGTAAACTTTGTACAAATGTGTAAATACGTACCAGTTCTATTGTAACTAATTGGATTATTTTACGGTTTGATTGAGTGCAAAAGGCTCTACATTACGATTGCTGTATTAGGGTTAACTTGGTAACCTTTTGAAAAGGTTTTTTAAGATGCACTGAAAAAAAACAAGTACAAAAGAACATAACCAAGACAACTTGACTAGGAAAAACATGAATTCTGTAGCTAGCCTAACTTGAGTTGAAGGTGCATGGGAAGCTGTTGAGTATGTTATGTGAGAACTCGCATTTCATCACTTGAAGCATGGGAGCATTTATGCTTTGATAAAGCACTCAGTTTAACACTTGATAGTTTTTGATTTTGCTTTTGTAGATGAGTTGAGCTGAGTTATTGGAGTGCCTGGCTGTTATGCCTGAATGGATGAAACTTTTCTGTTCTGCATTCTCCTCCTCTTTGATATGATAAACTTGAACTAATACTGTGTAGAGGTCAGCAGGCCTACTGGGTACCTGGAATATTGACATATTTCTACCACTGCTGTCTCATTTGGCATGCTTACATTCTGTGTGACTTCTTTGTAGTTTTCGTTTTTCAATGCTGCACTGGGTTGTGAAAGGGGAAAATGCTTTACTATGTGTTGCTGCCACTGAAACACGCTTTGTCAGTGCGCCCAAAGAACAGTTTTCACAACTCATGAGGTAAACGTGGCTCTGACTTGCTAGAAGTTGGAGTTGCGGAGTGGATTGACAGATAAGAATGTTAAAAGAGAACATGTAGCAAACCAGTGTTAGGAAGAGGTGCGTCCTTGGAACCTCGGCAGAGAACCACGTAAACATTTAGTAATGGAATGGTGCAAGATGGGAAATGCACCTTGCAGTCAATAAGCTGATCTTCAGGTTTTGTGCTGCAGAGGAACACGGTCTTATAAGCAGTGAGAATATTCCCTGCCTAGTTTCTGTTTTCTTTTTTTCAAAGAAACCTTCTTCCAAATTTTGACCCTAGCAGAGTATGTGAAATGATTTATTTTGCAGTGGATTTAAATTGGAAAAACAACAAAAAACCCAACTCCCAATGCCAAATCTGTAACTTCAGTTAAGAAACTAAAGACATCACCCACCATTGAGTTGTGGCCAAATGATCCTAATTTGACTCGCAGTTTTCTTCTCCCAAACCTCTGCTGGGTGTTTTACAGGGAATTGAAAGGAATGGGAGCGGACTGGAGGGAGCTTGTTTCATTAGCTGAGCAGACCCCCAGCTTCTTTTTGAAATGGGTGGGGGGAAAGGAGCCCATGGGGCTGTTAGCTTCTGCTTTCTTCTCCTGGCAGTTCTGGTGCCATCTAAACCAAGCTCCCTGTTTGTTGCCACCATAATCACACTCCGTGTCTTTGCCGTGAATTGAATTTGTACCAGACTGTTACTAAATTATTAGCACTGATAATTTCTTGTATAAATGAAGCTGTCTTTTAGTCTTTGTGACAAGAGATAGGTGATTTTTCTCTTTTTTTTTTTTTTCTTTTTTTTTCTTTTTTTTTTTTTTTTTTGAATGAAGTAGTTATTGCAGTAGTGCTATGGACACTAAGGATATTTTTTGAGAAAGAAAAAACACATCGGTCAGTTACTGCATGTGTTTGGAGACTTATATTTATTCTATGAACTTAAAATGTTTTAGTAAAATGTCATCAGCTCTCTTTGCTGTTGTATGTGTGCACTTATTGCAAGTAAATTTAAGTACCTTTTTATTTGAATGTATCTTAAAACAGTAGATAGAATAACAGTTGATTCTGGAGGATCATGAACTCAATGGACCATTTTATATACCCAGAGGAAGAAAGCAGTACTGTATGAGAACTTAAATTGTAGAAACTAATCATACAACTGGGAAGCATTATTCAGCCTTTAAATAAGCAGTCAGAGCTGTTGGCCCACCAGAAAAAGCAATTGTACCACATCAGAAAAATGAAATTTGAATTTTCTTCACTAATATCAATAAAATAACAAAAACAACAACAAAAAAAAGTTGCATTGTTGTGCATTATTCAGCTTTTTGCTGTTCTCTTATGGTGATAAATATTCCACCTTCTCCTCCTGCTTTCATCTCTCAGTCAAAGCAAAAGGAAGAGGCCATCGCTATGTTTGGATTTTAAGTTCCTAGTTATAGAAGTGGCTGCAAAGTTCTGAGACTGGGAAACTGCCAGAACTGATGAACATCAGGTCAAAACAAAAACCAGTGAAGTAAGTGCTTTTCGTTTCTATTAGAATTCCAACAAAGAACGACCAGACATGATGTGGCTTATGCATATTAACTGGGAGAGGGATCTGAACTCTTCTCCTTAATATGATGCAAAAGCCATAGTGCCAAAATGTGCTGGATGTGGCTCTGGGCAGCCTGGTCTGGTGGTTGGCAACCTTGCACATAGCAAGGGGATTGAAACAAGACTGTCATTGTGGCCCTTTTCAACCCAAGCCATTCTATGCTAAGTGCAGTGATGAGTAAGGAGGGACTTGCCAGGTTCTGCTGTTGGCTGTGGCACTGACCTTGGCACTGGGAGAGAAACAGCCCACTGAATGAACTCCAGGTGATGAGAAAGGGCTGCCTTGTGGTTGCACAGTTGCTGTCAAATGATTGATCAGAGCTCTTGCTCCATTCTCTCCTCTCAGCAGCATTCCCATTCGCACACAGCTCACAGTTTGCCTCCCTGCCTGATCCCCTTTCATGTCTCTCAGCCACTGTTGCTCCTCGCAGGGCTGTGCAGGTGCCGTGGCTCTCTGGTGACAGCTGGGGCCCTGGCTGAGCTCTGTATCTCTGTATAGCACAGGAAGCATCTTTTTGGGGGTATTGCCTTTTCTACATCTTGTCTCCCTCCAAAAATAATAACTTTTTTCTTTCTTTTTTTTTCTTTCTTTTTTTTTCCCCTAACTCATCTCTACTGGTGCAAATGACAGCTTCTGCAGTGACCTAAATCCCTGGCTTTGGAAAGAACAAATGCATGGGTTTGGCTGCTTGTGCTGTATCATTATTTTCTGACTTTTTACCTGGTTACAGGACAGTTCTGCTTCGTGGATGTGTCCCCCAGTGACTGCAGTGGATTTTGCAGGATATGGGGTATATAGAACACCACCCAGTTTCTGCTTCTGTTAACAGTGCTGGTAATGGGAAGGTTTCCTGGTTTCTCACTTCAGAACCAACTTGTGCCATGGGGTAATGAAAACTGCATGAACCACTTGGAAGCTCAGCCCCTGTATTTAATGTACATAGGTAATTTCAAAGCAGAACAGAACGAGAGCATGAGCTCACAAGGCCAAATGGGTGAAGAATTGCTGCCTGTGCACAGCAGCGTTCCTCGTATTTGCAAGATCCAAATATCTCAGAAACTTCACTAGATGCATCTTCACCACACCACAGCAAAAACGTGATTTTCCACCTTGGGATGGTGGGTGGGAGGTAAGAGGAGGGTGTTTGCTGAGAACTGATGGAGACAGGGCTGTGGGCATGAGAGATGTTCTTTGGGGAACATGAGTGGTATGTCAGCCTTCTGGGGTTCATTTCTCCTTTTGCATGTTTCCAAAGCACTGCATGTGGTGCTCAGGGACATGATGTAGTGGAGGCTTAGAGGTAGGGTAGCATGGTTAGATCATGGTTGGACTCAAAGATCTTTAAAGTATTTTCTAACCTGAGCAATTCTAAATTCTAAAAAATAACACAGTGGTGCACAGATTGAATGCTAGTCCTCAGCTTTCTGAATGCTTTGGTTTGCAGCTTCCCTCATTGCATCCGAAAATCCAGCACTGCTGTGAGCTGCATCCTGCTGGTATGGTCAGGACCTGATGGCTGCAGCTGCATTTGTGCTGAGGGCTCAGCACTGCCCAGCTGTGTGTGCTCTGACATCTCACTGCCCTGCTCAGCCCTCCAGTTCCTGACAACAAATCAGCCAAATGAGTGCACAGAGCATCTAGAAAATAACAGAAGAGCTGAAAGTTACCTGTGCTGTAACACAGGCAGTGAGCTTTTATGTGAGAGAGTCACACGCTGAGGAAATCAATAGTGTTTGTATTTAAAAGAGTATAGAGGTTTTTGTCCTGCTGGACTAAGCTTCAAGCTGTGCTGCTGAATTCATTTGCTCCTCTGTTGACACAAGCACTTAGGAATGATTAAAGCTCTAACGAGCCGACAGCCAGATTTCTGCTCTTCAAGAGGAATGTAATGAACTCAGAGGATACAAAAATCAAAGAGGAAGAGAAGCCTTTCACCACTTGGCTAGGACATTGCTTTTCTCCTGGCCTGTGAATTCCTGCATGGGCAGGGGAAAGGAGTGCTTGTTTGGGGCTCGGGGCTGGAGCTGGGCCCTGCAGTGCTCCCCTCACTGCAGTAAGGATGGACGATGGGGGCTGAGTCTCACCTCGGCTGCCCCTTTCATCCAGCCTCTTTTCAGCCCTGAGCAGGCAGGGCCCCAGGCAAACACGGAGTTTGCAAAGAGCTGCTCTGCTCACAGTGATGTGCCTGGCACCTGTTTGGAAACCTAATTGCTAAAACTGCAGCAGAACCAATTAAATCAAACCCACAGAGACTTTAAATGCAGAAAGTTATTGGTTTGCTATTTAGCCGGTGTCCGTTTAGCCCCTATGCAAAGCGTGCTTTCCTTTGGTGGTTACATCTCAGCACTCAGCGTGGGGCCACCATTCACCTGCACTGAGTGGCTGAGGCCCTCAGCCTGGAGACAAGAAAAGAAAGGAAATGATCCACCCCAGCAAGGACCCAAATCAGAAATACCACTGAGCACTCGGGGGGGATCCTAACCATCTGGGCTGGAGCAGCACACCGAGGTCAAGGAGAGGAGGTGCAGTTTTTTAAGAAGGCTTCACCACCTTCTGTATGTCTCCATTTGGATGCCAGGTGAGTCACCACAGGTCCCTTTATTCCCCATGTCTGTCCTACACCCTGCTGCAGCACAACCATTCAAACAGGACGGTGACTGAGAAATGAAATGAGGTTTCTCTGAGGCTCCCCAGCACCCAGGCAGTGTGCTTCCTTACAGCCATCATGCTGCAGGTTGGCTGGTAAGCAAAATAGAGCAGGGCTCTCCTAACTGCTTACACAACCAAACTTGGAATGGTATTAAGAGTAGTATCAGAGGCAATTTTGCTAGTGGTCTAGCAGGGGTGGAAGCATTGTTTTATACCTGGAATTTGCTCACCTGCTGGGGATCAGAAGGGTCCAACTGTGGTGTCTTTCAAAAGGGAGAGCAATGGCATGAAACGTCTTTATTCCTCCATTCTCCTGCCTGTAGGAAATGAGACAGGAAAAAAAAAAAAGGAGGTGGGGGTTGTTTGTTTGTTTATTTGTTTCCTAATAAGAGCATCCTCAGCAGTAACATAAAATCTGTACCCACTCCCCACCCCTGGCACCTGGCAATACGACAGAGCTCAATGTGCAGGGGACAGAAATGTTTGAAATGTTATTTGAATGCCCCTGTCAATAAGTTGAAAGACAGTGAAGTTACTTTTAAAGAAACAATCCCCTGGGAAATGCTTTAATCTATGCATTTTTAGATTATTTGTCTAAATTTGATCTTTCTTCAGTTAAAAAAAAAAATAAATATCTTGCTTGAGAAAAAGAGGTGGTACAGATTGTTTTCCCACAGGCAGCGAAGAAGACGGGAGATGATGCAGCTATTGAGATTTTTAGTGTTTGGAGAGGAGCTGAGAAAAGCTGGATGAAGGAGGTTGGCAAGGGGCTGTCTGGAAAGAGCTTGAGAGGAGGAAAAACGTGTGTGGGAAAGCAGTTTTGTACTTTCAAGATGAGATCCACAGAAAGGGAGAATTCTCTGCTACCACTTGTTGCAGTGTCTCTTACACACAGATCTTTGCAGTGCTGTCTGCTCTCCCAGCTTCTGCTAAGAGCAGCTCCTTGAAATGTTATCGCTCCTGCTGTGCTCGGTGCCCTCACCAGCACCCCTCTTTAACACCCTGTGATCTGATGGCTCCGATACCTCGCCCCTTCTCCCTCAGGGTCATCCTCTGTACAGCTCTCTGTGCCCCTCCCCGAAGGAAGGCCTTGCACACCACACGGAATGTTCTCTTTATTCCATCAGCAGAACTTCCACATTTAGTTCACGGTACAAAATAAATACGCCGAGGAGGTGAGACACGTTGGCGTCCTTCCTCTTTTCCTTCTCCCTTTAGCCCTGATGGGTACAGACTGCAACCACTCGGCTCTGCACAGCTGGGTCACTGTGAGGATAGCAGGACTTCCCTGGCAGTGCTGTGCTGCTGGGTTGGTGTTTGGACAAGCGCTCCTTAGAGTGTTCACAGCTATTGTGAGTGTCACAAGATCACCCTAATTGTCTGAGTATGTAACACCTGGAATATAATATGCAGGATGAAGGTGTTCTCCTGCCTCTCTGTGTATTGAGATACCCAGCGACACGCGGCCACAGGACAAGAAGGGGTAAGTGAAACCATTTTAATAGAATATCGGCGTATGAGAAACCACAAAAGAAAGAAAACATTTTTCCTGGAAAATTCTGCATATGTATGTATTGCATTGTCTTACAGACAAATTTACATCAAATACATGATATAGTTTAAAACACTGATTCAAAGAGGACAACAAATTAATTTTTCTCGTTCTGTACAGACATGGGAGTGTGATTTCTTTCCTGTTGCTATCATTTGCTGTTCTTTAGGAGGAGTACTCGTATTCTTCAGCACTGCGGCGTCCAAAATCCATCCAGCCCATGTAGTCTCTGTCATTTATCCTGTGTGTGGGATCAATGCTCTGTACCCTGTTTCCTAGGACAGAGAATCTCCCAGTGGAACCTACAGGAAAAGAGTGTGCGAGAGGAGAAAGTAAGAAAGCAGACACATTTCCAACCATTTCTGATCTGTTTTGTATTTGTTAGCAGATGCCTGCATGATGCAGTTCAAACTGCTTGACTTCATATGACAGTGGATTTACGTGGGCTGTATAATTGGGGAAAACATCTTAGAAACACTGTGGCATTGTCCTGAAAGCGACTTCAATGTTTTTAAATGTAAAATATACAGACCATTTTCTCTCTTCTTTGGCGCCTGGGAAGGAAGAGCCACAGATGCAAGCTTGGGAACTCCTACAGTGCAAACTAAGTAACAAGAGGGGTAGAGTTGAGAATAATGCTTTAGTAAAAGGTGGGAATAGCCCCAAAATTCATGAAGTTGTGTCTGGAATTCTCAGCTGGATATGTCTATTACTGCAATCACACAGGGTTTCTTAATAGGTCAGCGGCCTTTCCACTGCTTTTTTAAATTTTCATAGTACTTTTTGCTGTGGGATGGGATGCTGATCTTTGACCTCGCTTCAGCCCTTCACCCACCCCTGCTTAGGGCATCAAAGAGATACAAATTATTTGTGGGGAGGATAATTTGATATCATCACATTATGTAACTACAATTGCAGTGAAAGGTAAATTATTTTTCCTTATGCTCCATGAAGAAAGCCAAAATGGACACATGCCAGTAATGAAGTTGAGCGTGAGCCTTGAGTGAGGAAGAGGGACAAGTCCAACAAGCAGCAGTTAATGAGGACTGAGGCTTGAAGAATATTTGAACTGAGCAAAAAGGAAAAGGAGACCAAACCTTACAAATCCAAATCTACACAGGTCATTAGTTTTAGAGGAACCCTTGGTGACAGTGTAATGATTTGTAATAACCATGACTCATCTAAAAACAAAACCAACGGCATCATTTTGTTAATGGCTTATGGAGGTAAAAGTACCAAAGAAACAAACCAAGCATGCTTTAGGCATTTTAAACAAGATAGCAAAAAAATAAATAAAATAAATAAAATAAAAAAACCACCACAAAACAAAACACAACAACAAACTATGAAAATATATTTGTCTACCATTAAACCCTCAATAACATTAACCTCTATGTAAATTCACATGCATAGCTTAAAATACTAAGTTATATTGATGAAAATGGTTTTGTGGCACCAGGCAGGGCTAAGACACTGCAAAAGCATCACTTGGATCTTGGAGCCTGCAGTGACCTGAGGGCTGTAAACACTCCACTGATGCTATTCTGGTCTGGCAAGGGAGCAAGGGCTCCCTAGGGGACAGCAAACTGCACGTGTCACTGACTTGTCAGCCACACTTCTCAATGACATGGAGCCAGATTTATGCTGGAAGCCTGCAGAAGATAAGTGAAAGGTAGAGGTTACAACTAGCCTAAGAAATTCCCTAGGGGCACCTTAATTACTTTCCCTTAAATAACCAGAGATGTCCCCGTGGATACTTCAGCATCAACATACAATGAGCAGCTCCAGAACGGTAGCATTCTGGCTACAAGGCTGCCATCAAGCCCCAGCCTCCTGGGAAAATTTAACTCTCACTGTCCAAAATAAGCCTTCCTATTAACCACAAGAGCAAATGCCATCACTGCTGATTGCTAATGCCAGCAAATGCCCAGCCTCCGTGTCCTCTGAGATGGAATTTTCTAGTGAGTGTTCAGAGAAGCTAAAACAGCAGATGTAAATGTCCTGCAGAGATTTCTGAAGCATTGCTCTGAACTTTCATGTGAAATGAGAACATAATGTTTTTGATGGGAAAACAATTGATTGGCATTGTTATAAATTAATACTGCTTTGTCGTAGTGACTCTCTTCCATACCAGCAAGTACATCTACACACTGGTGCCCAGCTAGCTCAGTTGTGCCACAACAATTCCATCATCCTCTAAGAGTCACTTTATAGGGTTAAAAATATACATACGTGTATGCAGGCAATTCTCCTTCATATCAGTGCTCACCAAAAATACATCCTAGGTCTAAACTCTTTAAGCTATTTGGAAACAAACGTCAGCCAGGTATTCAAAGAGAATGTAGTGGCTATACAAGAGAAAGGAAAGGAAGACCTTGTAGGCTTTTGTCTCCTACAGCAAGATTCTTATTTATTAACGGCTTTAACTGTAACAGTGAATCATGGAATTCACACAATTGTGGAATTGTGTATCTATATTGTCTTTCTGTTAGATCATATGAACTGCTAAAATACAGCACTGTGAGAATTCAGTGTGAGAAGTCCCTCCAAATACATCAGAAGTGCTTTTCTGTTGTTTCCGATTCAGCCCTCCTCTGCATGAATGTGTGTGGCAGCACATGTAATGCATAAAATGCAGGTGGCAGCTCTTTATTGCAACGCTCCACCAAAATACAGCTGAGATGCTGCCTAGCACAGAGCTCAGCAGCAAGGCTATGGAGAGAAGCAAATGATGTGCATTACAGTTGTGTGGAGAGACAGGAGAGGAAGGCTCTCACTTACCAAGTGAATTCCATCCTAAACAAACTCCAGGGCTGGTAGTCAATTAATTTGTCCCTCCCTGTGTGCCCAAGTAATCCTAACTTGTAATCTCTTTCCCTGCTGTACAGGGGATACATGAGAGAAGCTATTGCAAGCAAACAACATCTGCATAACCCCACAAGCTGCACTACCCTTTTTTCTTGTGGTTTGCATCACATTCCTCCCTTGGTGGTCAGAGCAATTAGGCTGCCCATGGTGTAACTCAATTCAAATACATAACACAACTGTTTCCTCAAGCAAAGAATAAATCACATAATAAAGGTGAAGCTTTGTGATTCCAGTACCCTACTGGAGCTTCACGATCCCATTACTGAATGCTGGGGAGGTTTTAAGTAATTTCAAGATTCTGTCCCAAGGCAACTGCTATGTAAAAACAGGTTTGGGTTTTTTTTTTCCCCCCCCTTAGTTTTACAGTAAGTGGGAAAGAAAATGATCTCTACTTAGGAATAGCCAGGCAAAATCTATTTCTTATCTCCTATAAGAATGCAGGAGTTAGTGCTAGATGACGGCAGGGTTAGGATGCGGGCATCTCTGAAGGAAACGCCGTGCCACAGAGGCAGCAGCCGAGCAGTACCTTTCCGGGCTTGCTGCAGATACTTGGCCAGCAGCGCTCCGATGGTCGCCCTCTGCTCCAAGCTGCCGTCCAGCCGCGGTGCGGGCTTCAGCGGCCCCGCCGAGGAGGGTGAGCGGGAATGCCGGCGGGGTTCTGTCAGGCTCTGCTGGAGCTCGGCAACCAGCGGGCTGCCATCGTGTGAGCCCGCGGGCTGCTGGCCGAGGGAGCTCACCGACAGCGCGGCGAGGAGCACGCAGATGCAGATCCCGCCGTACATCGCTGGGGAGAGAAAGGCACGTCAGGCGCTCGGAACGACCAGACGGAGCACGTTGAGCCTTACAACCAGCCCTGTCTTCTTCGGAGGCGCTGGGTTCTGAGGAAACTTTGAATGCTAGTAGCTGCGGGATCTGCACTAAGCTAGAAGGTACGCGTTCGCTATCTGTCGGGAAGAAGAGATAACACCCCAGCAAACTGGTTTTAGCCTTCCTCGTGTATGTGCCGTGCCCCCCTTATGCAGTTCTTTTCTGTTTTGGAAGCTGCATTCCAGCACCAACTAAAGGAAACCTATGCAGCTCTGTAAAAACTCGCAGGGCAGCCACGTGCTTTGCTGCTGTACTGCAGTCTGCTGTTATCACAAATAACCAATTTTGACACGTTCTGCAAAGAGCCTTTACTCTCCCACCCCTTCTTGGTTTGGAATTCAGCACTGAAAAAGCTGTCTGGTGCAAGAGAAGAAGGAACAAAGTTGTGTCACCACAGAAGAAAACCCCAAAATCTCACACCACCCCATCACCCGATTTAACAGCACCACGATTGATGTGCACCAGAACTGCACTCTTCTTCATCTAAACCAGAATTCAAGCAAAACGATTTTTTACCATCTCCATAAAGAAGCAAAGATTGGATGAGACAACCCGGAGAAGCAGCACAGTTTGAGCACGGCACCTGAAACAGTATTTCTGGAAATGGGGCTGAGAGGAGAAGCGGTGCTGAGGAAGCCAACTTCCCGTTATAAAGGACGCACGAATTATCCCGCGTATGTGAAACGCGGCACCGAGCATCGCTTTTTCATTTCGGAAAAAGGGGGAAACGAAGTTCGTCCGCCCGCTCGCAACGCACAGCAGCGAAGGGCGGCTGTCACCTCCCCGCCACGCCGGCTGCTCCCCCAGCGCCCAGATGCCGCTCCCTACCTTCCTTCTTCCCTTCCTTCCCCGAGGCGGGAGTGAGGAGGACCGCGGGAGACCGGCGTGCACCCAAGCGGGATGTCAGGGGCTGCTCCGCCGCGGCCCCTTAAATAGCGGCGGCGGTGTTTGCACAGCTCTGACGCAGCGGGGCCGCGGCCGGGCCCCGCCTCGGGGGGAGCGGGGCTCCCCCTCTCCCTCTCCCTCTCCCTCTTCCTCCCCGCCTCCCGGCTGTACGCTGAAGTTCGCACGGAAGCCGCTTACCCGGACGGGGAGGGCGACGCGGGGCCCGGCTTGTCTATAAGACGCCCCTGCTCTCCTGGGAGCCACGTGTGCCGGGCTGGCGATGGGGGGTGTCCGCGGGCAGAAGGGGCTACCATGGATGGAGCGGCCATTCCGCCCCACCTCGTCACCACCGAGCTGCCCCGTCGCTGCACCATCCGTGCCCCGTCCCTGCCCGCCGCCGGCCTCGGCTCGAGGGGCTCCGCTGCTCTTCGCGCGGCGGTCAGCAGAGGGCGATGGGGTCCCGCCTGGGGCCGCCCAGCGCGCCTCCGTTGACCCGGGGTTCCCGCAGCCCCTTAGGGCGGCCGGGCGGCTCCGGAGCGGCGGGACGGGGCGCGGGAGGGCTGGCTTGTTGTGCCCCAGCCGCCTGGCAGAGGGAGTGTTGGAGGGGATGGTGCTGTGCGAGCGTTCTCGTCACGTTTCAGCCTCTGAGCAGGGTCTCTGTCGCAAAAAAGGGGGGCATAGCCGAGCAGCAGGCTGCTTGTCCTCACAGAATCGCAGGGGTCAGAAGTGGCCTTTGGAGGTCGTCTAGTTCAACCCGCTGCTAAGGCAGGTTCTCTGTGGTAGGCTGCACAGGAAAGTGTTTGGGGGGGTCTTGAATATCTCCAGAGGAGACTCTACAGCCTCTCTGGGGAGCTTGTTCAGTGCTCTGTCACCTGCACAGTAAAGAAGTTCTTCCTCATGTCCATAAGGAACTCCCATGTTTCAGTTTTTGCCCATTGGCCCTTGTGCTGTCGCTGCACACCGCTGAAAAAAACCTGGCCCGATCCATTGACTCCAGCCCATCAGGTATTTATTAGCACTTACAAGATTCTCTTTCAGCCTTCTCCACACTGAACAACCCTCAGTTCCTCAGCCTTTCCTCATAAGGGAGATGCTCCAGGCCGCCAGTCATCTCTGTGGCCCTCATCTCCCACATGAGATGGCGTTGGGTGAAGTTGCCATCCTGAGGCAGTTAGAAAAAAAAGCAAATCCCAAATCTCCTTTGAGAGCAGGAAATTAAGTTGAAAGCACATTTCCAGGGGAAGGAGCAACACTGACACTGTTCCAGCAGTACCTATCCAAGAACCAGTTTAATGGCTGTCTCTCTCTCTGGGTTAAAAAAAAAAAAATAAAAATAAAATAAAATAACCTAAACAACCACAAAAACAAAACAAAAGGCAAAACAAAACTGTTATTTCTGATAACTCAATTTCACTCTTTTGTTTTAGTGGAAAAAATGCTCTCTGCTGTTAGACCATTAAATAGTCAACAACGAATTGAGCCACAGGAGCCTGGGAAAAGTATCACCATCTTTCTGGGAAGGGTGCAGTGCAATAACAGTTCTGGTAGAGTCAAGACTTTGTGAAATGCACTGGAGATAATGAGTTCCCAAGGGGACAGCCCAGAGTTTAATAGAAGCGAAAGACAGAGCGCTTGCTAATGTATGCATATGCATAATTCATGTCAGAGAGGTATAAATATAAAAGCGGCCACTTAAGCCAACATATTTGTCTGGTTGAACAAGCACATGCTATAGGAGTTCATTTATGCCGAGCTGATTTTGAGTATCGGTTCCATTACCGATACAACCAGAGCTGCACAAATGGGGTGAGGATTTGTGTGTGTTGATACGTAGGTGGCAGCCGAATTTACTGTATTTGCTCCCATGAGCATACAGAAGGGAAGCAACATACAAAATCAAGCAGAGAATGCAGGACTGTCTCTGGACTTTTAATTACATGTATTTCTATGAGAGCTCTGATGCGCTTATAGACCGTGTTCCAACTTTTTCTTGTACCTCTGAACTGCTCAAATCACTATGTTTTTAGTTACAAGGTCAGCAAATATGAAGTTTTCTGCTTCATTCTGCCTACACGATCTCATACAATGACTATAAATGGTATTTTCCCATCTAGCCAACTTAGTGAATGAAGAAAACTAGTGAGGCTACAGCATGACATTAAAGTCAGCAGCAGTGCACTGTCCATAGGTCTGAATGTATGTTTTTGAACACTAAATTTTCCTCACCATGTTCTTTAATAATAACACACACAGTTCTTGGAGATCCCTTTCTGACTCACAGCGTTTTCTTTGGTGAAAGATATTTGTAGCTGTTTGAAGTTGTATGCAGCTTCCAGTCCGTGGTAAATAGTTATTAATTATTGGCGTTTTTGTGTTACTTTGGGCAGAGATAAGAGATGGATGAAAGCCTGTTCAGTGATATGACAGCAGGACCCTGAGGCGAGTTCCCTGCATAAACTTAGGCTGCATATAACAATTCCAACAGGTAGAATTGGAGTTTCTTTATCCTTTGTTCCACTGCAATCAAAGTATCTCTGCTTTCAATTGTTTTCTCTGTTTTTCTGCCAGAGTTTTTCTCCCTTGCAGCGCAGGTAGCTAAAGTGTATGGCTGAACATTTGTTATGTGTTCCAGCACAAAGCTCTGAGCTGGGCTTGAGCTGAGAAGACAGCATGAGGTATGAGGGATGCACACATCGTATTTTGTGTCTGTTTTGTGTGGAGGTGACCAGTGCCAATAGCAGAGTGCAGCAGGGCACTGTGAGCACTAACGCTTCATTCCTTTTCTGCTGTGAGATGGAGCAGAGCTGGTCTGAGTGTCAGAGAGACAAGGTGCCTGGCAGTGCTCTGCTCTTTCCTACAGTGGTGAGCATGCATGTGCTGTGCAATCCTGTTTCTATAATGTGGATGTGACTTTTGTCTCTAATGCACATTTTTTCCTGGCCATATCACACACGGTTTGCAACTGCACGGTTATCATGTGGACAGCACAGCAACTTATGATGTCTGTTTTTGATGCCTCTTCTTCATAGCCAAAAATAAAACATCCATATGGATATTACTCACTTTGCATTGTTGTGAGGCTTTAGGTTTCATGACATATTAAATGAGGAGCTGCATACTGCCAAGTGTGAGTATATTGGGAATGTAGACCCCAAAGCCAGGCTATCCAGTGGTACTGAGGGGCCTCATGTCCAGGAGGGTAACAAGAAATACTTACTTTTGTCTATCCAAAGTGTACTCCTGACATGAACTGTGTGCACTAATGTCAATTCATCCATTACCTTGGGATTACACACTGCCTGCATTTGTGTGAAGAAGGAAGTAAGAGGAAAATCCTATTTCCCTGGAGTTGGGTTGGATTGTTTAGGAAATCAGATTTCAAACTGTGTCCCGTGTAATTCAGACTCTTGATACAGAAGCTCCCTACAGATCAACTGGAAAACTTACTTGTGTAGCATTTCCAAAATTGTTTCCCTGTGGTTTCAAGAGTAAATGGTGATGTGGAACAGAGAAAACTGCAGAATCACCCAATCCCGAATTGCTTGCTTTCTGTAAATATTTCTATATTTTTTTCTCTGAAAGACCAAATTGATCTTACGTGGAAGTGAGCTATCTATATTGCAAATCTGACCACAAGATGGAGGCTTTTGTGCAAGCAGAGCACTAGAAAATGAAGTGAAATTACTAGGAAAGAAATGACGAGGTTATGTAACGTATTTGCTCCTAATGAATTCTCTGTGATTCCAGCAATACTTTGAGAAGTATGGTAGAGTTTGAAAAGATGAAGGAAGATAAAGGCAATAACACTGACAAGCAGAGAATGCAAGTGCAGTAATTGGTGAAGAATGACCATTCTGTGTAACCTCTGCTTTGTGGAATAGTCTGCTGTTTGGTCCTCACCTTTCCTTTTCCTTATTGGCTGTAACATACTTTGGTTATTTTGCCATGTGCATTTCAACTAGAAGTGGGTGAAAATAAATAATGTGTAACATATCAACATAGAAGGAAGAAGCAAAATGGTAACCTACTCTAGCTGAGCCCAAGGCAAATGAATTTATTCACTGCAGTGTTCTTCTGCTTCCTGCTCCTGTTAGGCATGCGCTTCACCCCTGAAAATACAGCAGTTATATAAACTTATGCAAATGTGGTTTATCAGAGTGGGCCGACACAACTTGAAATACCTCCCTAATGCTCTCCTGTGACACTCATGAAAACCTCTTGTTCTTTGAACTTGTTCTTTCGCTATTTTGAGACCTCAGGGCTGTGATCTTCCAGATTTTATGGCACTTTCATGTTTAAAATTCAAAATTTCATTCAGCTGTCCTTGCTTACTGTTGCTTTAGATATGTATAAAGCATCTCAGGAGAATCCTTGCCCTTCAGTGCAGAAGTTTTGAACAGACTTTTATTGTCTGCCATCAATGCAACTGCCACTTGTGTTAAAGCTAACATATGTGTTCACAAGTACTGGAAACTGTTTAATATTATTGGGATTGTTTATTGTTTTAAATAGTTGTACTTTAATCCATAACTAATGTTTCTTTTTATACAGGAGAAACTAATCCAACATGCTTCAACATGTATATTAATTCATTTAATATCAAAATGGCTTAGTAGACACAAATCATAGCTTTCAAAATACTTTTTATTTTTCAGATCTGATCTCTGCTTTGCCATCTGGATCCAGAGGAAAAGCATCTTCTCTTTGTAGTAACAACAGCATACTGCAGAAGATACTGTTTTCCTCTCTTGTGAAAATGGAACTTCATTCTAAGCAACATTTATCAACCCATCTGAATCCCCAGGAAGGGACTTCTGTAGATGACAGGTATGATGTATTAGCTTCTTGTCTTCCAAATATCTGCGTGTTTCATCTCTGCTACAACCAGCACTAGAATTTAAAAGCAGCAAACTGATTTGACACTAGTCAGACTGGAGAGCCAACGGGGTGTTTTTAGTGTCCTTCAGAAGAAAGGGAAGCTTTCTGCTGGAGACATAAGTGGATAGGATAGCTGGAGACTTGTTATTCCACTTCTGCCGTGAAATTATACTTTGTAATATGGAAAGAAATGGAATTAACGTGGATGTAAAGTACGAATTGTTATTCTGACTATTTCTATTTGAAAGGAAATGCCAGAAACATCCACAGAAGGCATAGAAACTATATAGCTATTTTCAGAAGCTAAAATGGGGTGAAAAAAAACAGTGTTATTTTTGAAATAGCAACCTTAACTGCACTGCACTGAGCCTGTGGAACTTGTAGGAGTGCCATAAACAAGGTCCTAGGGATTTCCCACAGGGTGCAGCCAGTGCTCCTTGCATTTAACAAGGCTGCTCTTCTTACTGATGGCTTGGGAAAATCTCTTACAAGTACCAGAGGAGCGTTACCTTCCATGCAGCAGAAAACAGGACGAACAAAACCCATTAACCACGCAGCTCCGCAGTGTAACTCTTAATTTTTTGTGGCCTGTTATTTCCATTCTCAGAACGGCTGCACCACGACCATAGCAACTGAATTACAGACTCTCGGAGATCAAATTAATTAAATTTGCTCAGCTTATTCAAAAGCTGAGAAAAAAAAAGAGACAGTTAACTCAGAGCTTTGCTTTAAATGCATCTCAGCTGCCCCTCGGTGACTGAGATTTCCCTTAAATGCAGAAGGAAGGTTTCTAAATTAAGCTAGTTTACTGAATCATTAGGTATAAATGCATTTTTAAAGCACTGGGAACCACGAACTCACATGATAGAAATGAATTATCACCCAGATAGCATAGCTAAGTCTAAGGGGAATAATTATTTGGAAGCAAACAAATCTTTCTATATTCTGCTCACTTTATAAAATTGTTTCTAGCTGTTCATGTCTAATCTAGGATTTTCTAAAAAAAAATAAATATTAACCTTATTCAGAGTGGAGTCTGGAATTACTTCAAATCAGCTGTTTTGCACAGTGCTGTGTCTTCCATGACACATTTAATGAGTCATTTAAATTAGTATGTTTTCAGGTTGACTTCCTAAAATTAACAAGGCCAATTAGTGGAATTGTCCTGCATGTTAACAGTGTCACTGTTCAATAGTACCAATGTATATGTTATTTATCAACTCATCGACATTGTATTTTATTTAGCATGCTCTCAGGGGAAATAGGTAAGCTCTATCAAAAGACTTCTCAGGGTCAGAGCTAACATGAGGTCCTGGTAGTACTGACCTTATTCCTTACTGCTGGAACCAGAATAAAAGCAGTTGGAATGGAATGGCTCTGAGGTCTCTGGCTCAAATTTTCCCTTTTCAAGTGGGAGAACAAGATTACTTCAGTAATGCAACATGCTGGCTCATTTACTTAAACAGTCTACTGTGAAGACCTCATGCAACAGTGAAAATGTGCTGTGAGGTGTGAAGTATGCAAAATGAAGCAGGGGTTACAGTGTCTGCATTTTCTTTTCTTCTCTGCAGTATTATGGAAGTGTACCCTGCTTCCTTCTGTTTTCTCTTATTTCTCTCCTTCATGTACTTAGCCTGAAATAAGCCACCTAAACTGAAGGTGATGTCTGCCATTTATACAGTCACTGAGCCAGTGGTTTATGCTTTCAGTATAACCTGGTTCTGGCAGGAGGGCAGTAAATATGGGCTGGCATGACGTGGCCGGTGAGAATTTCCAGCTCAAAGCCTAAGCTGAGTGTGGTGATAAAGGAGTGATAAGACTGGAGATGCAGCTTCAGGGAACAGGTGGGTTCTGTAGGGAGCCAGCTGCTGCAAGTGTCCTGGCATAAGAGGGTTAGGAACCTGTTGTGATTTGTTTTTAAAAAGTGGGCTTAATGTCCTGTGCCCTACATAGAATCATAGAATCACCAAGGTTGGAAAAGATCTTCAAGGTCATCCAGTCCAATTGTCCACCTTCCTCCAATATTTCCCCAGTAAACCACATCCCTTAGTACAACATCTAAACGTTTTTCAACACCTCCAGGTACACTGATTCAACCACCTCCCTGGTTCCAGTGCCAGACCACTCTTTCAGAGAAGAGATTTTTCCTAATGTCCAACCTGAACTTCCCTTGGAGCAACTTGAGGCCATTCCCTCTCATCCTATTGCTGTTACCTGGGAGAAGAGGCCGACCCCCAGTACCCACACCACCTTTGTCCTGTCCTTTCCCCACCTGACTGACAGTGGTGGTGGTTGCCTGCATGGTGAGGTATGTTCAGTACTCATTCACACTGCTCACAAGGATACCAGTGTTCACTATATGGTCTGTGTGAGGACATAGTCATATAAACGTGTTTTTGGGGAGATAACAGCAGTAGGAAGACAACAAAACAAACATGTTTTAACAGCTTTATAAGCTTTATAATTACCCTCATTCTGACAATATAACAGTTCATCTGCTGTTTAGACCAAGAGAGGTTCTGCTAGGTAGTGTTGGCTATAGTAAGAATAGAATAAATCAGAATAATCCTTACTCGAAATATTCATACTAAATGTGTCCGTTTAGTACTGGAACTGGTGAATATCTTGATGAATGTACTGCTGATTGCAACAGATAGACTGGCATTCTGTAACATTCTCCTAATAGAATTTTTTGTTGTTGTTATTTGAGATCACGAACAACATACTCTCAAATTCTTACGTGTGTCCAGTAAAATTGTATTAAATCTCTTCGGGTATGGCTGGGGGGGAGGGCAAATATTTCAAATTCATTACTACTGTATCAGAAAACATGCAATTTCACTAAGTAATATAAGCTGCTTTATCAATGCATTTTTAAGCTAAATCAGCCACCTGGTTCTTAGGACTCTACTGAAATTATGGTTAATACCTTACATTGATCAAAATCTGATACTTCAGGCAGATTTAAACATAGTGAATTCAGTGTAGTTTATTTCTTAAAAAGCTCTTCCGTCTTATGAGTTTGAATAACTGCCTAAAATTTATTTGAAGACAATCAATCCTTTCTTTTTTAAATAATACTTTAAAAGTTAATTACTATATGTGCAAATGAAGTTGAAGCAAGTCTTTGTGGATTTATTTTTTGTATTTTGTATTTGGGTGCTTTGCACTTCTACTTTTCTCCATGGAATATGTCATTTTTTTAATTCCTTTGATAGGAAATCAAGGTTCATCACGTGTATCCCAACTATGTTTTGTCCTAATTGAGACTCTGAAGCTCAGAGGGAGTGTGTAAGTATGAAACAACTAAACTACAGATGTACTGAAAGTTCTATTTGCTAATTATATGCTCCTTAAATATTCATATTTCTAAACTGAAAGACCTTTTCTTTTGGTTGAACTAAGTAAGTTTACAGATATTTGTATTTTTGGTCAGACTCACTCGTGTATTTCAGCAGTTTGGGAGGTTTTTTTCTTCTCCCTGTATCTGCTGTATTAGTTAGGCACAGTGGGACAACATACAAGTTGCTGTGGGTAGAATCCATTGATGATGAAAGCAGTTCCTGAGTGAAGAATGCAGAGGGCCAGAATTTGCACTTGAAGACAGAAGCAGATTGCATTTCTCTGTTTTTAGAGGCAATAGGATCAGTTTTCCACTGACAGAGGAAAGAGAAACTGGCAACATTCTGTGTGGTGGTGCTCAGTGAATTTAACAGCAAAGTGGGATCTGATGCCTCCTCTACCTGGTTTGTCAGGATAGCAGCAACCACAGTTGTGCAGATCCTTCCAAACCTGTCTGTGTGGTTAGCCATCTATGTACCATTTTATGCTTGCTTTAAAAAATATTTCTATATCTATTTCTATTTCTATTTCAATAAACTCCATCTAAGATTTGACCATGCTTTTGTTGAGGACCAAACTGTGCTCCTTTAAAATACAGGCAAATACAAATATTCATTAACAAACTAAATAATGGTGTGCATAGATGTGTGGATGTGCAGGAGGGCTGCAACTAAGATTTCCTTGATGCTATTTCTTTTCAGTCTATGAAATACTCATGGGGCTGAATCTGCCTCATCCTTTCTGTTTTTCATCTCAAGCAGGATATTGATAGATATGTTTTTTCTTTGCCAAAGTGGATTTTCATTTTTACAGAGAGTAGAAGATATTTCACATTCAAATGCACTGGAAATGTTTATGGAAATGAGAGCTTCGCAAGCAGGTTGCAATTTTACAGACTGCAGTGTTTGATATTAAATAACTTACTCAAAACAAAAGGACGAATCCTCCACTGAACTTTACTGCTATCATTATTTCGACCTGTTGAGGTCTGCTACTGTGTGCCTAGAATAACTTTAAGAATGCTCCAGTGAACTAAGGGCCTACAAAGCATTTGCTCCATGATGTAAATGTTGGAGCTATGATGCTGCTGGTGGTTAAGTGAAAATGGATCTGCAGCTCCTAAATCTTCAAGTTTTTCTTGAAGATTTCTGACTGATCTGGTTTATCATACTGCTAAAAGCTTCCAAGCAGACCTCATCTAAAACCCTTCCGTAGGCATTCTTTAATTTGGAGTTGCTTTTAGTGCTGACGAGGTTTAGCATGATTTACAAGAGGCTGCAAACAAACCTTGGATATGTGCAGCAGATATTCCAAGAGGGAAAAAGATGTTTGTAGCATGATCATGTTGTCTCTAAAGTTGTTTACACAATGGAATAACAGTTCTAGCGTTGCAAATAGTGAAAAAGAGATGTTGGTTCTACTTTATATCTTGATCAGGAATATACCATAGAAAGCTATAATACCAGAAATGTAGGTCAGCAATAAGTTTGTTGTACACTTTTGTTCAGCTTTTAATTGTATCTGATGTTCCATTTGCTTGAGGATGCTAATGGTTGAGCTAATGGTTGAGGTGGGATTTTGGATGTTTTCTTCCAAGTACAAGGAAAACAAGCATTTAGTGTGTCAAAGACAGACGTATAGACAAGAGAGGACATTCTCCTAAACATAATAATTCCTCAGTAAGATAGATGCGGTGTAAATAATTCTGCATTTGGTTTAATATTCTGCTCAGTAACAATGTAGGAAATCAATATGGCATTTCATTATGCCACTTTCGGAACAAACTAAAGCATCTGTCCTGGTCAACTAATTATCTCTAAGACCGTACATTGTAAGGCATAGCCACTCATATGCTTTCCTCATAATGTCACTAAAAGCTGTATGCTGCAGACACTGTAAAGTCATAGAATATCCCAAATTGCAAGGGACCCACAGCTATCACTGAATCCAACTCCTGGCTCCACACAGGAATACTCAGCATTCAAATTATATTTCTTTCCCTGGAAAGATCTGAGCTCCTCTGAACATGGGAGTTCTGAGTCACTGGAAAACCTCAGTGTCTCTGAAGACATTATCTGAGGGCTGCTCTGAAAGTAATGCTTCCTATTTTATTATGTTGGCCCACAATGCCACAAGTAGATGTTGGTGGTATGGTAGTAGAGGTAGAACTTTCATGCTAACATTCCATGAAATTTTGTTGCTATGTGACACATGGCAGCAGAGGGGCAGTTCGACAAAATGGTCTCTGTGTGTACAAAGCAAAGGTGCTGAATTGAATTCCTCCATGTGGAACCCATTGACACCCATTGACATTTATCAATGCTTGCTGAACACTGATGGAAACTTGACAGAGGAGGTTAGCACAGTGAGTGTCAGATTGTTCTGGCAACATTTTCCCCACAGTAATGCCATCATAGCAGCTGTGAAACAGTGGGTCAGCTCCACAGGTGCAGATTTTGACAACGATGGCATGCAGGCTTTTGTTCACGGCTGGTGAAAATGTATAGCTAATGGTGCTGACCGCCTTGAAAAATAGTGAGAAAATCTCAGTTGTAGGTGAGAATCTATAAAGCAGTGTATTGTGCTCTTTGTATTTGTTGTAGTTTCCATGGAAATAAATAGGAGACATTACTACGTAAGCGCAGATAACCTAGTGTGTATTCCCACAGCTCTCTGCTGCACAGTTCTCATTTCCCCCTTGTTTTTATAACAGTTGGGCTCTTACCCCTAAACCTCTTCTAAAGTCAAATGTCATGTTTTTTCCACCTTTCACTTTGTTGTCTCACTTGCTATTTATCTTTATTAAAACCAGGCTAATGAGAGATCGTTTGACATTATTACCTAACTCTGTGAAATATACCGAGTGAAAGAATTGTTAGGAATATCTTCTTAGATCAGCTTGATTTTGCTTGTTAGTCCAAGGATTTTGAAGCCAGTTGGGTTCATCTTCTCCCGTAAAAGCAGTGAGGTGTCTCTTTTTAGTTGTGTATAGTTACCTCTCTAATTAGCAGCATTTTGCTTTGCGCCTGGTATGGGCTACAGAACATAATGTCTGACTGTGCTCTCCATTCTTAACTCGAGGAATCTGGATTTATTTGCTAGTAAAAGTTGAAGAAGAGTAGGTATTACTGCCAGATCTAGGCTGAGTAGAAACTCTGCATATGTAAAATTGTACAGCATCAGCCATTTCTCCTTTAGCTGTGCTTCAAAACATGAACATAGATTCATGGCTTTGAGAGAAAGTCTGGAAATGGCAACTTTTAGGAGTGGGTATGGACTCCAGATACACCCTTTTGTGTACTTACTGCAGATCATTTCCTCCACTTTCTGGTTGCTGGTGATCACTCTTTATGTAAGCTCTATATGGAAGATAGTTGCCTTACTGAAAATTTCCTCTACTTGTGGAAGCAGTAAGCTTTTAGTCAAATTGTATTATGAAGCATATTTTCTTTGCTAGTCAAGTCAGTTGTTAAGCCCACTGTACTGCTGTCAAGCCCACAGTACTTGGCTGAAGTCAACAGATGATGCTGGGCAAGTTTGAAGTATGGTTAATTTAAGATTTATCATTCTCCCATCCACTCAGGCAATTTTCTTTGCTTAGTTTGTGGTAGGGCCTGAAGTAGACAGTAAAAATATCAGTGTTTTTTCTGTAACAGGATACGAATGACTGAACATGATAAATAATGGAATTTCTTGTAATTGTATCTACATGAATATTTCATATACTTACAGCTATAAATTTATCCCATGTCTGAAAATCCTCTGCAGTATCTGACAGAGCTTAATTGTTTGCTTTTGGTACATCCCTTTCATACTAATGGCACAAGTCCATGGCTGCTTGAGATCAAATCATATTTAAAGCCTTCAGCGTGCCCATGCAAGAATGGAAAATCAGGTTGAAGGCTGTGAATCCTCACCCTTTTGTGGCAAAATCTGTAACACTGGAAGTGGGAGAAAGCAAATAAAATTCGTCTTGTCTTTCTCTGAAAGTCTGCTTTCTCTCGTACAATATAGATACAATGGATTGGCTGCAAGTGTTAACTGTAAGTTTTTGTAAGAGGCCACTCGTGAGTTCTACCTGGCAATCAACAATGCAGGAACATGCAAATAATTTCTCAGTGCAGGCATACTCTGAGAGTGGGAGATAAGGAGTTCATTAGTATTAGATATGTTTCCAAATACGTATTTTTAACAGTTATTGAGTAGATGGAAATTGACAAAATATATCAAAGATGTGGATCTGGTGATGAAATTAAAATATTTTTCATCCTCTAGGAAGGGACAAAGGGGAAACAGGAAAATCAAAACTGGTATTTGGTAAGGTAGATTTCAAGAGATTTTGAGCATTTTTGGGATGTTTTGTGAGAGTGAGATCCGAAGGAAAAAAGAAATTAAAATGGCTCAGAGCTCCTTGATTAAATAAATTAAGGAAAGACGTGTAATAAGACACCAACTAGGCTAAATCCTAAGTTCTTCACTGGCGTTTAGCACAAGAAAGGAAGTCTGAAAATCCATGTAGTTCAGATTTCTAGCACTGTGCCCCATACATATCAGAAGGTCCTGTAGTTACAGATGTACAGATCGTTGGCACATTAGCCAACAAGAATACTCAGCTGGTGCTCGAAAAGAGCTTTCTGCACTGTCTTGTGTAGTCGGATGAAAGTATTAATTTCCAACTGGAGAATTTTTGCTTTCTTTGATTTTGTCCATGCTTTGTGTTAAGCACTGCCAGTTCAGTTTTAAAAACAGAGTTTAGCCAGTCACATGCAGTGGCCTGTGTTTGGTTTTCCATGGTGGTAGGCATCCAAAAGTGTAGATAAAGAGGAAATCTGCATTACCTGATATTGAACAGAAGATGTGCCATCAAGCCTATAATGAATGTTTGTTAAAGCTAGGAATAAATATTGCATAAGTTTCCAGTCTTATATATAGCTATCTCACTTCACTTAATAAACAGAGGAGGCTTATAGTGTTTTCCGAGCAATTTCCCAAGGTACATTTTTTACTAGACTTTGTCATGATCATCACTTTATTGTTTCTTGTGTTAAGATCCTATATTGTCTTGTCTGTTCTCCAATAGAGATAAATTTACCTGAAGATCAACTGCTATGAATCAATTAAACTGTTACAGCAACATAAATTTGCAACAGCTGAAAAGTGGCTTTTGTTCTTCACAAATTGCTAACGTCATTAACTATTCAGAAGCCAAGTTTTAAAACAAAAATTGTATTCATCACAGGCAGAAAAGAAGCCCTATAATTCCATTTAGTGAAAAATATACTAAAAACTTGTTTATTGTGAACTAAAGCCAAGATGTTTTTAGAAATGCAACTGTATGTGTATAAATGGAGAGAAACTAATTATCTTAGGAGAGAGAACATTTCAGATTATAAGGATATTGAGTAATCTCCTGATTAGGATGTGCATCTGAGATTTTAGTGCCCAATGTTTTCAGCCTGTGTTTTGACTGCAAGAGGGACTAGAGCCTCCTCACTGAGTTACCTAGCTGTGGAGGTGCTCCAGATTCCATCCTGTATCTGCTGTGTTTGAATTACAATCAGTATGTCTGAAAGCTATTTTTTTGTTTTGACGTTCACTTCTCTTGATATAGCGTAGTTGGTATTTTTTGGATGAGCTCTAATTTTACTCCAATTACAGCTGGTGTGAGAACGATGTCTTTTGCACATTTAAAAAGAAATAAAATGAAGGAAACCAGCTTGGTATCAGTTCAGAAACACAAATGTGGATCCATGGAACACAGTGTGCAAATGGTTACATTTAGAAGAGATGCTCTCTTTCTGGGCCTTTTTAACTATACAGTTCATTTACAAACTGCTCATATAAGTTCTTGATGAATGCATCAAAGTCTCTGTACACTATTATGGTCTCATAAATCCCAATTCCTGTGCAATTTCATCTGCACCGCATTGCAGCAATTGCTTAAACCAGTTTTGAAAGTCTTGCTGCTAACAACATTCCTGTGTCATTCTGATTGTTTGAATCGATTGTCTGAATGGGACAAAAATGCACTCACATTTCCCACAAAAAGGAAAAAAGAAAGGAATAAACTTAACACATACATTGAATGAACAACGAATGAAAACTGTTCTGAATAGAATCCTGGCATTAGACACCACTGAATTTCTAACAATCCATATACGTTGTTATTTCTTGGCAGGAAATGATTAGCAGCACATCACTTATATGACTGTTCAGGTCTATAGAAATTGTTTTTAAACTGAGGGTGGAATAATATTGTGGAAATGTAGCAGAGGTCTTGTTTAAACAAAGGACAGAACATTACTTTGGAAATGTAGCTGAGAAAGTAAATTTTTTACCTCTTTTTTTCTCCTGTATGGCTCTCATCTTCATACACATTAATTTTTCTCACCTTTAGGTCTTTTCTTTATCTTACATATGATTTTGTTACCTATGATTTCTAAATATGTTGGATATTTCAGAGCAATGCCATTTGCACTCAGATGCCTCTACAAAGTCTGTGTTAGTCGAAGCTTAAGGCAAATCTATTCCTTGCTGTTGTGAATCTGTATGAGTGTGCTGTGCTGCAGTGCAACAGTTTTCCTCATTATAGTAAAGTCACGAAGGAAGTGTGGCAATCTTTTGGAGAGCTATCATCTCTGAATATGAAAAGACATTTCATGGCGTTGATGCAGGACATGGAAATACAGAAAAGGGAAGCAATGTCACACACAAACCTGGAATTATGTGACTGTATCTTTTCATTTTTAATTTATGGGAAATTAGTACTTCAATATTTGCGTGAAGTGTGGGGAGAGAGAGTTCTTGCTGAGTCTGAATTTGAGTCTGTGGCCACGAAGGGCTGACGTAACACATAAAGGAATACATGAATAGAAGTTTAATTTGTACTGAAACTGCTTTTATTATTTCAAGTGCACATTTATACACTTTTAAAATAGATTAGTTTTTGCTTTTGCATCAGATATCCCAATTGTATGTAGTGGTTGGAAGTCTTTTCTCAAAAAACACAGTGATCTTTTCAAGTCAGGCAGGTGTGTGGTTTCTGCCTCATGTAACTTCATCCGAGAGATAACTGTGGGAGAGTGTGAGTTGTTGAGTTCTCTAGCTGTTATTTTTCACGTATTTGTATAAAATATGGTTATATTCAAATGATAATCAGAAGTATATAAATGTGCTGTTGTGTTTTATACATACTAAGCATCCCCAGGTTTCATCAATTTGTCTAAACAAGCATGCCATCTAATCATGTACAGACTGTTGTTGGAGAACACAGGGATAATCTTATTGAGTGAATCAGTCATTTATTAAAATCAAAATTACAAAAATGAGCTCTATCTCTACCTCTGCAGAATGACTTTGTCCTCCCAATACTTGCTAATTATGCAGTACTTTACACAACAGCATGAGATAGTTTTCTCTTCCAACAAACTGATAATCATCAGTTACTGTCACGCTATTACAGATTCAGAAAAATAAATAATGTTACAATATGAATATCTCCAGATGCAAATCTGCTTATGCTTTGCAAAGTAATTTGAAGTAGAACTTAGTGATTGTTCTATGAAACAGTAAGATAAACTCATGCAAATTTGGCTTGTAGTGGTCTATTTTACTCCAAAGTAAGGGAGGATCATTCACACAAATCACCCAAATCCTTCATTTAACACCACTCTTATCTAAATATGAAGATTCCTTTTATAAAGCTTGATTACATCTTTGCCTGTTCACTGAACACTTTTCATATGCCACTGAAAGCATAATTTTTATCCTATCTTGCTTTTACATGAATGCAGGTTTTCCTCTAGCCTAATTTAATAAATCCAGCTATGTAAACAAGTTTTCAAGGACAAAGTATTTTTTTCTAGTGTGATTTTCAAGTTACAATGTTCTTCCCTCTTTTTGCAAGTGAAACTGATGGTAATTTGTAGATTTATGTGTTGTGTTTTGTTAGTAGTAAAAATGCCATTTGGGTATCAGGTAAAGTGAATGATAATGAGGAGGGATCGAATGTTCTCTAATGAATTCAGTTTGTGGGCATTTTTCAAGGTACTGCAGAACTGGAAGTGCCTTTCCAGTTACCTGCAATGAGAGGTAAGTGGTACTTGCTTTCTCAATCTGTCACAGAAAGAGGGAAGCTAATTAGCTCATCACTCTCGATCTTAGTGCCAGGCTTTGCCTGCTGGCTTCATTTTTTTGCTCTTCAATTCATTTGCTATTAAGATGAAAGCCAGGTTTAGACAAAATGCATGCTTTCTGTACTTTGTGATAGTTTTGAATGTGCTGTGTGTACCTACACACTTTTAAACATTCTTTGCTGGAGTGGTTATAAATTGATTCCTTTCTGGTTAGACAATCAACAAAAGCACTCAGGACTTCATCTGAAATAAAATGAGATCATGGACAAGGAGAAGTTTTGAAACAGATAAGGTGTTCATGGCTGGGACTTTTTGATGAGGGGAATGAAGAATGGGTTAGTGTGACCTTTAGCTGTTTTTCCCCAATTTGGCAAATTTCCAATGCTTGTTAGGCCATATCGTATCTAACTTCAAAATACTGTCTAAGAGTAATAGGGAGATCATAAGAGAATCTTCTGCTAATTGTAAATCAAAGCTGATTTCTTTCTTTTGTCTGACTTCAGTTGTGAATCAAGACATTCCCAAGCCTTTTCTCCATAGGCTCATCCTATTTTACCAACTCAGAGTGTAATTTACTGCACTCATCATTCCGGGAACACTGGAATAGATCTGTTCTTCAAATTGCTCAGAGCATAATTAATTCCATTATGTGGTAAGTATAGTTACCGTTACCATATTGCATTTAAAAAAATCATAATAATATGAAAGTGCTTTTGAAATGTGGCATACTTTAAATGGAGAATATAAAATTGTTTTCCTTGTAAATTGTGCTGCATAAGTGATATCCTGTACTTATATAAAAGGGCATGGGAGTGAAGAAGGTGCAGATTTGTTTAGCTATAATCTGATTCAACACTTGATGAAGTGCCAATCCAGTCATGTTGCCTTCACTACTCACTTCAGGCTTCTGTTGACCAAAGTGACAGACATCTGCAAAATCATTTCAAAGGACACTATCCTCATGAAATGCTGCTCCTGGAGTTCCCCGTTTGTGACACTGCTGAGCCTTGACCTTGAGGATCTTAGCTAGTAGTAGAGTTTGTTTAGTGCCCTGTAGTACTACAAGGATCATTTATTTCTCATTGAAACAGATCCTTCCTTTTGTTTCAGGTCTGAATTCAGAATGAGGGTTTCTGGGAAATGTGTTCTTTGGAGCCATTGCTAATCCTCTACAAGTGAAATCATCATATATTTTGCACATTCTTTAACATTATTTTGTCTACCCATACATACTCTAAGCAGGGTGCAAATGGCCATATCTCTTGACTAGTATTTTGCAGTAGTTCTGCTATGCACATTTTGTAGCTCTCAGCAGTATTCCATTCAAAGAAGCTTGTAACGTTTTTCTTCCTCTCTGTCCCTTAGTGCCCTCTCAACATTTCCTACATTCTGCTGACAGTGGGCAGAAGGCTTATTTGGCACCACTCATACTAGATTGAGTGGAAATGCATCTTGGCAGTGATGCTTAGTGAACTGCGTATGTTTTGTACATGGTTCCTTCCCTGTAAAATTTTCAAATAACACTCTGCCAATTTTCTCTCTCATTTGTATTTCCTTTCCTGTGTGGTCAGACTGTGAAAGTGCACATTGGTATAATGCTTATCTTTTGCTAATTGACCTTGTGTTTAATGTACACCCTTGCTGACCAATGTTTTTGCCTCCCTCTTCTTTTCCTTGTTTGCAGAATTTTTCTGTTATGCACCACTAGAAGTTTCTGTGCAAGACAACAGATTTTTACCATGTATTTTCACCCCGTCTGTGTACCCTTTTCTTCATTTTTTGAACAATGTACAAGGTTCTGTTTCTTTGAAGAAAGGAGAAAACAGAGACAGTGTTCAGGGTTACAGTTCCCAACCTCTCAGCTGATATCCAATAGCTCTTAGTGCTGATCTAGCTATTTCTGAATATTTCTGAGTATATTGCTTCTCAATCTGTTTCTGTGGAATCCCTTTGTTTCTCTCTCATTCACAGCTCACTTGGCCAAAGAAAATCAGCTCAACCCCTTTTCCCATAGTACAAATCACAGGGGATCCATAGATGAGCAGTGCCTTCAGAGAATTCTTCCTTGTATAATTTCAAACACTGTTACAGTGGTGAAAAACAGATACTTACAAGCTGCAAAGACCTTTCATCATTCTGACTGATATTCTCTGTCCCCTATACAGACAGTTCTCTATATAACTTACTTTTAGTGCAGAGAATTTGGGAATCTATGTTTCGATGAGCTACTTCAATCTTACTAGCTTTCTTGTTTATTTGAACTTCATTTAAGTGGTGCTACAGCCTAAAAGTAATTAAATCTTCTCATTTCCAAGGGCAGCTATTCTTTATGTAACTTGCAGGAGTACTGAATGAGCATCTGCTGGTAACTCATGCTTTTTGTTGAGGGAACTATTTCAATATTCTTGTAGTTCTAAGATACATTGCTAAAATTGTTAGAATTCCCATGTGTTTAGGCTGTCTTCCCTATACTATCCTGAAGAGTCTTCAGGTATCTAACTAGATTTTCTTGTGTGTGCATGCTTTTTTACAAGGATTGCCTACTGAACATTTACATCCAGTGTAATTATTAGCAGCACAGAGAATCCTGCTGCTCTCCTAGCCTAATATTGTAGTAATATTGACTTAAACAGATGTAGCAACAACGTGGAATTACAAAAAGTCTGTGTCACTAGTTGTCTCGCTCCAATTTATAGGAGGGAGATGAGGTTCTTTTAATATCTGTATACCCGGCGTGAGATTAAGAAACAACGGTTCATATGTTGGTCCGACCAGTTTATTACAAAACCTAATCAGGGAGACGGGGAAGGGAAGGAGGGCGATAGAAAAGATGGGAAAGAAGCAAGAATTGCGTAAAGCGGGGATAGTCACCAGCACGATCCAGCAGCGGTCCGTCGCACGGCGTTTGAAGGTCCGAGGCGGCGGGGGCGGGGAGCAGCAGCGTGGCGGCCTTGGGCAGCGAGCAGGCAGCGGAGGCGGTTGCAGAGGCAAGCCTTGAGGAAGCAGCAGCGCTCAGGCAGCAGGCCAGGAGAGTTCGACAGCATGCAGGTGTCACCTCACGAGGAATCTGATCGTCAGGAATCCTTGATTTTCTTCATGAGGAATCTGTTGCCAGAAACCTCTCCTCATGGTTTTCGGTTCCTCTTTTTACCCTCCTCGTTCTCCTGCCTACGTGACAAGGACGGGCCTCGAGCAACAGTCATTGAGTACCGCCGGAGATGGCCATCATCCTGAGATAAGGCCACACAAAGGAGCACTTCACAGCCATTTAGCTGCAGCTCAGCTCTCTCCTTGCCACTGGCCTTGTCCATCTTGTCCCCCACACAAAGGATCTCACAACCCTTGCCCAGGACTTGTCCATCAAAGCTCTCCAGAGAAAGGATTTCACAGCCTTTGCTCAGGACTTGCCTGGACTTGTTCATCTGTGTCCCCAGCAAGCTTTGAGACAATGATGTAAACGAATCATCTCTTACACTAGTCTGAGCGGCAAAAGTGCTCACGTTGGCAATGCCCTTAAAGTGTGCAGGGGATGACATTCGCACGTTGCATGGTTGCTTCTGCCCAAGCCAGAAGGGAATGAACTGGTCGTGCCACTTGGGGTCTTCTGTGCATGACCACAGGCACTGTGGCCCATTCTACTCATCCAGCCGAGGGCAATTTGGGAGTGAACTGGCATGCAAGAGAACATTCCAGACCTGCTGCAATGGATGGTGAGTTGTAGTTAAATTGCCATAAATGCCACAGAGGACACTTGGGAGATTGCTTTTTCTTTTTGAAGAAAACTATACTTACTGGTTTTCTTATATAAATAATTGCACAGTTGGGAAATACTTGTATTTGACTAGGAGAGGATTATCAAAAGCACAAGTGTTCTGATTTCACTCCCTTTTTGTCAAAGTTCGACCACAACTTCTGCATTTTATTTTTTCTCCTGAAAACTCATTGAAGTACCTTTTTCTGCTATGTTTAGACATGGGGAATGTGAATGGAAATTTCTAAAGGGTGTAGTCATTGATGCCAATAATTTTCCTCAAATAAAGCTTCTCAGCAGGAATTCTACCAAGCCTTTGTTACACACATAGGAGATTGCACTGCCCAGCAGTTCTGGTGTTTGGACTGGTTTTGTTTCTGTCAGCTATACATGTTACTGTAAAAAGCTAGCTGTGATTTGCATCCTTCCCAGAAAACTTCCTTCCCAGTTCTTATAAGGCACGTACATATCTTTTGGGCTGGATTACTTTCCAGGTCAACACCTTTACAGGAATAACAGCTTCTATGAAGATTTACAGTAAATGGTTGTTCTAGACAAGGGCTGAAGGCAATTAGGAATACGATGATGTGACCAGCCAAAAATGTGCTGTGGCTCAGTGGGCAAATTTGATGCTACAGCTTGCCTGCAGTACCTTATATCATTGACCATAAGACCATTGAGTGTTTTGCTTTGTACTGCATTTCTTTTAGTTATTACTTTTTCTTCAGAAGTAATTGATCACTGCAGTACTTAAAATGGCTTGAAGTAACAAGAATATTATGATTTCGTATTTTTTGCCTGTATTTATTTTCACAACATTAACAATATAAGAACATGACTGAATAATTCATGTGTGTTTTACTGAGGCATTCTCCCCAGCAAACAAAAGCTTTCCTAATGGTTTGCCTTGACAGAGAATCCAGTCTCTGCTTTAAGTGCTTGACTTGAAGTGTCCCACCACTGTGTTGATGTGGCTTTCTTTCATATCTATCTCAGTCACATGAAATTGTTTGCCTACATTATAAACTGATGAATAATTTCCCTTCTTTGGCTCTTTTGATTCGTATGAATATTTTAAGCTGCTCTAAGTTGATCCAGATGTTCCCATTAGTGAACATACTTTTCTGACTCTACCCCTCTGATATTTAGTCAGCTCTACCATTTTTTAAGAAAACCTCAGATCACTTTGCATGCGTTTTTCTGTTGTAGACAATCCATGTATGTCTGATCTCATGCACCTTATTAGCTCTACTGTCATCTACCTTACATCATGGTCCCTCATGGTCTTTTAGGCAGACCATAGTTATAGATTTCCTTTGCTGAGTATTTACCAAGAACTGTAATTGGTTGTCAGGGGAAAATGAATGCTTTCTGTCTGGCTGGTTTGTGCTCTGTATTTGAGCAGAACACTCACAAGCTCAAGCGCCTACTTTGAGCTTGTGTAAAACCTGAAAATCCCCTTCTAACTTGTAGGTGTTTTGCTGTCCTATCTGCCTCCAAGCAACACAAGTTGTGCAACAGCTTGCTTGTAGAGTATTTGTATCTCTTTCAGCCAGAAGTCTACTTTAGCAACACTTGGGACTAGTTATCTAAACTGAAATCTCTCGCTGTTCTGATATGTCCTCTGACTCAAGCACTCCATAAATGCTGTTCCTTTCACTTTCTTTGACATAATGTTACACAGCAACGCACAGTGATATGATGCTTGCTGATATTAACTGCTACCATTAACATCATTCTACTTCTCGCTGAGACAGCTATGTAATTTCTACAATGAGTTGAAAACCATATTTTAAAAGGGGATTACTTTCAGAAACCCCTTTAAGTAGTTTGCTGCAGTGGACAAATGAGCTACATTTGCTTGTAGCTCTTAAAAAATGAGGTGGTGTGTGAAAATGTTGTGTGAAACAAAGATATTCTGGTGTTTGCAGGGGGCAAGATCAAGAATTCAAGGAACTGCTTATGTTGACTGTCTCAGTCATAGTCTTTTCCTCCTGAAAAAGAACCTTTGCAGATGTTTGTAACTAATGAAGCTTGCAAATCCGATTCTGCCCTTGAATGTCTTGGAATGGGTTGTGAGAATATTCACTGCCTTTCTCATAGTCCCATTGGCTCATATTGGATTCAGGATCTGTAAAGCTACAGGTCTAAAGTCTGTCAATCTGCCAACCAAATTACAGGGCATGATATTCTATCCAGTGGACAGGCTAAACCCCAGAGGCAAAGGAATCTGCGTGCATATGTCCCTTTTTTGGTGTGAATTCCCAAGTGCCCGGTAAAGGCCAAGCCAAACAATGATTCAGATAGAAAGAGCAAAAAAATCAAGCTGAAATGAGTCTGCAGAACAGTTCTGCATTTTATTTATCTCCTTCTCAGTGAAAGCCAGTCCCTCAGTGACATGTCTGTAATCTTTAAACATCACTGGGGCAGAATGAGGTGCCTTAGATGAAACTACTTTGTGCTGTGCCATGATACACCAATAGCCCATTGTTCTTTCTGGAATGGAACTGCCTTGACGTTGCTTATCGAAAGATATCTCCTGTTCTGGCCAGAAAGCTGCCAGAGAATAGATGACAACATGGGAATTCAGTGTTCTGTCTGATTAACTTGTACAACTACAACCAGGCATGAGGTCTTAAATCTGGGGTTTGAAAATCATCACAGAACTTCTGCTTTTGATGTGTATGTGAGATAATGGCTTCCTTTCCTTGAACCAGCATAGTTTGACAGCAAGCAAAGGAGCGAGGGAAAGGTAAACTGAACCTTCTTGCATAAAAGCAGTGCTGCTTGTAGCATTAATATGCTCTAAAAGTCATGCCAGAGGCTTTTAAATCTCCAGTTCATTTCCATATTATTTCATTTTAATAGTCTGTCCAAACCGATTTCATATTCCTTTTGAGTCCCTCAAGGCATTCAGATTCCACAAGCATTTGTTGTTCTACCCAAATAGTTTGGGTAAAGGCTGTGCTTAATCCAAAGAATAAGTTGGTGAAGTCTTACAAAGATTGATCTATGATTACAAAGCTGAAGATGCTTCAAGTACAGCAAGCATGGGAAGTCACAAATACATTACTTTTCTAAGAGAACAACAACAGAAATAAACTGGAGTGCCCTTTGTTGGGATTGTACAAGATGACCTATATACATGTATAAATATCACATCAGACTGTTGTAGTAGAAGTTCGAGTTTGCTCGTTCTGCATATAGTGCAGCCATTGGCCTCCGATCTTACTCTCCTGGACAGGTGTTTCAGATGGAGCAAGAGAGCTCCTTGAGAGCACCTTTCCCAATTAATATCATCTCATGCAGCCTAGGAACGCTTCCTACATCCCTACCTCACTGGTCTGGCCTTCATTTTATCTTTAACTATGTCTGGTACCTTTCTCCTTGGCAGATCTTTGGGAATTTTATTAGCTGAATTAGCCTTGAGCTTTCACAGTGCACAGCCTCTGTGCTCACACCTCAGCTGTGACACAAATAAATGCCATTTACTGGGTATTTACTGGGGTGCTGTTCTTGTCACACAGATGAGAGACAAGGTGCAGTGTGTCACATGGCTCCCTTTTGCATGCCTGTCTTTGTAAGTCATGAGTGCAAAAAGGGAAGGAGTTATGGTGCTCTTGTGGGTCTTGTCTCACACAGGGCTTACTTGAATCCAGAAGGTGGCAAGCATGAACTGAAATTTAGGTATGATCTGTGAGAGTTTCCAGCCCAGAACTTTCCTGGTCCTACAGCACGGTGTGCGTGGCATTTTTTGGTAGACTCATTGGAACAGCTGAGAACTGAGCTGTCCTCTGTTCCCAAGACAGCACAGTAGATTGAGTAGATTGAGTTTCCTGCCCACAAGCAGCTCTGTGTTGGTGCAGGAGCATGGCTTGACACTGCTCCATGAGAAATAGGAGCAAATAGCAAGGGAGGCAGAAGCCTCACTGGTTGGAGGCAGAGGCAGAGCAGAGTGATCCAGGCAGGTCTGAAAGCTGTACACAAAGTAAGCCAGCAGCACTCACATTGCCAGAAAAGCCCATAGTGATGAAGCAGCTCCAAGATGAAGCTAGGAGGCCAATGCACAGGTCAGGGTTTAGATAAGCAAGGCGTAAGGCCATGCACAGGCAACGTTGTGTCAGGGCTGAGTGCAAGAACCCCAACTCCCTCTCAGTGACAGGGAGGGACCCCTGCTGAGGCTTCTGAGAAGAGTTCTTTGTAATTAACCTCCACTGAAACTCCTTGCAGTTGAGCTCCAAGACTACCAAGGCTTCTGAAATAGCTCACTTTTGTCAGCAAATTGGCCTTCTGAGCAGGCAGCTCAACTCCAAAGATGGATAAAGTGTGTGCTCCAGGTCTAGCACTGTGTAAGTAGATACAGCCTTAGACTGGAGTAATATCTGTGCTCTGAGAGGCCACTATACCTCAGTTGATCTGAACTGATTTGCTGAGGGTGCATATTGTGCTATCATTTACGTTGACAAAAATAGTGAATATTAATACTAGTGATATGCTGTTTCTTGCCAGCTGGCAACCTAACTTGAGCCATTGATTATGGCTGGGTCATCAGAGCTCTAATAGCTCTTCATGACCCTGAGCAGCCTCACCTGGAGCCTCCACCCATGCCTTCTGACCATGGCTCCATTTAGGTTTAAGCTTCGGCGTTCACTCCTAGTCTGAATTAAGTCACAGGTATACATATCTATGTGTGATTCTCTCTGGCCTTGTGACCTGGGGAACCTTGGGCCAATGTTTTTGGTGGCTTGTTCCTGGTGCTGCCTCTTGGAATGCTATTAGACTTATATAATGTATTTTTTCCAATCTATATCTGGCTTCATCTTCTGCTGCTCCTTCACAGGCTGCTAGGTGAGATGCTGGATTCATTACTTTTCATTGGTTCATTACTTTTCTTTAACTGGAACTCCTAATGAGTGCTGTTATCACCACCATGCTACCTGCCCTGGTCAAACCCTGCTGTCATCATCTTTGGCTCCTGGCTTTTCACCCTTGTGGAATCGCTGTGTTATTCTCTCTCTGTTTTTGTTTTATTTCTTTTTTAAAAAATCTATATATATTGCTGAAATAAAATAGGGTGTTCTCTTATACTGAAAAAAAAATCTATGGTGAATCTAAAGGAAGAATGATGCTAAAGAAAAAGTGTAAACACTTCCAATTGTTCAATTCTTAGCACTCTGAATCTGACCTTGCTTTTATTTGTCTGTGCTAATTGTCTTTGGTGATAGGTTATTGACACCACTGTATCCAACAACCTCTTTCAAACACTATATTTTTTGTTGTTGTTCTCCTCAGATGTGAAGATTTCCCACGAGGAGCATTTCTGAGACTGTCTATAGCAGTGATTGAGGAGTCCAGAGGAATAAATGATGAGATACTCGAACCTGCTTTCATGAAAGGTAATAACACTTATGCTTAAAGGAGATTGCACTATACTGGATTTCTTTTTTTCCTCAAAGGCTAAAGCTGATCATTTGTGCAAGATAAGGAGGATGAGTCTGTGCTAAATAACAACAGTTATTTATATAACTCACAGCCAATCATTATATAAACATACAGTGCACCACTCTCATGATTTTTTCATGTCTCAGTGCTGGTAAATTTGAAATGGGAATGGTTTTCTTTAAGTATTTTTTTTTGTCCGTGCTGGATTTGCCTGTCTCTCTGTCTTTCAAAGCTTTATCTGCATGTAGCATTGGCATTCAGCTTGCTTCCCTGATCATAACCCATGGCCAACAGAATAACAACAGTAGTAAAATCTTGTTTGTGAGTCTGGAGTAACCTCTACTCTTAGAATGCTGAAAGAGATGCATAGATATTTCAAAGATGCTGAACTGCTGTTTTTTGTGACACTAAGCTCAAGCACAATTAACTGAAGAAGAAAATGGTCAAATACCATACAAAGTATATGCCCAGAAGGTCAACTATTTTGTACCAAAAACTGCTCTGAGAGGTTTACAAAGATGCTTAGTGTTAGCCTAATTGTCTCCAGTGTGGGAGCACAGTTATTCTCTACTGGCAAAGGGCTGTTACTGATAGTGGCCATGATATGAATATAGCAAAATCTCAATCATTCACTGAACAGTTTGCTAGTAAAACTGAGATTGTTTGAGGAAATTCTGCTGTTCATCACAGTCTCTAAGATTGTCTATATTAACTATTCTAATGCAAATTTTCAGAGTGATTGGTGTGCAGTGTCTTTACACAAAAGGGAGAAAAAAAAGAGACAGAGAAGGACCGAAGGGTGTCCTGTGTTTTTTTTCTTTAGCAGCTTCAAAGCTGCTCTTGGTGAGTGATTTACTGAGCAGAAAAGCAAGGACTTACGGAGTTGTAGAAAGAAAACCAAGTATGTAAAGGGAAAACTTTGGTAAGTCAAGTATGGAGTGCTCATAGAGTCTCCTGATGGACATGAGGAGAGACCTTGTATGAGTTTCTTTCCTATCCATTGACATGTAGAGGAAATAAAGAACAGCTAATCTCTTTGAGGCATAATGTGTGGTTTTGATGAGAAGGGGCAAAATCACATGAGTGGGAAAGAATTAAGAGGTTGCTCAGAGAGACTAATGGGTATGACTGGGTGAAGGAGGAGAGGCTGGTGTGCAATAAATGGAATTCAACAGAATCTCTGCAAGAGGAGAGACAGAAAGTAAGGGAGCTTTTATAGAGTTATATGGAGACCTGGTATGGGAGAGGACAGAGACGTGAACAACGATCTTTCTGAGGATGATAGGAGCAACCTCAGTCTTTTGTCTGAGAGATCACCAGGGGCTGTGATGGAGAGTGCATTGAACACAGGGATTCTTTGGGGAAACTGGATTTTAAAATTGAAATATGGATAAATGTGGATCATTGTCTTAACTATCTATCAACTAGGTAATTATCAACCTGCATTTCAGAAGTACATATAGGGCAAGGGCAGTTTCAGGTCTATCAGTCTAACAATCCAGTTCTTTTATTTCATATCTATCTTAATTGTGTACACAAGAGACTCTTAATTTCGAGCAATTAGAAGCAGATTTATTCATTGTTCGTTGACTTAGCAAAGAAACACGTGGGTCAAAGTTTTGAGAGCACTTAGGAATCAAAGTCCTGTGTTTTTAAAATAATCTGTAACACTGGAGTGGTTTTGTTGTATGAAATTGGTTTTCTGAAATTACTTTTGAAGGCAGGGAAGTAAACAAGCTATTGTGAGAGAAAGTAGATTGCTAGTGACTGGTTTGACTAGGAAGTTCACAAGATGTTGCATTTTTAGAGCTCTGAATACATACCTAGACTTGCTCTAAGATTCAGCAATGGGAGCTGAGGCTGGTTATAGCAGTATTTCAGCTTTTTATATGGAAGGGCCAAAAATACAGAGCAGATTTTCCTTTGTGTAACACGTGCTTTCTGTGCATGAGCATGTCAAACACAAGGACTCCAACACAATATTTACCTTCGAAAGTAAATATCTTCATTGCTAGACATCTGTATTCTTAATTCTGTTCTCTAATTAAACATCTGTTACCAAATATGTCGTGCCATTTTTTTTTCTGTTTGTACTGGTTCTCAGCTTCAGATGTTACCAATGAAATGGGGAAAAAAAACGTGGATAACTAAGCAGTTCTGCTGATGACATTGTGACAATTGGCATGCATTGCAATCTAAGTATTAAAATACACTTAAGTGGATCATCCACAAATAACACTGAAGCATTTAAGAACTCAGTTTCCTTTAAAACATAAGCTAAATTTGGATGAACGTTCCTCTTCCCCTGACCTTGCTATGCTCTCCCCATTGTGTTATAGAGACATTATCCTTGTTTTTTTTGGCTTTTAGCTGACTTATTAGCATCCAAACGAAGCCTAATGCAGGAACTTGCACTGTAAAGATTACCAGGCAGATGTATAACCATGTAACCATATAGAAGGCCTTACTACTGATCAAAATGCAGGTTGTGAACAGGTAAGATATTGATTGCTTGCAGCCTTTTGAGATGAAAATCTGGAATGTGAAATCAAAAGAAAGTGTGTCATGGTGTGAAGAATCTGTGTAGTCCTGGTGGGCAACAAGCCAGAAATGCAGCCCTGCAGTTACAATCCTAACATCCCAGGCTGTGTTAGAAGAGTTGCCAGCAAGTTGAGAGAGGTGATCCTTCTCTTCCACTCAGCTCTGGTGAGGCCACATCTGGAGTGCAGCTCCCAGTTCTGGGCCTCATTGTAGAGGGGACAAATAGATATGTTAAAGCAAGTGAAAGGCCATGAAAATGAAAGTCATACAAGGAGTGTCTGAGAGGTAGGGCTGTTTAGCCTGGAGAAGAGAAGGCTCAGGGAGATCTTACAAATGTATAATAGCACATTATTGGAGAAGAAAAGATAGAAGCAAGCTCTTGTCAGTGCTTTCCAGTGAGAATCTGTTTCGCTTTTACATTTTGGTTGAGTGTGGGAGCAGCTTCCTCAGTGCCTGTAGAGCCTCCATACTTGCAGGTTCACAGTGGAAATCCATGCTAGCTTCACTGTTGTCACAGGTACACAAAACTGGAAACACTGATGTTCACTACCTGACCTAGTGAATCTACCTATGGCTGAAATTTCACGTGTCTTTGTGAGTTCTATCTCTGATCTGAGGTTAATGCCATATAGTATGTCAGTCAAAAAAGCCTTAACATTAGCCTTGTCTTCACAGGATCTCATACTTGCACTGCTCAGGTGACTAACATCCAAACTGCATCACACTTTTTTTTTTTTTTTTTTTTAAGTGTGATTACAGGATGAAGATCATCTGCCTCCTGTCAGTGTGTTTCCTGGTGTCATATTCCTTTAAAAGAATTAATTGCAATTTAATAAATGTGCTCTCTGAATAAATTGTATGCTTGAACTATACTTTCCTTTTGTACAAATAATGAATGCAACAAAAGTTCTTGCTATGTAAGGTTATCAGTAGTATTAGTGTTCATTGAAGCATGAAGAGATTTTTCAGTTCTCTCAATTAAATATTCTTCTCAATTGACTGGGACACTAAGAGGTGGATGAAATGGAAGCGCTAAAAGGGAACAGTCAGCAGGAATTGTAAGAGATGGTTTGAAATGTAATGAGAGTATAGTTTGTTATGCTTGTCTTGCATCTCAGCTGCATCCATGGGAGGATAACAATGACAAGAATCAGTCTTACTTCCTGTTTGCTTAAAGGCAGCAGCTCTGGAGTCTTGTCATGTTATTCAGGTATCATCCAATTATCGAAGCAGTAGCACTGAGCACTGCCCAGTGGCATAGTGCCTTACTCTACGGCCACGTTGCTCAGGTTCTTGTGTACCACTTAGGCAGCCTCTCCCTGAGGCCTCTTCTGTTTCCACTAATAGATAATTAGTCTTCTTGAGAACACATCTTGCAGATCCCCTTGAGCAATCTCTTTCTATGTGTAGGTGGCACTGTCCTCTGTTAACACAAGCAATATAGAAACATTCTGGACCTAATGATCCTGTTGATTCTTCTGCTTTAGTTTGAGTAGTCTTGGTTTGGCTGTAAAACATTCCCCACATCAAAGACCACTGCTTCCCTACATGGAGAAATGGAAACTGATAATTGATTCTAATATTTTCTTGTCTTGTTCTGTAGAGAGATTCATATTCCTGAAGGTGTAGTACTTTGAAATATAGTAGAAGCAGCCTCTGAAACTCCACTCTGTCTTCTGGCTCCACTTGACACCAAAAGCCTTTCATCAGCTTGGCTGTGACACAGCAAACCCCAAAGACTTTCTTTCTTATGCTCCCTGAGCACGCTCATGGTTTGGTGAAACAGTTCATTCAGAGTGTGAAAGAAGGAACAGAAGAAAGGTGTCAACAAGCCATACTCTCTTTTCTTTCAAAGTGTCCTGTGTGGAGAACAGGATACCACAGAATTTTTCTGCTTTTGGATGAAGTTTTACACCTTTCCTGGCAAGTTTCCAGCAGTAGATTTGTTCAGTTGAATTTTATGTTCACTAAGAAATCAAGGCTGGACTCAGATAAGCAATTAAGATTCACTTTTTGAGAGAATGATGAGAATTTTGTATTAAGGAACAGATCTGCGCTACATTTATGAACATCCAAAAACTGCTGAAAATACAAGAATTAGAAGAGTAATTCCGTGGCAGATCAGACTATGACTGAAGCCTTTCAGTGAGGCAGTTCATTTGAGAGCATCACTGACAAAAGAAAGGAACTTTTAGGCAAACTTTAACTGTGTATCGAGTGAAGTGTGGGCCCTAAACATGTGTGATTAACTTCTTGCTTGCTTGCTCTTTTTTTTTCCATGATTTTCTTCCTTTACTCTTCGACTGTCTACATATCCTGCTTTCATATTTTACAACTAGAAGTGTGTGCTGCATGAGTAAAGCTCTGGTTTACAAAGTCTGTGTACCTGTTGTTGCTTAAGAATTCTTATCAGCTGTAGAAAGCCAGTTTTAGATGGATGTCAATGAAAAAGAATGAAACAGAAAAAGGAATTATTTAGCAAAAGTATACAGTGGCATTCAAAATTAATTTCCTGCGGGGATTTTTGTGTTTGTTTCTTTATGTGGAGACATAAACACTAAGGTTCTTCAAGAAACAAGGATTTCAGTGATATTGTTTCTGATTACTGAAGTGATTTATTATCTGGTTATAATTTGCTTTTTTCCTATAGTGATTATTAAAACTCTTGGAGAAATCCTGCAGAAACTCAAGGGGAAAAAAAGTCAGATTTATCATCTCTATAAACTGTTGTTACTGCTTCATGATATTTTAAAAATGTTTAAATATCAGTAAATAGAGTACAGAATTACCAGAGAGCCCTGTCCATGGCAGCTTAGACTTTAAAAGTGGGACTTATTCTTTGAATGCAAACAATTTTAAGCGAGATTCTCTCTAAATAACATTACTATGCTGTCCTGGTCAGATTCTGTACAATTTTTTCTTATTAGTGTCTCATTCTGTGTGAATTTGCTGGAGACCCTTCTTCGATACTGTCAATTCAGACGGGTTGTTCCCTTTTCAGATATGATTCTGAAAATTAAAATATTTTATGGCTATATGCAAAGCGGTTATGAGTAAATGTAATCAGAAGTGATTGCCAACCACATTTACCAGCAGTTAACTGGGAAGGTCCCGGATGAGTGGAGATTGGTGAAGGCAACATCCATCATGGTAATGGAACAGATCAGCCTGAGTGCCAACAGCACATCAAGGCCAACCAGGTAATCAGACCCACATCATGGCAGGTTCTGACTAACCGTATCTCCTTCTGTGGAACGTAACCAGTGTAGTGGATGGCGGAAAGACTGTAGATGTTGTTAACATGGACTTTAGCTAGACATTTGATACTGTTTTCCATAGTGTTCTCCTCAAGAAACTGTCCGCTCGTGGCTTGGATGGATTTTCTGTTCACTGGGTAAAAAAACTGGCTGGATGGCCAAGCTCAAAGGGTCGCTGTGAATGGAGTTAAATCTAGCTGGTGGTTGGTCACCAATGATGCTCCCCAGGTTTCAGTACTGGAGCCAATTTTATTTAATACTTTTATCAGAGGATCAAGTGTACTCTCAATAATTTTACAGAGACCTTGTTGAGTGAATGCATTGATCTGCTTGAAGGTAGGAAGGCTCTGGAGGGGGACCCGTTGGGCTGGAACAATTGGTTGCATTCTGTTGTATGGCGTTCAACTCTGCTAAGTGCCAGGTGCTGCACTTGGGTCACAACAATCATATGCAGTGGTACAGGCTTGGGGGAGAGTGGTTGGAAAGCTGTCTGCAAGAAAGGCCCTGGGGATGCTGGTTGGCAGACAGGTTGTTGTGAGCTTGCAGTGTGCCCACGTGGCCAAGAGGGCCCATGGGTTGTACTAGAAATAGCGTGGCCAGCAGGATCAGGGAAAGGATTTTTCTCCCTGTACTCAGCACTAGTGGGACCACACCTTGAGTGCTGCTTTCAGTTTTGAGCCCCTCACTACAAGAAGGATTTGAGCTGCTGGAATGTGTACAGAGAAGCGCAATTAAGCTGGTGGGGGGTTTTGAAAATAGGCAGCAGAGAGAGTGGAGGCTGTTCAGTCTGAAGAAGAGAAAGCTGAGGGGAGACCTCATCTCTCTCTACAGCTACCTGATGTGAGACCACAGTGAGGTAGTCTCTTGTCAGGTGAAAAGTGACAGGATATGACATAAAGACCAACGTCTGTCCAACTCTTTTAGTCTCCTAGCTAACCTTATGCAGAGCTTACTGTACAGTGTAGGAAAAGCACTGAAGAGCTTTGCCTTCAGGGGTAGTGGTTTTGCTCTCATATGCAGTGCATACTTACCTCTGCTTTGTGCCAAAAACTGACCATAGTAACCCACAGTCCATGAAGCACTTCTGGATCTACAGTAATGAATATATTTACATCATCTCAATTACCATGGTAGCAGTTTTTTTCTGATGTTAGAAATACTTGCACTCAATTTTCTTTTTCTTGGCATAAGTTTTGAGAACAGTTTATATCCTGGAGTTTTGCTGTTTCGTGATGGTTTGGGAGAGAGAGCTCTGAACAGGCTAATTCTGGTGCATAATTCTGGACTTCAGCTGAGGATTCGAAGTTCCTGTTAGAGTCATTGGAAAACTGTTGGTGGATAGTTCTCATCAGATTGATGGAAGGAAATACAGTGAGGCTGTATCAGATTGCTTAATCTAAAGAGTTTATAGCTGCAGAACTGTCTTATGGATGCTACTGCTCTTAAATAGATAGAATACTTTGGGAATAAGGCATTACAAGAAGGGAGAATTCACAAAGAGTTTGCAGCCTGGCATTTTCTGAAATACGTATTTTAGAAAGCTACAGGAGAGTTCTTGGGAGAATTCGTTGTCCTTATCAGAAACTTTAAAAGTTTCTGGGACTGTCTGTCACTGTGTCCTCTTCCACTCTGGTGTGCTTGTTGCTGTGTTTTCAACCAAAACTGACATCTCTATGGTAAATATCTTGCAATTAAACACTGCAGATCAGGACATTATTTCACAGATGGCATTTTGTAAAACCTATGAGAACATTCCAAGCTTGTAGCTTGGAAAGAGACTGGAGAGGCATGGTAGTAGGTCCTTTATTTAATGAAATATTCACAGTAGTTGATATGTAACAACTTCTTTAATTTTAAGGCAGTTGTCAAATGTAAAGACTCACTGTAATGCAATTAACTCATTTAATCTTGCATATCTTACATCACTGGAGTGGTTAAAGAATTTCAGATTAATACCTTTCTGTTGTTATGCCTGGTTAAGTGCTAGACATGAACATTCTATTTGACTGCTACAGGGAGCAAAAATTGCATCCTTTTTATGTCAAAAACAAGGCTGGGAAACAAAGAAGACTTACTTAAAATCATAGGGTAATGTAAGCTGTATTTCTGAGGCTTATGCTTCCCCCGATCTCTGACCAAACCTTAGGGAGTGTAAAATTATTGATCTGTGGACTGCACTCTGTCTCTTTCTATTGTATCCCGTTCCTTTTGCATGTTTTCCCATACTCTAACAAGGTGACTTTGCAGTCACTCTTTTAAGCCCTTTGCTCATCCTTTTCAACTCTAACTAGAGTTTCTGAAATTGAGAATATGGAAACTTTATGCAGAACTCTGCTAAACTTTAATCTGATTTTGTTTCCTTTCTAAGTCCACCATCTGGCCTCAGCAGTTTTGAAGCCTTAGGGTGGTACAATCTTTGAATTTTGGAGTTAGGCCATTCTGTGCTGTGCGGCCTATGCATGCCTAATAGTCAGTTGAGATCTAGTTGGTACAGTCACTAAAGCGCAGTTCATTCCATTATAATGTGAACGTTTAAGGGAGGCCTGCTGGATTCCACCCTGAAAATATCAATTTCTCTTTACCCATTTTAAAAAGTATATGTAGTGAATTACACAGTCATATGCACTTAACATTCAGGAAAGTGGATCCCACCTGTAAGAAATCATGGGAGTAAAGAGTGTATAGAATGGAGCATGCTAACTATATTTTTGTACTTTACCCAAAGCATCATCTTGTAGCTACACTGACTTGATGCTGATAGAGATACTTGTGTATATGACTCCAGTATAGCTGTTCTTTAGACAAATTAGATTCAAGAAATGATCTGTGAGGGTACATGTTGTGTTCCTCAACAGACTTGTAAAGAGAACAGATAGATCATTATATCTGTATGATTCCTGGCCAGAGGGTTTGGCCAGAGTGGTTCTTAAGACCATGAGTAAAATGTTTTGCAACATGATCAAGAGACCTTCAGTGACAAAGGGCTCATAACTCCTAGCTTACTTAAAAAGAATAGGAGATGTTTGTGTGCTTGCATAGATACGTGATTTATATCATGTGATTTATATAGTTCATTATTGTTACATATCATCTTTTAAAACTATGCATCATCAGTAGCATATCCAGTGCATCACACTTTCTCATAAACTTCCCAAATACTCTGTTTACATGAATATTACCCAAAGGTAAAGAGTACGAAGTCCAGACAATGTTTAGAAGGATGAGTCACTGCTAAGACTCCAGTGTTTTCCTGCTAAAACCTGCCTAACTTTGATGAACAGATTTATGAATCAGTGATTCTATGCTTTCCAGATCTGCAGCTTCTCATGAAAACTGTTTAGCCTTTGTATGAGTGATAGCTTTTGGCTTTATGAAAGAGATTATAAATTTTATTCTGTGATCCTCACCATATGTGGTAGACTTTTGGCAGAGCAGATGGTGAATGCAACAGTTGAAGACATAGAGCAAAGCTCTAGAGCAAGGGAAGGATGGCTTTCCAAAAACAGTTGTGCATCCATCTGGATAAAGGCACTTCAGGTACTGTGATTGACTTTCATAACACTCCTGAACTATTTTGCTAATAAAAATATTAAGGAGAAAAGGCTGATCCGCAAGACCTTGAGAAGTAATGCCTTTGCACCAAGTTACAAGCACAGCGTAATCTCTGTAGGGTGTTCCAAGTGTTGCTGTCATGCAAATTGTAGTGACATTGTTGACTTCCTCATGTTAAACTGTGATTTGTCCAAGAGTGAGCCTGTCACTCCCTAAAGAAACTCAATCTTTAGTGTTTTAACATTAATATTGATATAGTTTTGCTGCTGTGTGAATGAGATATGCAAAGGAAAATAAGACCCTGCTACTGTTTTAGGTTAAATTGGCTTCCACAGTTGGCTTATTGTTCCAATTAATTTTTACAAAGACTTACGTAAACATGGAGCTGACATTCATCTGCATTCCAACCCATAAATACTCACAAAGGCTGAGGAGCATTAAAGCATTCACTAAAAGACTTTTTTGAAGGCACGAAATCAGCAAATGCTTAAACAGAATTATAGAGGACAGCCTTAGGAATAATTAGAGACAATAATCTCCAGACATATAAAGCAAGAACATAAATACTTCATAATACTACAATACTTCAAAAGCAGAATTTTTTTTCATTTGATTTCCAATATAAATCTCTTATTTTGATATATTTTGATATTTTTTGATATATATATATTTTTTTTTTAAGATAGAAAACGGGGGAAAATTAAAGCAGGAAAGAAAAAAATGAACTATGAATACTGAAAGTTTTCCAAGAACAAATATTGTTTCTAAGTTGCTTTTGCACTTCAGTATATGTTGCAGCCAAGAAGATCTGGTAGCCCCAGCTGTGTTCAGTCATGGATGTTTTGAGCCATCTCTGAATAATGTATGTGGCAGACAGACGTGGAACTTATTTTGTAGTTCTCTGCTCCTTCAGAGCACGCATGTGTGACCTGTGTGTATTTTACTTGGGTGTTCATGTACATGCACAGCCTCATGAAGCAAATGCTTCTTTCTTTGCTCTACTTCTGTATTTTTCTAATATTTTTAACCGAGTGTCCTACCTTACAGGTAGCATTATAGCAAAGTTTTGTGAGGGTAGGCAGTTGCAAGTATCCTATTGCTTTAGGGAAGGGGAACCTCAATCTAGCCCCTATGGTGCTTTTTTGTTAGATATATATTTAAAGTTTAGAATTCTTTTACGAAGAAAGCAGTAAAGCTTGTGGCAACTAAAGGAAAAGATCAATGTTCTAAATAACTCACTGAAGAGAGTAAGTGAACAATTACTCTCTTAGTGAACCATCATTGCTTCTGACTTGTCAGAAGCATTTGAAGATCTGAGAGGAAAAATCTGACATCATTGCAAACTAAACTGTGGCTCATTATGTGAGCACTGAGCTAAGTGCTTGTCTTAGGTGTTGTTTTGATCTAAAAAGAAATGTCTTTACTGCCTTATTGTCTGATAATTTTTTTGCTTGTTTTATAAGTGCCAGGGAGGCATTCTCTTCAACATAGTGTGGTGTTTTCAGTTCACATTACTGTGCTCTAAATGGTAAGAAAACTCAGGCATAAAAAAGCTCTAATAGTATCCATGACTGTTTCTTCAACTCTATTCCAAGAATTTCAGAAAATCGGAGCATTCTAGCTTAGTCCTTAACATACAGTGCAGCACACCATACATCTTCCAGAGTTGTGAGGGCCATTCAGTGTCTCACCACATGGAGCTCCAGGAGCAGGGAGCCTCCATCAAAGGGTGTTTTATGACTTGAGCCCAAATGCTCTCCTCCTTTTATGAGGAGAAGTTACTGCTTTGTGTGACTTTCTCCATCCGCTCTTGCATAACAGGGAAAATCAAAACATTTTTTATTCCTTTTCTATTCTTCTGCTCACAAGAAGTTGTGGGCATGCAGCTTTTCTTCTACCAGATAAAGATTTATTGCAGGTATGAGGAATTAGAGATGAGGTTGTGTATGTTTTTACAAGTGAAATATGCTCTGAGTCAATCTTGTCCATTGGTGCTTTCATCTTTAAAACCGTTCTTCTTGCTGTAAGGAAGAACGTATTCAAGGTGAGAAGAGACTGCTAGATTATTTATTCAGACCTCTTGAGTATATTGGTCCATAAATCATCACAAATTAAATTGACTTGAAGAGCTTTGTAATAGTGTATCCTCCAAATAGTCTCTAGTCGTTGTCAGAATGATTTCTGAAATATAGACAGACTCCTCTAGATTACTCTTGTGTTAACACTCTTCACAGACACGAGTCTGAGCCTTAAGCTTGATTTTGTGGTCAACTAATTTCTGTCAGAGGCAGCGACAATATAGCAGACAAAAGATATACTATAGGTCTTTTGCTATGAGCTCTTTCCTTTAATTTATGAATGACTTTCAGAGATTGTTATGATTTTATTATCTTCTATGTCTTAAAAAAAAAAAAAAAAAGGGAAGAAAGCACAATACTTCAGTGTTAGTCACCTGACTGATATATTGCACAGACATAAAACAACTTGCTTGGATCAGAAGGTGGACCTTAAGGGTCTTATTACCCTCCTTAGTCCCAAACATGATAAGAGCTCTGCTCAGCTTATTTCTGAGTCTCTTCATTTTTTTTAATCACTACTAAATAGTCTTCAATTGGAGGCAGGCTTTCTGCTGATTTCTAGTTCGTTTCTCCACTATCCAGTTCACTCTTCATGTAATATGTTCTTTGTTTTTCAGTTTTTAGAAATTGGCTGTTGCACAGTACTATAATTGCTTCTCAAATAGCCATTATATGTATGTAATATTCTTTTTATAACCCGTTCTTGCAATGTATGAGTGCTTAACTAACAGAGATGGAGCTTGACCAAAATCCTTTATCAAAATATCAGTATTACCTTTCTTTTTGTGATGAGGAAGTTAATGAGAGTAAATTTATCACAGTTATCATTAAAAATTTAGAATAGCCAGCTGTTTTAACTTGCATGTGGACATTAGTTTCCCAGTGGGAGCTGTGTCTGACATGTACTGCCAGGGTTCATATAATGTTTGAGAACAGTGTTATGAGGCAACAGATCATATTGTTAAAGGACAGGGTTTTTACTCTGATACAAATTTATACAAAGGGAAAAATGGTAAGGAATTGACCAAGCAGGAAACAGTACAAATATCTCTTAAACGATCTTCAAGTTTTGCAGGAGCAGAAGTGAATAAATTCTCATCAAAAACCAAAATAGTGTTCTCTAAGGGGAAAGAGTGAACTGGCAGTAGAAGAACACAGACAGTGGGCACAAACAAACACAGGAAGTTTCCTCTGAACATCAAGATACACTTTTTCACTATGAGGGTGGCCAAACACTGGCACAGGTTGCCAAAGAGGTTGTGGCGTATTTCTCCTTGGAGGTCTTCAAAATCTGCCTGGACATGGTGCTGAGCAAATGCCTTTTGGTGGTCTTGCTTGAGCATGGGGTTTGGAGCAAGTAGCCTCCAGAGATCCTTTCCAACACCAGCTATACAGTGATTCTGTAACATGAGGCATGAAATGGTTGGACTTTGATATCAACGTAATGAAAATGTGGTGAAGGATCTTCATTAGAGGTAGAATAGGTTCTCTTTTTAATATTATATTGATGTTTCATTTCTAAATGATTTGCCAATGACATGCACAAAAATAGATATTTCAAACCTGAGCACTACATAATGTATCATTTCCAGGTACAGCAGAACAAATTTATGAAAAGCTGTTGACTTTCTGTACTTTAAAATCCCTACGAATTGATTAATCATGAAGTTGTATTTTAAAGATTTATTAATACTTATAAAATATTTATAATAGGGATATTAATATGAAACCAGTTTCCCCTATCATACTAGGCTGTGGGAGAAGGTATATTGATTTAATGAATGATTTATTCTATCAGTACATTCAATGAACCTAATATATTGGAAGTTAAAAAGTGGAGAAATGATATGTGATGGAGTTGTTACAGAAGCACTGCAATTGGGGATGTTCAAATCTAGAGACAGATACAAATCAACTTGTGATTAGCATAGGTGGGACTAAACTGGGTACTGATGTGAAAGCAATGCTGTGAGTCAAGCCCAACACTTTCTCATGGCGAAGTTGAAACTACATACAACTTCTGGAGCTTCATATGACTCTTCAGACTCATTTATAGGGAGCCCCTGGAAGACATTGTCTTCACTGTAGTTGGAAAAGAGGATGTGTGCAGCAGTACTGGTACCCAGTGACAACAGCCTTGTCCAGTGTATCCTCATTAGAATAAATTTCTGACAAAAATAATCACTGTCATTAAAATACAACTTCTGCCTGGTATTATTTAATTCCTAAACACCATACTGGACATTCTAAGCATAAATGCTGCTTGCTGGTGGAAGTTCAAATGCAGAAAAAATCTCAAGAGCAGAGGGATTGATGTGTTTTGAAGCGTAGTGATTCTTGTTTGTGTTTTGCCTTGCTTGGGACATTTTGCCCAAGGAAGAAGAAAGTTGAAAACAAAAGCCTTAGAAAATAGCTACTTTAATGGTAGGGCAGAACCTTATACTTTCACAATTGCTTTGTAATTGAAACAAGACAGATTTTAGAATTAGGCTATGGCAGTTTTCTAAACGGAAAATAGCACCAGTAATAACTGCTCAGATAATGTGGTGCACTGCAATTACATGCCTGTTTGCTGTGTTGTATCATCTTTTCATCTCAGCTATGTGTGGGTATTTTGGAGATGCCAAAATCTTCCCTACTGCTTCGACATGTTTCCTGTGCTATCTAGCCAACAGGATAACAGAAAGATGATGTTACGTATTTCCACTATCAGTGATGTCTAATAAACAGAGTGGGAGAAGCAGCTAAAGCAGACAGGTTCCTTGATGTTTTTACAATTCTTGGTTTCTGTAGTGGTGAGCAAAGTCCTGATGCCCTGACCTGTTGTAGTTCAAACTGTCCAGCAAAACAGCTGGTGAAAGTGAAGCTTACAAGAAGGATGCAACTAAGGAGTTTTTGTGCAGAGGCTGTCATGCTCCCTCCTGGTACTAGGAATGTAAGTACTGACAAACAGAAGCATTCTTTATTGCACTGAAAGGAACAGCAGGTGAAGAGAAGGCACATTTGCCCTGGCCAGCTTTCTTGTATAGATCTAACTGTTTGCAAACTAGATTGACAGTGATGCTACTGAAGGGGAAATGCAGTATATGATGCAGAGCCTTTTCTTAGTCCTAAAAAAAAAAAAAAGGCCACCCAAAGTTCCTATTAAGTTGTTGTACAGTCTTTTGATAAAACTGCACGTGAATGAACACTGTTGAATGCTTTAAATGCTCCTCCTGCTTTTTCTGTGTGAACTTCAACAAAAGGAGACTAAATCCACCACCATTAAAACAGACGAAAAAGCCTCCAGGAGCACATTTGCTGGCTGCTTTAACAAACATTCATTATTAACACTACTTTGTGAACTAAGAACAAAGCTATTTTGCAGGTATGACAGACATAATGTGTGTAGCTCTGAAGCACACTGGTAGCATTCTCTGCAGCAAGTATTTGTTTTCAGGAATTATCTTTGTTAATGCTTCAAATTTATCCTTTTTTTTTGTGGCAGCGCAGGAGGAACACTTAAGGGAATTACTCAATAGTTAACATATGGGGTGGCAAGGACAACATGAACAATCAAACCTATTTGTAAAGGACTTTATCTATTTATGTGAGTCCTTTTGCTACTGCATGAGTAGTACTGCATTAATCCCCACTGTGCCCTTCCTGTGGGTCTGAAAAGTACATTCCTTTGATTCTGGAGATTCAGAAGCTGAGAACGTTTTCTCTAAGTCTCTATTAGCACTTAAAGCCAGGTTCTTCTGTAATTTATCTGGAAAATGTCAACAAAATGGCCCACTTACTGAAACTTAACAGTGCAGCAATATTGACTATCTAATGGATCAGTCAGGTAGGTCTGTTAGTGGGCTGTATTTAATCTTCATGTCAGAGAAGCAGTTCCATGAGAAGGACCTACAGGTCTCAGAGGACGACAAATTGAATGTAAGCCAGCAGTATGTCTGATGGGAGGATGTAACAAAGAGCATGACTCCTCCTGGTGTTGCCCAGTGAAAGGACAAGATGTAACAAGTTGGAACACAAGAAATTCCATCAGAGCACAAGAAAATACTTTTCTAAACTAAGGATGTTTGAACACTGCATCAGGTCTCATTCAGAATTTGTGAAACCTCCATATTCTCAGTATTATGAGATGCTGAAAAACCCACCTTGACACAGTCCTAAGCTACTGCAGCCTGCTCTCAGAGATCAAGCACTGCACAGTGGGGGCTGGACTACATGATATCCAGAGATCCCTTCTAATCTCAGCCATTCTGTGGGTCTATAAGCACCAAGATCCAGGGTAAGGCAATATTGTCTGCTTTCCTGACAAGGTGGTGTTTTTCTTCCAGCCTGTTGCAGTTTATATGCATCAGTTTTATAGGTGGGGGTGGTAGCACACATAATTTCTGGAGTCTTTGGACATTTCCCATTATCTGTCATTAGGTTCTCATGGTTTGCTATTTTTTTTCCTTACTACAACCTGCCAGACTGCATTAAAAAGTATAGTTAACGCATCTTTAATATTGCTGCTTAGTCTTGCAGGGTTCTTTAGACTCTTCATTGAGAGATCTTGGCTTGAGAATGAGACTGCCTCATTCATTTCATCTAGGAAGACTGAATAACAACATTGTTACAAAAGGCAGAGGGGTGAAATTCCCCTTTTTCGAGGAAGATGACATCAAACTGCTAAGGTAGCATACTTCTATAGGTCTGCCTCATTCCCCACATCTCTGTTGTGAACACTGTTCCTAACCCCACCCTCCTTCTTCCAACTTGTATTTTTCTACCAGGTATAAACGTTCCTAACTGATGAGCACCCTACGATGCTCAAGTGAGGTGTCCAAAGTGTCTTAAAAGTTAAAGTAGCATACAGAATAATCACTATATTCTGTTCATTGTTTTATACCACATACATTATGAATCAGAATATTTACTTAATGATTTAGTGCTTATATATGTTACAGTCAGATTGGTAGTGGTTAGCACATTACCTGAAAGATGGTTTAGTTTCTGGTAGCAATGGTAATGAGAAGACGGTTGGACTTGATGATCTTACAGGTCGTTTCCAACCTTATGATTCTATGAGGGTACGGAGAAGAAACCTGACAGAGAGTTCTCTGTAATTTTCTCAGATGCTGCAGTGGTGTTCTACGGAACCAAAAAATGCAATAGTTTTAATGAAATTAAATGGGCTTGAATTTCACTTTGTATCTTGTCAGAATAAAAGGCAAGCTAAAGTACCCTTCATATGAATATATGATAGAGTATTCAGGATGAACTGTGATTTACTGGACAGCAACATGTAGTTCTTTAAAATGATATGAGGACAACAGTGTTGGTGCTCTCAAGAGAGTTGTCCCATCACTAGCACTGTAACTAGCTTCAACAATTTAAACTACAAAATGCAAAAGACTTGTCTTTTTCCTTTAATTAAAGGTTGAGCATAAGGGTAGGCTGCCTGAGAAGGGTCTGTTCTTGTCTCAGTTTAACGAAGGTATCCTATTAACAAGTTCTTTTGGAGAGTTTGGCAATTAAAAAGGACACTGAGATAAATTTTTCTAGCATTCAGAAGAAACGTTCTAATGATAAGAACATACTCACTGCCTTTCTTCCTATTTCATTTCAAATGCTTCAAAGAACTGGGACTTCATATCTGCATCTGTTGGCTTCAAAGGCGAAGTTTTGGTACAGGACAGATGATGAACAGAATTAAGAAATGGTTTCTCCTTGAAAGACTGTGTAGTCTGCCAGTCTATCTTTCAAGTATGATTAATTCTTCTCCTAGCCTTTTTAACACATGTCTTATTGGAGGAGTATTTGTCCCAGAAAAGGATGGAACTGCATGATCTCATTATCTGACCACATTGAGACAGCAGGCAAAACTTTTCTACTTGTGGCTGTGATGATCAATATAGGAAAAGTTCCTCCGGATAGAATTTTGGTCTACAAGAGTGTCTTTGCTTTTAGTACCCAGAGAGCTGAACTGATCTGTAACTATGTGTAGGTGTTTGAATAAAGCACAGTTTGGGTGTCTGACGGACTGTCTCACTAAGATGCCATGAGTTGCAATTGAATTTGTTATTTTATTGATCATGAATCAAGGCCAGTTTCTCACTCAAAAAGCCAAGGGCCAGTTTTTCCTTCCGATTCATCATTGCTGTTCCCACTTGCTTCCATAGAGGCTCTCATTTGCACCATCTTCTGACAAGATTCTTCCATTCCTTTTGTCTCTAAACACCTTTAATGTTAAAGCTTATGCCAGAAGCAATGGAAAAGCACCCGCTGAAAGTATGCTTGCAGTACTATTATGGCCTGTTCCAAGCAGTGAAAGAGTTAACCAAGGCATAGATTTACATTTACTCAGCAGATGCTTCTGATGGCTAAAGATGTAACAGTCATTTATCCACACCAAAACTTGTTTGCACTTTTTGTACTTTTGCTGAAATTTATCACCTCTTTTGGCTCACTGGCAGAAGGGAATTTGCAAGTCTTCCTTCTCACTGATTCAGTGTAAATTTCACCAAATTAATTTAAGCTGCTGAAAGAGATGGTTTGAGGTAAGCTGTGACACTTGCACCCATTTGCTGATCAAATGTTTTCCTACATCTAAACTGGGTGATGATTAAGAAGGTGAAGTGTGAGAATCACAACCTCTTCTGAAGGGGCTCTGGGTTTAAATATAATGAAGTTAGTCCTGAAGCCATCCTGGAAATGAATTTATCCTGCAAGAAACTTCAGCTAGAACTCTCTCTGTTGATCTACTCATCTTAAATGTAACATTCTCTTCCAGAATGTTGAAAAATGACTTTCTTAGATGTAGACCAGGTGAGAACAAAATGTCACATAGGAAAAAGGCAGAGAGAAAAAAGGGATTCTTTGTATTCCATTCTATTGTTGGTTTTTTTTTTTTTTTTTTTTTTTTTTTTTTTTTTTTTTTAAACAAAAAGGATTTTTCAAAGAGCCTGCTTCAGGAAGAATGGCGATATTTGGTGCTTCAAGTACTGCAAGTAGAGAAAGCTAAAAATTATGTAAGATTAAAAATATTTTTGGTTTCCTATCTTTGAATAGATTCCTCAACATTATTATTGAGGTAGAACAGTGTTTATCCCAGCTGAACTTGTCTTACTGTAGTTAAGCCAAGAACTGTCAAAAATGGGAGCATGTAGCTGTGTGAATTTTGTTGAACTGCTGAGCATCCAGCAGCTTCTATAGAAGATAATGGAAGTTATGTTTTGAAAAAATAACTTATGTCTATGTTTGCAGCAAACACTGCTTCAAAACTTTGTGCTTTTTGAATTCTTGAACAAAGTGCTGAAGTCCGGTTCTTGTCTATAACTAGATGTTTTTCTTATATGGATATCTTCACAAACTGTCTCTAGCTTTTCCCAACAAATCCCAATCTGTATTTATTTTAAATAATCACTAGTAACCTGTAAATGTGTGCATAAAGTCCAAATGAAGCTTAAAACCTGTCTGTATTCAAACTGTGAGTGTACGTGTCAGAGTGAAACAACATAGTAACTTACTGCTGGATGTTGATTCTAACACTCTTCCCGCACAGTGATTTACTGAGAAGAGCTTCCTTATCATGCTATGTTGCTATCAGTCTAGCCAAACTGTGGATAAGTAAGCAAGCAGTCTAAAAGGGTCTATAGAAGAGTAATTTGTCATCATTAGAACAAGCTAATGACATGCAAGGGGGTGTAGAACTTCCTCATAAATTAAAATGTACAAAGATCCTTTGTCATTATACAGTGCAGTGCAATTTCAAGAGAAGGAATCATTCTCACCCATACTGACAGTATGGAAGGATAAGCAAGGATATGCTGAAGCTTTGATTGTAGCCATTTTTATCCAATGTTATTTGTTGTTCAGGCAAGCAAAGACTAAGAGTTTCTGTGTATTAAGGGAATTAAAAAATATATTAATCCACATTGGCTAAATACTAGCCTTACCAGATGCAATTTAATTTTTTTTTTTAATCTATTTAAAGAGTAGAATTTAATGTTATGTGGCTTGCACATTTTGGAAAATAAGGATAGCTGGAAAAGGCAGTTTTGTTCCATGGAAACAGAGAAATCCAAAATTTTGCTTCAACCTGCTATATACACTCAAGTGAAAAATTTTCAAAACATTTCTTCCTCCTTCAGAGGGAGATTTTTCTGAGATTCTGTGTGTGCAGTAGTCTGAGTGATGTGGGCAGATAACCTGTGTGAACATTTCTTGTTCTCTGGGGTTCAGTAGGTGCTTTGCAAACAACACTACTTAGGCTCTCCCGCTTTCCTGGCAAGGTAGAGAGAAAGTTGAAGCTGCTTAGCTGTCACGTTGCTCAGTTGCTCAAGCCTGCAGTATGCAATTTGTGGCACAGTGATCAGAGGCTCTGCATTGTTGTAGAAAGGCTGCTGTTGAGCATGGACCAAAGAAGCCATCCTAAAAATAGTCAGTGACATCAGCACAACTCTCTGAAGCATTTCTCTTTCAAGAGGTAAATGTTTTGCACAAATTTCTGTTTTTTGGCTTGATGGAGAATTAAGCTGTAGTTTAATTTTTTCTCTCACTTGTATGGCTTAGTAGTCCTGAATGAAAAGATGGAATTAAAAATGGAAACTAGAAGTAGCAGCCTCTGCTTGCCTTTTGTATGTGGAAGAAGTTACAGTCACTTCTGATCCTATGTTTGAAAAGGATGTCTGTGCAGCTTCAGACTGCAAATTTATCAAAGTGCAGATGCATCTCCATCTTAAAGGGACAGTGGCAGAGCTGGTGAGGAAAACCAGTTAGACTGCTAATCACCTCTGGTAAGGATGTAATTTTTTTGTAGTACTGCAGCATATTCCTATCATTCATTTGCTGTACTCGTTGCCGGACTCAAAGGAGAATTGTAATACAACAGTAAATACTATTGGATACAGCTTTCTTTCAGAAAAGTGTAGCTTGTATAAAACATAAACACTGTTGAAGGCAAAACTATAAGCCTACAGGAAAAAAAAAACCAATCATTGCATTTTCAGTGAAACCAGCATTAAATGTATGTTTCACCAGGTGGAGGTTGTGCTTGCTCTTTAGGTATGGGTCACACTTTAATTCTCTGTGTTACACTCAATGTGCAACTTGTGATGGTGATTGTGTCATGCCCTCCTTAATACATAAGGTACACACCCTTTCTGTGTTACAATCATACAAATTGGATCAAACTGCATTTATTTGCTTTACTGTCCCTGCTTCATTCTGCCTTGACAACCAAAGTAAAGCACCTGTTTTTAATGGCCTGGAAACGCAGTCATAAAAAAGAGTCATTTGTAGCTGTCACTGTAAACAGAATGGTAAAATGAGTTGGTAGTGCTTAGATCTTTTCTTATTATGATTAAATTGCTTGGGATGCTGAAACCAAGAATGGGGGGTGTTACGCTGAGAAGAGATATATCCTTCATTCTCTGTTAATGAACTAAGTTAATCTGATATATCGTACCCAGTTTGAGAGATGCCTAGCAGAAATTTTAGACAGTACATCACAGAACTACAAAATGGTTGAAGTGAGAAAGGTCATCTGGTCCAACACTGTATTCAAACAGGGCTACCTAGAACTGCTTGACCAGGACCACATCCAGGCAACATTTCCAAGGAGGAAACTCCACAGCTTTTTTGGGCAACCTGCGCTGTTGCTATTTTACCACATGGTAAAGAAGCATTTCCTGATATGCAGAGGGAGCTTCACGTATTTCATTTTGTGCCTGTTGCCTGTTGTCTTGTAACTGGTAAGAGTATGGCTCTCCCCTCTTTGAATCATCCCTTCAGGTGTTTATAGACATTGATAAGATTCCTCATGAGCCTTCTCAAGGCTGAACAATCCTAGCTCTCTCAGCCTTTCTTCAGAGGAATGATGCTCTAGACTGTTAAGCATCTTCGTGGCCCTTTTCTTTTTTTTTCATGTAGCTCCATCTCTCCTTTGTACCAAGAGGCCTTGATCAGGACCCAGTACTCCAGATGTTTTGTTGTTGTTCTCTTCTGTAGCTTTGAATTGAAGCTGTCCAGTGTAATCTCTCATTACCTGTTCTGATTATTAAAGAAAATAGTGGTTTTCTTACCTTTTAGTCATTACATGTGCTACCTGAAGGAAGAACACAGCTGAAAGTCTAGTACTGTAGATATTCTGTAGAAAATGATTACATTTACTTAGCGGATAAGCAGAGGTGCTTTGGCTTCATTATGTTTATCTCATGTCCATTGGTCATCCTGTAATTAAAGCACGTTCTTTTACAATGAGCACAGACCTGACCCTAGGCTTGGCCTTTGTTTCAATGATGACCTTAAAGGCAAAAAAGGCCTCTGTCGCCATTGGTCTACATAACTGTAGTCTTACTGGAACAAATGTTTTTCTTTAGTAATTGGCATGTCAGGAAATTAATGGCAGGTTATGTCATGGTAAGATACAAAAGATGTTGAAATTTTCAAAAAATCTGCATCATAATTGATTTTAGAAAAGCTTCAATTTGTCTTGTAAGTATAAAACATAATATGCCCCAAAATTTAAAAAAAAAAATTAAAGCTCTAAGAGAGCAGTTGCATATTTCGGATGTTCTGTGTCAGTATTTGTGGTTAACTAGTATTTTCTTTCTTTTTGAGTCGTGATGAGAAAAGACTGTTAAACAGATGATGGAAGCACTGTAAAACAAAAAGTGTAACTAAGTGAAAATACCTTTCCTTGGAGTACCTGTTTTGTATTTCTAAGAGCTTCAAGAGGAGCAAGGTCTCACCAAGGGCAGGAACACTATTCATTCATTCATTGTGAAAGACTGTTGAGAAATCCTTATGTCATTTGCTAGCCCCAGGAAGCCTTTAAGAAGAACAAAACCAAAATGCTGAGCCATACAGTTTGATATCATCAGACCTGACCTGATTTCTGTTAGTAATGCTTTGACTACTGAAGAAAAAGTTATTGTCCCTGTCTCCAATTAATCCAGTGGCTCAGGGAATAAAAGCAATATTGTTCAAGGGATGACCTCAGTTAAAAGATGGGATTCAATCTCAGAATTAAGAAAGAATTAAGGTGTGAGAAATGAAAAATTTCCATCTTCCAGTGTTGGAAGAAAAAGCTGTAGGTAATTCTTATGGAGCTCTGAGAAAACCTGCAAAGTTAGTTTATTTTTAATGTGAGCGCAAAAGAACTTTACAGCGGGAAGGTAGAAATAAGGGAATTGATAGCATCTTTTTCTTATTGTTGAACAACCAAATGAAGTGGCTATTGTGGACATCTGATAAGCTGGTGACAGGGAAATGGTGGGTAGGATGGATTTGGGAGAGACAGATTGCAAAGAAAATGAAAAATTACCTGAACTTAAGGTGGCATATGAGTCACTAATTTGAGGCTAAGGGGACTTCTGTGCAGATTCAGCTACAAAGTGTACAGGAGTTCAGAAGAGCTGGACACACAAAAAGATGATATCACATCAGTGGATTAGGGCTAGAGTTCTGTCATATCAGCTGGGGGTTGAAAGATCAACTACACAGAGAGAAAATGCTTAATCCTAAGTGAAGGTGAGTGAAGGGAATGGTGCTTCCTTGATGTAGTCCTATGTGGTGTTGAATATGAAATAGTCTATTTTAGTCAAGTTTACTGAGGTTGTTTGTGTCAAAAATAATTGCTTTATTTAAGCCAGTGAAGTATTTGTAGAAACAGCTGCTTGGACTACATTTTAATGCTAAGCAAGAAGTATGAAAACATTATATACATATCAAGGATTTATAATCTATTAAGATCAAGACAAGTTGCAGTCACCTTAGCTCTTTTTAAGGGTCTTTATCTATTAGCATCAGCTATCATATTTGCTTCAAGTCTTCCTCAGGGTAGATGCTTAAAGATTCTTTGAAAACTTACCATTCCTGAAAGAGTGAATTGAATGAAGAATAAAAGAGGCTGTGTCACACCCTTTTACCGAAGGTCCTTTTGTAAAATTTTCAGCAATAGAAATAAAAAAGAAGAAAGTGCAAACAAAGCAATTATCCAAGGGGATGTACTAAAGGTGTTAAGATATAGTCATCCCTGGAGTGAGCACTGTAAATAAATGGTGGTTACCAATATTCTGTTTACTCTGAAATTATATCGGAGCAAGTGCAAAATTATCCTTATGTGACTGTGCATCCAGAATCCAGCTTTTCTATTTTTTTCCTCAGAATTATGTGGATTTTCAGATAAAACATATAAAGAAAAACTACAAATATATATGTATATAAATATATTTTCAGATAAAAAATATTTTCAGATAAAATATAGTTCAAACTAAACACTTGCACTTACCTATCCTTTGCAAGAGTAAAAGGTATCAGATAAGCTTCTAAGTGTGTATTTTATTTTCTGGATTGTTAGTAGAGAAGTTGACGAAGTAGATGCATTAGGCTGACTATGAAGTGTTGGAAAAGTTTCTCATAATCAGCAGTAGCCCTCTGTTAACTGACCTACATGCTCATATAGTTCTGGGCCATGTGAATTCTGCAGCCTTTTGTTTTATCTTTGTGCTTTCCTGACAGTCCAAGTGACCTCAAAGTTGTAGCACCCTTGTTCATTGAAATGAACCACATTGCAAATGAGGTTTTCACTGTGCTACATTTCTAAGTATTAATGTTGCAATCATTAAAACATTAGAAATGAATTGTGGTGACCCAGAGGAGAAGCATAACAATGCATCAGCCAAGGTAAATTTCCACTCATCATAAATAATTGTTTAAGGCTGGAAATAAGAAATCAGACTAATGCAACTTCTTTCTTAGGCATCGTTTTCTGGAGAGTACGAGAATTCATAAAGTTTCCTGTATTTAGCAGAGCTTGTATCCTGAAGAGTTAAACTATTCTTTGTTTGCTGCATTTCAGTGTATTTTCTTGTACTTAAAGATTGAACCAAAATGAAAACTTGGCCTAAAAATGCTACATGTCCATTGCGCTTCTGGAGGTTTCACTGTGTTTTGACCCAACAACAACAAAATTGAATTCAAGAGCTTTGTCTTGTGGTGAAGTAAACTCAGCATAAACTTGTAAAGAAAACTGAATACAAAAAATATTTTCATCAGTTATTATTTTATCACATCAAAATTATTTGTTAATGATGTCGCAGCATCAGAAATGTCTTTATTTACCAGCCTCTCTGCTGTTCATCAGCACGAAACAGTGTATTCTTCAAGCATACTAGTATGGGAGAATAGATCCCATTTGACCCTAGGTGGATATGGCTCCACTTGTTCCATAGAAAGTGTCTGAGCAGAGGATAGCCCGTGAGTAACTCATGGATGTCCACTTTGGAACAGTGGACATCCATACTTTCTTGCAGTCTCTTCATTTTTGTAACGGATTGAAATTAATTTATTGTAGAAACAGGAGAATCTACACAGTATACATATAAACATATTCAAGGGATGTGAAATAGTTTTATGCTTTTCCAGAGTTTTACCAGGAGCATGATACTGACTTCAAATGAAATTGCATGAGGGTCAGACTAGGGAAGTTTTAATGTTAAATTACTGGGGCAAGAGCTGGTGAATAATGGGAGAGGCTGTACAAACATCACAATATTAGAGTTACACATCTCTTTATGAGACTCTTAGCTACAGTCCTCGTACGTTAAGGTACAGCTCATTGTAGGCAACTGTATCACACTGTAGTTGTTTACGTACCTGTGGCAGTGGAAATAGAACATAAAAAGAAAAATTCAGACTGTAGCCCTTGGAGTCAGAATCTGGAAATGTCCTGCCCAGAATCTCCATCTTATATATCATCTTGTGATTATTTCCTGTACTGCATAGGTGAATAGTATTTGATGGATTATTGTTGTTTGTGACAGCCAAATAATGGTTGGAGAGATACTGAAATTTACTCTCAAGAAGAGCTTTTGACTGGTTTTCATTAGAGATTTCAAATGACCGGATGGTTTTTTGTCTTGTTAAGTACTGAAGTAATCGATTTCATAGAATCACAGGATCATTTATGTTGGAAGAGGCCCTTAAAACTAACAAGTCCAACCATCCACTTAACACTACAAGTCCATCTCCAAATCATGTCCCTAAGCTGAGTCCACGTGTCTCTTGAACATCTCCAGGGATAGAGGTTCCATCACTTCTCTTGGTAGCCTGTTCCAGTGCCTTATCTCTCCTTTTGAGAAGGAATTCTTCCCAATATCCAGTCTAAACATCCACTGGTGCAACTTGAGGCCACTGCCTTGCGTCCTATCACTTGTCACTTGCAAGGCAATCATTTAAAAGTTGAGAAGACAAAATAATGGGTTTTATTAAAAACAAAACAAAAACAAAGCAACAACAAAAACAAACAAAAGACCCAGAAAGTTGAGATATTTTTTAAAATCTTATTCTTGAAAATATCTATAATGTACTGCACATATTTAAATAATGAGTAAAGGTTGTTACTCTCAATAAATAGGCTGCTCATATTCACACTCTTTATTGAGAAATTTTGCACTACCTCACAGAGGATGTTGTGCTATAGCCATATCATGTACTTGTGTGTACTGCTTAAGCCTCCCATAAAGTAATACTGTTTTGTGTGTAAACAGTATAAATGCTAACCTGATATAATCCCAATAGAAACACTTACGATGTTATGATACTATCTGAAATGGATGTATTAAAGGTTCCTAGCATGAATGGAATCTATAGGCTTCAAAACTCAGTTTAAACTACATTAGAACTGATTATAATATAACATTTTAGCTTATTTGTATCTATAAGCCAGGTTTTTATCTTCTATGCCTTGCTCTATTGGTGCCATCAGAAAATTCAATCATATTGAAATCAACAGGAGTTTGCAATTAACTTAGGCAGAGTCAGAGGACAGGCAGCACACTGAATCTTTTTGGTTCTGATTTTGCCTGAGTTTCAAACCATCTTTGATCAAGAAATGTTTCAGTATGTCCTGTTGTATTTTGTCTGCTTTCCATTTCTCTAGTTGTAAAATCTAAATCTGCTTTGAAACCAGTCTTGGTGTGGATATCAATTGAACAAGAAAATAATTCATTCTCTAGACAGCCTATTTGTCTCTGGAAGGTCCCAGCCTGCAGGGCTTTCCTTGGTCTACAGCAACAATTTTCTAGTAACAGTCCATCACATATAATAAGGGAACACTTGGAGTTTCTTAAACCTATGTGAGAGTGGATGTACTGTGATTCATTAATTTGAGTCTCCTATGACTGTAACATGGATTTATCTGAGTACAGTACAAGCTATAATTGGCTGGCTTGTTATAACACAATGCAGTTTGTTTTTCATTTGCTTGGAATATGTCTTTGAAACATACGCTCTCCCTGCTCTCTGCCTTTCATACACATATGCAATTTTTTGCCAGCCCATGTCATCCCTCTCTTAAACAGCCTGAAGACTAAAACAGAGACAGATCTGTAGTGGTAAAGGTCTGTCTCACTTCTGGTAAAAGTTAGCTGTTGTCAAAGGAAAAAAAAAAAAAAAAAAAAAAAGGTAAAGAAATACAACTGCCTTCTATCAGATTCTGGCACAATATTAGTGGACTCCGTCTCACAGGGGAGGATTAAAGGCTGTTTGGTAATGAGGTAGTGATGAGCTTAAGAAGAAAACATCATAAACACTTTTGGCAGCTGATCAGCAGTACTGACTGGAAGACACTAAGTAAGCTGCATGGAGCAGGCACATCATGGATTTTCCCCACATAATCATATGCAAATTTGTCTTTGTAATTTAAAAATCAAGGCTAACTAAAGATGCCTTTGATGTGTTTTGAGAGTACATTTGACTTATTTGCCTATTTTGAACTAAATTGTCTGTTGATGATTGTAGAATGGCTTGGTTTGGGAGTGACCTTACAGACCACTTAGTTGTAACCTCTCTCCCATGGGCAGGGCTGCCACCCACCAGAGCAGGCTGCCCAGGGCCCCATCCAACCTGGCCTTGAGCACCTCCAGGGATGGGGCACCACAGCTTCTCTAAGCAGCTGTGCCACTGCCTCATCAACCTCTGAGTAAAGAATTTCCTCCTAATATTTAACCTAAATCTCCCCTGAGTTTTAAATCATTCCCCTTTGTCCTATCACTATCAGACTGTGTGAAAAGTCAATCTCCTTCCTGTTTGCAAGCTCCCTTTATGAGCTGGAAAAAAAAAAAACCAACATAAGACAGCTCCTATAGAATACTCTTCAGATGCAGAATGCATCCAAACCGGGTTACTAGGAACCTGCTGTGTGTAAATCACTTCTTGGATTTATGGTGGATACATCATCTTACTATAAATGGAGATCACCTCTACGTGGATTGTATAAATGATAATATCAAATGTACAGAAAACAAATAGATTCTTGCTGTTTGCACACGGTGAAGTCTGTTTGCTGTGGCTGTGCTCCTTAATGGAAACTACAGTTGCAGACGTTTTCCATTAAGTGTTTTACATAAAGCCCTCATGCTGGCTTTGTAGGGCTTTGCACAACATGTTTGCCAATAAACAGCACAAGCAGATGTAACCATAATATGTTTCTTTTCCAGGGAATGGTATTTAAATTATTGATTAGAGAGCTAGTGATGAGTTAAAAGGCAAAGGTATTATATGGCAGGTCAAATTTAAGCACTACATAATCCACATCTAGGTAATTACTTTCATGTGCCTTTCAGCGGCAGATGCCACTTGTGTGCTTCAGAATCTGTGGATATTGAAAGAATAGCTGATTTTTCTCGGTGGTGTTTCTTATTGCATCATTTTTACTTTCCTTGATCTTATTTCTTGCAAGGGCTCTCAGAACTGTTCTCTCTAACTGGCTTCTCATTCGTTTTCCATCTCCTTTGAAGCCTGATGCAGGGCTTTTTGACCACATAGTCCAGGATCAATATTCTCTCTGCATCTGTTTCTCATGCCTTCCCTCTCCTTGTTATTTTTATGCTCTTTTTCTTTTTCCCCCACAGGTCTGTTTTCAGGTAGTCCTCCTCACCTCTTTGTAACCTGTTGGCGTCCTTCCATGTTCTCTATCTAGTGAAAAAAAAAGAAAGAGCTGTATGTTAGAAAAAAAGACACAAGGGTGATGAAGACAGAAGGAGTGGGAATGGGAGAAGGGTTCAAGACAACAGACAAATACTGGACTCACTGTGTAAGTTCAGATACTATCTATGTATCCCTTAAGCATATTTACTGCTTTGTTACTATTTACTGCAACAGTCTGAACTCCTCCAGATCTTAAATTTGAAGGTCCTGAAAAATAATTCATTTTCATCTGGGAGATTTTTTTTTTAAAGGATCTTACAGGGTGAATCATTGAGAAGTCTCAGAATCAGCCAAGCAGAAATTAGGGCAGTTTATTATTGGTATAGGTGGGAGGTTCCTTTTAAAGTACTTTGAGATGAAAAAGAGGTGACTACTGTGGTTCTGCCCAAGGACATTCTTTGTGTTCAAATCCATACTGTAGGTTCTGTGTTTTCATGGGAATGGTTAAGTAGAATGGTTGAGAGATGGAGAGCTGAATAGGTAGGGCGTAGTGATGAAAAAGGGGATAGAGATGTCCACAGCTGCTTGGAGAATACTGGCAATCCATGCAGGTTGTGCCAGATTTTCAGGGAGAAATACACAAGAGCCTGCAAATTTACCCTTCTTTTGGGTTTTCACAGTGCAAAGCCAACCTCAGTCAGAAGGCCACAGGGTAATCATTACTAACACCTACATCTTTCCACAATATTTATGTCTGTTGGCAACTGCTTTTCTCTCTCTTCCTTTGGGGCAGCAGGCCCTGTACCATATGTTCCCTGCAGTTCTAACTTTCTCCAGCCTTTCACTTGTCCTTGCAATCCATGCTAGTTTCAAATGGTTTGGGAAGAAATTCAAGCTCAAACAAATAAGATAAATTTTAGTAAGGGTACGATCTCTGAGGTCATGGAACTATTTGTCCATAAAAAAGACAAATGACATCACATTAATGTGCGTGGATAGAGCAGAGGACTAGAAATCAGGGTAGAGAAGATGCTACAGTGAGTAGCACCCCATCACTAGCAGGATAGATTACATCAGGGCCAGCAAAGATTGTGATTTCAGATGTTAGTTTTGTTTCCTAAGCTAGAAGTGGGAATACCAGTACAATATCAGCAGGTGTTCCTTCTCAGAGAGGCAAGATGCAGCTTGTCAGCTGGAAACTTCTGTCTCTCCCAGGTGTCTCTGACAGACTGATGTGGGACTCACCACAGGGTTTTGTGCTTTTAGGTTGGCACAAAGGGAGCCTTATCTCACACACATGCTAAGCTTATTTCTCCCATTCATTCCTACATACAAGGCTCACAAAATTTCAGGGTATTATGAGGAATTGTATTGTTTGCTGGATGCTGTTACCCCATGGGATTTCCCTCTAATCATCTCAATCCACAGCGTCTCTGGACATCCTGTTGCAGTGCCTAATCACCCTCTGAGTAAAGAATTTCTTCCTAACATCTAACTTAAATTTCCCCTTTCAATTTAAAACCATTCCTCCTTGTCCTATCACTATCAGACCAAGTAAAAAGTCAGTCTCCATCATTTTTTATATAGTCCTTTAAATACTGAAAGACTGCGATGTGGCTTTCTCTTCTCCAGGCTGCACACTGCATGCTGTAATATTACGTATTATTTGTGGCAAATGTGCAAAGGGAACATTATAAAAAGAAGTCTCTGCTCACAAGACAAAGCATTGGTATCCAGTGTGCTACAAGTAGTGCAGAAGAAGGGTATTCTCTTATTTTACTTCAGTACTACAAGCATCGCTTCATGTTCTATTCAAAAACTATTGAGGCCACTTCATAAGTGAGAACAGCACAATGTTACTTGATTTTCAAGGAGAGATTAGAGGTTCATTTGTACAGTTTTATATGCTTTCTTCTGTGTTGAAAGTAAGTTTTGACTTGCATCAAGCAAAGGAGGTAATTCTTTGGCAAGTACTCTAATCACTGAAGCAGCCATTCTGTTCTCAAATGTGGTTTGGACAAAAGGAACCGCGGCATCTGACAATTGCCTCTTGAAAAAAAGATGTTTAGTAGTGCTGAATGTCGCCACGTGTGGAATTGAGTTTTAGTTCATATTTCCATAAATAAAAAGTTTTACTTATGTAAAACTGACCAAAGGGAGATACAGTTTCTTCCATTTTCTTCCATCTCCTTTCCACTTTCACTAACATTTTTCCTTCTCCAATCAGCTCTCTTCATGATGCATGTATCTTCTTTCAGTTACACAACAGGTGCTTGACTGGAATCCTGTCTTCTTAACAAAATTTTTTTTTGGTGTATTTGTTTGGTATGTTGCCAAATGTTAGAAATCAACATGAAGAGTATTATTCTTTACTACACAGGACAGAAAGATTCAAGTTTTTACTCCTCTTTAATAGTCTCTTCTATTGAGTAGATGAGTGATCAACTCAGCAACTTTTAAAGAGTTCCCATTCACAAAACCAGTAGCTCAAATTAATGTGATATCTATGGGAGCTCAGACCTTTGCATTCCTTATCTGGTTACCTGCATGTCCTATTGACCATACAGGATCTTTGCAAAATTGCCACCTGTGTGGAAAGCAAGTCTTTTGATGGTAACCAGATTATGCATTTCAATTTAGATGAGGATTAATAGCCTTGAAAGCTGAATCAAAATGAGGAGTCTAATGCAAAAGTAGTATTTTCTGTATTTTATCAATGCCCCAATTACGTTAACATATTAACAATTAGTGACACTGGTATTAATCTCTGCTTGCCATTCTTTTGGCATGTATATGAAAGGTCTTCTACCAGCTGTTAAAAGTTCAAGACAAGCATTCCCTTATTTATTTAATTTGCTTTTTGATTTAAGTTAATGTTCTTTTCTGATGTAAACGCAGTGTTTTTCATAAACCTCTAGGGCTGATGTAGTTACTAGAGATTGAGTTCTTTGTTAACTCAGTCCTTCTTATGGCCAGAAGATAGAATTGTAAGAAAAATCAGGAAATGACACGTTATCAAGTATTTGTTCTATGGGAGCACTAGAAAAAATGTTTTAAAATTCAAGGTCCCAATACCAGAACTGTAAATGATGCTGTGACAACATGCATAATGGGGAGGTAGTCCTTATCTCCACATCACAACATTTTCATGCAAGGCAAAATCACAGGTGAAAACTGATGCAGGAACTGCTGAGAATTATCTCATATACTTGCCTAGATCTTATATTTCTCTCATATTTTTATGGTTGGAAAGATATTAATGACTGAAACCAGGCACGGAATTCAAAGATAAAGAAGGCAGTGATTAATTGAAACCCCATAACTCAGATGTTAATGTCTTACAATTCACAGCTTCATTCTACTTTTCTACATCAAACCAGTAGAAAAATCCAAGCTCCTGTCCTTCCTCTATCATCTATCAGAGCAATGTGAAACTTTGTGCTCGTTCTGTGAATCAGCCTCTGCAGTGGCATTATTAATGGCAGCATGAAGGTACCTCATACACTTACTGTGACCCTGAGTTTCATGCTTCCTTGTTGTGCTTAATGTCCTCATCCCTGTGTCTGCCAGTTTGGAAATCACCTGCAGTGTGGGAGGGTCGAGCATTTTCTTTTTCACCCTTCCAGTTTTTTTCCTGATTGATATAGCCACTGTGCCGAGTTGTTAAATACATTCTTTTGTTTGGCCTGGATGGAGACAAATCCTTTAATGGCAGCAGTGAGCACACATGCTTTTTAACAGATGCATAATTGTTATTTTTATTGTCTTTTAAGAGCTAGTTTGGTATTAAGGCTGGCAGGCTGAAACATGAAGACATCTGAGGCTGGGAGGATGCCTGGGAGGATGTGTAACTCCATTACACTTTGATTTAGAGGAGCCCTTTAGCAGATGGTATCACAACCATGTGATGAATTTCCTTCATGGCCTCCCTTGCTGCTTTTTCTCTGATCAGGATGTCAGCTTTTCTGTGAGATCACGGCACTGTCCCCGAGAGTAGTAATGACTTGAGTTCTTTTCTGCTCAAAGTCACTCGCTTGTTTATTTATCTGCTTCTTTTTAGTGTGGCTCTGATTGTTGTTTGTGTTAGAGTCATGTAGTCTTGGAATAGGAATGAAACAGTTTGGCTTCTGTGATGTTAGGCTCAATCATTTGCTTTTAAAGCTTTTAAAGCTTTTTTAAGCTTTTAAAATGTTGAATAGATTTTATAGGAGCAACTACTTGTAGTGTTTAATACATCCTATTCATTTCTGTATATTTCTCCAATACAGTTTTCACACCTGTATCCATTACAAGATAGTTGTATTAAAGTTACTGGGATCACTAGGAAAGGTTTTGGAAATGTGTAGAACTGAAATCCTAATCCATGCATCATGTCAGGAGGGTGAAAAGTAGAGTAGCAGAATGGCTTTTTGATGAAGTTTGAGTTAGTAACTCTGATAACAACTTAGTTAAATGCATGTTGATAGCATGATTCAAATAAGTAGTCTTAAGCTAGTTTTTCCTGATGAGGAAGGGGTAGAAGAACACACATTCACCACTGTTAAATGCACATTTCATGTTACCATTGCCATTTCTGGGATTCTGGGGTGACAAGGTAGAGCTGTTCCCTTAACAGCCTGTTCCATTAAGGCTGACAGGAATTTATTTTTTTTTTTTTTAGCATATGGTTCTAGCCCATCCTCTATAACAATCAGTAGAAATGGGAGCATGTCCATCAATTTTCCAAAAAACTAAACTGAGCCTTGAAGAAAGATGCTGAACTCAACAAAACCCAAGAGCGTAGAGGCCTTATCAAAATGTCCTCTTTTCTGGAGAAGGAGAAAAAGCTCAAACTAATTGGATAAAATCACATAAAAATAGAAACAAACTGAGCCATGAGTTTTGCAGACATTTTTAGAAAGACAAGATGGCAAGCTCTCTGTCATGATGCTATCGATGTGGAACGCAAATCTAAATTCAGTGTCTCTGTGGCAGGTCAGTGTGACCTGACAAACCATTAGGCTATTATTCAATTTACAATAAAGTATAGATGAGGGAAGAAAAAAAAAAAAAAAACGGAAAAACTATTTCAGATAGGAATTCAGTATATTTCAGTTAGCATCCTCAAGGATGGTAATTTGGGGTGAAATGGCCTGCCAATTTGCTGCTGATGCTAAATTGCAGTTGTGTTAAATATAGCATGACCCAAACAGAAAATTTTCAATTGCTCATGTCATCAAATTATGGAACTTTTCTGGATATAAAGTATGATGAAAAGCAATGGAGCTTCTGCAACTTTTTCAATTTCTTCTTCTGGAGTATGTGCTCAGTGCAGCTCACTTCTTGATGGGATTGCTGGTGAATGAAGGATGACCTCTGTTTCCTCTTTTGCAGCAGGGGAACTTTGGTAAGCCATGGAGTCTTCACATTCTCTTTCTACCCCACATTCTAATGAACAGACTCTGCATCACCGGGACAGTAGCATCATGTGCATGTGAACTAGGCACTATAAGCAAGAGAACAGAAAGGAAGACACAGATAAAAATGTGTGACTTTTTCAAGGCCAAACATGGAGATGACCTTCTAATTTATTAATATTCACACTCTCCCATGTGACTATAACCTTTGCCTTGGATTGGAGGCTAAACTGCTGACAGCATCAAGTGAACATACTTAGAGTGTCTTCATGATCAAAAGAAAAATTATTTTTTCTCCCTCCTTTAGAAATATTTGAATTTGCCTGCACAGATAGATAAGTTCAGTAAGTTAACAATAGGTTATATTGTGGGTGCCCAACGTTTTGTCTTCTCAGGGCTGCATTGAGTGAAGAGGAAGAAGGCTGCATATTTTTTGCTGTTCAAAGGAGTGTGTTTAGCCAGTGTATCAAACTGCAACACAATTATTTGCCATCACTTGAGTTAGTGCTGCCCTGTGCTCTCCCCATGTCCTGGTGTCAGCTGGGTGGGATGTGGCTGCTGTAACTACTTCTGACTGCCTCCCAGGGAGGGGATGTCACTAACTGAAACAGAAACGTTTTGCTTTAGTTATGTGTTCTTCCTGACAAATGCCGATTCTTGTTTTCAGTTCAGGTAGATACCTGTTCATTAACCAGTTGGTTGTTGAGAGGACGTGAAATACTGTGAATTTTCTGGTTCTGCAGCTCAAGAGTAAAAAGGGCCTCTTTCCTATGTTCTTGATGATGTGTGTGTGAAATATCTCTGCCCTGTAGCAGAGGGTGCTGAGGCAGGGCAAGGGGCAGCCCCAGCGGTGTGTGCAGTGCAGTGCTGTTCCTCGGGCTGGCAATGAGGGCAGCGTGTCCTGCTGCGGGGTACGTTCTGTGTGCGGGAGGCGAGGAGGGGACGCGGGAACCTACGTGCAAACTATAAGATTCCTAAAGCACAGACACAATCACTGCTTTCTTTTTAAAAATGAAAATGTGTTTATTTTGTTTTGTGGTTTTGACTCTTCTATTATTTTGTATCACTGTTTTAAATTGTTGATTGTCCTATCTTGAAAGAGAAGTGCAAGCAAAGCATCTGGATTGAATCTTCTTGCTGACATTCAGCACTTCTTTGTGTCCAAACAAAAGTGTGGCTCTCCCCAGGATCAGCTGCCTCTGTTCCTTCTGTGATTTCTCGCACCCTGTGCAGGGATGAGGGAGGAGGACAGGAAGGATAGACTCACAGGAGCTTTTGCTGTCAAAAGAGAAGGATGATGAGGAAATGGAGGCTCTGTGTGAGCCCATGGGATGGCCCTGAGTTGGGTTCTTTCTCCCACCTAAGGGTAAACTTACAGGATCCTTGCAGCCCTGCAATGTTTGTGGTCCCTCAGCACAGCAGCTCCGAGGATGGCAGTCCCTGCCCTGCCCTCTTGCTCAGGACTTGGTGAAGAAGAGATGAGAGGACTTGGGAAGGGACGAGGGAGGGGGTCAGGAAGGAAGGGCTCGTAGGAGCCTTGGCTGTGAACAGAAGAAGGACCAGGCAATGGAGGCTCCCCGTGAGCCCGCAGGATGGCCGTGAGCTGGGGCTCTCGCGGGTAAGGGCAAACTTACAGGACGGGAGGATCAGCGCCGGCGTCGAGGCGGCCGTTTTGCGGGAGGTGGACGGATCCTGGCGCCCCTGCGATGAAATTTGGGGCACGACCTCTTCCTGGTTGGCCTGGCAGCAGCAGAGAGATGGCCGGTCTGCCCCGATGGAGGTGGATCCACTTCCATCAGCTCATCTGCCACGGGTGGATCCACCTCCATGGGCTCCTCTTCGCTGCCAGGCGGGTCCACCTCCATGGGCTCAATGTCATCAGCCTCTTCCAGTAGCCGCCTCTTCTTTAAAGGCGGCTGCTCCATCCCGGTCCTCAGAAATAGCAAGAAGTACCAAGTATCTCTTGGAGAGAGTCTGGAGTGCTGCTGTCTCCTGCTGTGTCAGCTGAGGGACTGGGGTTGAGGGCAGTTGGGTGCCCATGGCGACAGGATTCTGAGTGCCACTGCAGGCCCAAACATGGCGGCTGGCAATTGGGGCCTGCGGCCATTTCTGGGAGGCAGTGGCAAGAATGTAGCAAGAGGGTCAGTGGGGGCAGGGGCTTCTCCAGCACCCTGCAGCTGCCTGGGGTGGAGGAGGAGCAAAGCATGCTGACACCCCACAGGCAGCCGAGGGAGAGGCAGGATATCCGTGGGGATATCTGACCTTGTTTTTGTGACACTGATGCATCTGTCTGGTTTGATGTCATTGTCTGTAATTCTCATTAAGTTCTTCAGATATTCATTAGAGATTTCTTTATGAAATTTTACTCTTTCAGTGCTTTGTAATTGAAAACACTTTCTCAGAAATGTGACTACAGCTAAAAACAATTACAGGAATAAGACATGATTGTGAATTTAGAGGCATTTCTTTCTGGTCAGATTGGGCTTATAAAGTTACGATAAAAAGACACAGTCAGGTTGTTGAGTTGAATGTCTGATTGCAGCTTTGTACATTCCATTTGTAAACTTGCAGAGAAAGTATTTATGTCAACTGAGTCTTCCATCATGATTTATTCTTTTACTGAGAAAAACAAAGAAGTCTCCTTCCATGCTGAGGGAAACCCGGGCTATTTTTATGCTGCCTTATCACAGAGATTCTGTGTCTGCTTGGGGAAGCTGGCTGAGAATGCTGAGAATAGCAATTAAGAGAACACATGGTGAAGGTGCGTAAGGCCTGGGCTTCAGTTATCCTTCTGCCATTCTTTAAATATGCCACATCACCCTGTAAGGAGCCTAGAATGAAGTACATGAAAAATCACTGTATTCCAAGGCACCTTCCTGCAGAGCAGTGTGCTCTGCGTGGCTCTCTAAACAGGGAGCATCTTCAGCTGATAATGTTCCAGTTGTGTCATGCAGAGTTTCCACTATCTGAACATCTCTGTCTTACCAGCACTGCTTTTCAAATAGCCACCTTCCAAACTGAAATCAGGTCTTCTCAAATGAAATAAGTTGCAAGAATTCTGGCCTCTTCATTCTCCATCCCATTGCCATGACAAGTGTTTGTTAGCAGAGAGATCAGACGTGTATTTCTATCCATAGTAAACGACAGGATAGTCATTGAGATTTCTGCTGAACTGTTTAGAATCCAATAGCCTTGGCTTCTATCAGCAGGTGAAAGACCATGTATGGTGTCCCTGATAGCAGCCAAATTTGGACCAAATATCTTAAAGGTAAGATAGTGCTTAGTAGTTTTCATATGCACAAGGTTTATATATCATTGAGTCCTAAAAGTGAGTTGTTCACAAAACAACAGCAAAATTATGCCTCACCCTTTGAAAGTGAGAAAGTTCTGTTCGATCTATTTATGCAATCACTGTACATTATCAAAATTCATTTTTAATTAACTGCAGTGGGAATTGTACATCTATGGGCTGGAACCCATGGGAGAAGACATGTAGGAGGCACTTATTTGGAGTAACAAAATCATATGCATGCCTATTATTCTGAGATTTTTCATCTTGATTAATGTCTGAAGAAGAAAAGACTCCTGTATTTTTTGTGATGAAGGAGGAGAGATGAACTGCTCAGCTGTCTGCACTACAGAATATATTGTTCCATGGACCCACTTCTCTTTTGACAGTTAATACATATTCTAGGCCCAGTTCTAAGGTGCACAGCTGTGTGTATCAGGTGAATGAGGAGTGCAGGGCTGACTCATCCATCCAGCTGAACACATAAAATATGTTTTATATGTCCCTCTGCTCAACACAACTAAATCAAAAACACCTCTCAGGAAAATACACGAAAATGTATGACTGAAGATTTGCAGAACTGGGATTGCAGAGCTCCGCCCAAAGCACAGATGTACTTTTCTCTAAATTGGAATCATCTTGTAACATCTTTTTGATCCAGCTATTCAGCCAGCTGCTCCGTGGCTCCTCTAGCTGCTGCTTACTGTTAAGTGACAATGTGAGTGGCAAGCCTGTCATCATCGCAGTGAGCACTGTGGTTCCTCCTGCTTCTGAACGCTCCTGATATGCTTCTGTTTGAGGAATCTGTCTTTTCCTTTTGCTGCTAGGAAGAAATGGGTGCATTCTGCAGTTACATCTGACTGGTGTCAGACCTGAGGTGTGCTTGGAGGAAGGCTGGTGGGACTGGATCCCCTTATCAAGGTGTGTTGCTCCCTCTTGTTCTTGAGTAGTTCAAAGTCTCAGTCTGTGGCTTCTGAAGGCTCATTCTGCCTTAAGGCCTCTGAGACTTCAGCCAGAGCTGCTGGTTTTGGAGCAATTCATTAGCTACACAGTAGCAATGTTTCTAAGAGCGGTCCTAACATCAATGTCTGCGGTGTGAACTTGACCAGCCACCTCTGCTTAAATTTCTCTGGAAGGTGACCTTATACTCCAATGATTTTCATTAAGACTGGAATTCCAACTCCATTTACTTTGAAGAAATTCAGAGGTGGTTTTATAGCTGATTATTCTAAATCAATCTGACTGTTCATGTGGTCACCAATCATCCTTCTGCTCCAGACAGGAATCTTCCACATAAATTTGCAGGGAAATTAATGCTGCAGATGCTTCTAAGCAATATTAGTAATGACATACATAGAACTAGTCTACAATTTTAATTAAAAAAAAAACCCAAACAAACGCATTTTTCTCTGTCAGTAATTTGATGAACGATTGGAAGTTGGGCCAACATAAAAGGCTTCTTCAGATAGTGTTAGCATCCGTCAAGCGTCAATCCGTTAGTGTCAATATCTATCCAGGAAATACGTATATACTGTAAATTTGAAGTAAGGCTTCGTATCACTTCTAGTACATTTATTGTTGATTACATGGATAAACATGAGAAAAAGGGTTTAAATTGTGCCCAACTTCTTTGTTGATACTTCTGTGACACACAAAAGCACTTGGTTTCAGGAAAAACATGCTAAGAGGAAATCTCATCTTTGTTATAGAAAATGTAAGGACTACATGGAAAATAAAGAACAATCTCAGCTTTCTACTTTTGGCAGGTTGCTTAGAGGAAGGTTTCATATTTAATGCACAAGCCAAACCTTTGCCGGTTCTGAAAGCAATTGAAAGAACCCTGAAGTGAAAAAATATTAGTCTGCCTAATTAAGATACCATCATTAAATCAGTGGAAATATTGTGCTTTTCTATAGCTCTGATTCTGTCCCTAAGTGTTATCCCGTATGCCATAACTGGGCTGTAGGTTCCCCTATGGGAGAAGAGAGATGGTACAGCTGTGATCTTCCCGTTGTGTCCTCAGGGATCCCTTTTGACAAAATGCCAGGCCGTTTTCCTTGAGAAACTACAGTATTGTTAATTGATTTATTACATATAAGAAATAAGATTCCTTGACACAAATACTTCTCAATTTTAAATGCAAATGCCACCAAGTAAGTGCTTGTTTATTTATGAATTTTGTTCTGCAGTCATCTGGCCTATTTCCTATTCTTGGCATACAAGCCAAGAAATGTACATTTAAAATAGTAAATAAATGCTTCACAGTGCACAAATGACTTTACATTGAAGCTTGCTCAAGTTTTTCTTTGGTAGCAATACCGAGGTAGCACAGGGCCCTCCAGGGACTGTCCTTTCTGTATTTCCTCATGCACAGTTTCAGTTGCAGGATTTTCCTATGTAGCAGACCTAAAATTAAGAGAGAACTTCGTTTTCGCAGAAGTGTTGTTAAATCACCTCAATCCCTACTCCTGTTCTCCATTTCATGTTTCATGTTTGTTCATTTGTGTGTCTCAACTGCTGAAGTAGAAAAATGAAACTCACAGCACCTTTCTGGTCCGTTGCTCTGCTGTACAGCTAAAAATTAAGTGACATTAGTTTCACTTTATAATAACCCATAAGACAGCTAAGAGTTGGCATGTCTAGGCACGTGGAGTCAGTCAGTGGCAGGTCTTAGGAAAGGTGCCACAGCACCTAATTTTGAGGTTGCTGGCCTACATTGAGACCTGTCATTTCACAACCTAGTGCCTTATGGGTATGAAGCAGCATTAACTGATTGCAGTGTGAATTATGGGGTTTTATTATCTTTACCTTTCCTCTGCCTTTCTGTAGCAACTGAAAACACCATAGTAAGCAACTATCATACCAGGGACTGGGTAAGTCACTAATAGACATGCAGTTTTTACTTAGAACTTGCAAGTCCACAGAATTCTTACACTGCAGTAGATGCCATGTTCCTCCTAACGGATATGGAGTAAAATTATTGTATAGAATGTTTCTCCTTTTGCATATAAGGCCAATACTCGGCTTTACAGACCTGTTATTCTCTAGGCATGCTATGGCTGTGAAGTACTTTATGTTCCTTACATATTCTTGTTAAACCAACCTTAATTTGCCCTCCACAGTGAATGAAGAGTATACCTCTGTGACCACAGCATTTTGCAGGCAGTTCTGTCATGTAATTTAAAAGCCATATCATATTAAAAACAAAACAAAACAAAAAAAATGGAAAGCACACAGTCAAAGTTTCTTGATTTACCGTTAAATTCTGAAGAATTGAAGCATATAAAATATGAATGCATGAAAACAGTATTTACCTAATCCAAACCAATCTAGAGACTTATTCTATTGACAGTGTTGATGTAACTGTCCAATGCTTTTCTCCTAGTTGTTTTGCTGGTTTGATCTGTTCATTGATGTGAAACTGCAGCCATTTGCAACGTTACATTTTCATTCTGTTTTTATAATGTAATGTTGGATTGGTCTGCCTAGGTGTTGAAAATAATTGCCTGCTTTTATTATGCTTCAGTCTCAGCTTCAGCATTTATATACAAATAAGGAATTTCTCTCCTCTGTGGGCTGGTACCCTGCAGAGTGAGACAGGCCATTTTACCATTTTATGACTGAAGCTAACTAAATTGCTACCAGCACTTTTGCTTTCATGTATAACCCTTGCTTTCTGTAGTGTTTTAGCACATCTAAGATTTGTATTTAGATGCGCTTGTGAAAATGGAGATTTACCATAACAAACCTTAGAAACTGTGCTGTTGTCTGCCAGCGAGAAATTGGTCACTAGGAAGTATCAAATCTGTTACTAACCATCAGTCTACTTCCAGCTGTCAGGTTTCAAATCCATGGAAGGTGCTCTATTGTTTTTCTCCTGATCTCTGCTCAATTTTGTGGTTTTTTTTTCTAACTTTCCCCAAATTCTGTGAAAATGGGAATGTAGTGGGAGTGAGTTTGGGTATAATGAGAGTCAATGGTGAAGAAAACTGATGTTTTTTCTCTGTTTTCTTAAATCTGTAGTGACAAACCTTTTATGAGCAATTAAAGCCATATGTAATCCTAAAGAGGTCAAACGGTGCAGCTTTGGGAAGTGGGCAGAGAAGGCCTGCTGCTTAGGCTAGAAAGTTTTGCTCATCGGTATCTGAACAGGGAAGGCACTCCTTTAGGGTGAGAGTGATTTATGGATGGTGTGAAAAGTTAGGACTAACCGCCTCCAAGCCTTGTGCAGGATGAAGAATGTCAGCAATGCTTTCTGACTTCAGCCACGAGTTGCTGTTCAGTCTGTAGTACGTCTGTTAGAAAGACAGTTGCACACAGCTTAAGGAACCCCTCAGATCCACATGTGAATGAATCCAATGGATAATTACCATTACTGCTGCTAGTTACCAATTTTCCAATTTACTTCAGCTCCAGCATGGCATAACTTTGCAGCCACTGGACTGGAGCTTGTCATGGCTTTTTTTCCTGAGGTTAATCTACTCTTACATTTGAAAATGCCTTCTATAAGTAGATAGCTTATACCATGTTCAAGTCATCTTGTTATCTTCCAATAGAGATTTTAGAACTTCCTAGCTTTCAGGACTTCTTGTTTGCCAGTCACTTTATTTACCACCACCTGTGCAGCTGCCATTGAAGCTTTGGAAACATTAACACTCTAATGATATTTCACACTTCTAAATTGAAAAAGTCAAGTGCATAAAAGAACACTTAGATTATACTTAGCTATCCAACAGCTCTTCAACTGTTTCTAAGCCTGCAACTTCCAAAAAGACAGAAAAATATCTACTGCATATGATTTTGTTCCTCAATTTTTTCAACTATGATTAAGGTTGCCTGAAAGGTACTTTACAGCAAATTATACAATATATCCTTCATGCTGTGGTGTCTGCTTTTACTTCTGCTGCTTGCAGCTTGCTTTCCTCTTTGCCTGTCTGTGCAAGATCTATAGAAAATGAACAAGTTTAAAAAGTATTTTTGGAGCCATCTGTTCATACTGAAATGAGAAAGATACTTCTCCTGACCAGAGCTTTACAGAAACGACAGTCCATTTTTCTTACAAATCTAGAGGAACAGTGACTGAAATGAAAAGGTATATAACAAATTGTTCTGAGGGATGTAGATGATGTAGAACAGATGTGAGACTGAGTCTCCCATATAGCCATAGGGATGAACAGGTGACGTCACGATGGATGTGAATCTACAATATGCTTAAGACAAAATTTCTGGACAGTGCCCTTTTTATTCTAGTTTATCAGGAGGCCCCTGGCTATAGCAGTGTGTCAAACAGGACTTTTTGAATAAGTCGTTGTGGTCTTGTTCAACAAAGACATGCTTTCTCCAGAGAGCAACATTAAGGAAAGGAGTGATACATGGCTTTTGTACCTATATTGTGTAGAGTTTTATTGTCCTGTAGCTGACGTTGTTAATGTTGCTGCTGTTAAGTGTTGTCTTCTGGACCATATTTAAGAGGACTGAACAGTCCTGTCTGGCCACAGATCTCTGTAACTGTAAGAATATATACTGACAGTGAATTTTTTCCATGTCCTTAGCTGAAACACTTGAAATCAAGCCTTGAAGCTCTCTCTGCCTATTCTCACTTCCCTCACCCACAGGAACTTTTAGATACCATACGATAACCAGACAAACTGAAAAATTAAAAAAAAAAAAAATAAATAAAAAAGGTTGGTTAATTGATCTAAGAGAGTAGTAACCCATGGGTCATACTCTGGTGTCTGGTAACAAGTGCCTCAGGTGTCTATGCATATTCTCTTTCATGTCTTTTTCAATGGTCTGGAGAAGGCAGCTGTCAGGTTTGCACATGACACCAGATCTGGATTTGAGGAAGGAATGTGGTCATCCCTTTTTTCGTACAGCAGTAGCTCCGAAGAAATAGAAGTCTGACCATTTATTCACAATGCTGGAAATTGTTATGATAGCTGTGGGAGAGAATAAACTCTTCTCTGTCTCAATAACTTCCAAATCTAATTGGTGGAAATTTGGTAATATAACTTATGGTGCACAGGAAAAAATATAGTTATGACTACCATAGTAATACCATTAGTACCATAGTAAATACCATTAGTAATAATGCTGACCCAAAGATGTAGTGAGAATGCAAGCAGATTTTAATCCACTTTTAAGCATTGCTGATTTATAGGCAGCAATGCAATTATGTAAAGAATACAGAGCAGATGGGCCATGGCCCAAAACAGTTATCATTTGCTCAACTTCTTCACGAAAAATTGCACTTATCTGAGCCATTGCATACTCTTTTAGAATGAATGCAAGTAGCAATGGCAAAATTGCAGCATCTAGTGAACTCGCTAAAAGAAACACAGGAAATTTTTCTCCCCAGGTAGAGAACTCATGGTTTCTTTCCTCTGGTGTCTTTCTGAGCTGTCATGTGAAGCCCATTGATTTCAGGGATCTTGAATTTGAACATCTGCTGCTCATATGATTTCACATTAAAAAAAACAAATCCAGGGTGATTCTGAGTGCTTGAGTAGGTACACAATACTTCGTTTTAGGATAGAAAGTTAACATAAGATATGCTTTTAATCTGCCTTCAGGTTTGCCAGACAATAGTTCTCTTAGCACATTCCTGCTGTAACTACTTTCCTGGAGGTGAGAAACAGCATGCTGTACCAGCATTTTAGCCATTAACTCAGATCTGATGAGGATTTCTGCGATGTTTTTTGATGGTAAAATCTTTCAGAAGATCCTTCATACAGTATTTTCAAAAGAAAAGGACAGTCAGTCAGCCCTCAAGGTACAACTAGCTCTCTTTCTTTGTTCTGAAGAGACCATCTACTGGTATACCTGAACTGAAAGATTCTAAGAGAGTAAAGATGAAAAAAAAGCAATTAAGGGCAACTAGGGTGAGGAGGGAGAGCAGGGAGGGGATGGGATAGGGCAAAACACAGTGATAAAAGAAAGAACAAAAAATACCCACCTGGTTGTTTGAAGGTGGTCCCAGGTTGCCCCTGGCTAGCAGCCAAAATCCTACCCAGCCACTCACTCACTCCCTGCATGTCTCAGTGGGACAAGGGGGAGAAAAAAGGGAAAATAAGGAAGGATAGAGCTTATGTGTTACGATGAAGACAGGTCGCTTTCCAGTTACTGCTGTGGGCAAAATGGACTCAACTTGCAGAATTTAAATCGCTGATGATTAAAATAAGTATTTCATGTTTAGTGACGGGAAACAGATAAACATTAGAACATGCAACAGAGGCACCTTTCCTCTCCCCTTCTGCCAGGCTTAGCTCCACTCGAGCCCTCTCTCTTCTTCACTGTTATTGCTGCAGGCACACTCATTAAGTTCACGGCACTTCAGCCAAGCCATGACCCACAAAAGGGAGAGTGGTATTGATTATATTCAGTACACAACAGTTTCTCTCTGCTGTTTCTTTGTGATGCTTTTCCCTGCTCCTACCTCGGCTCTCCATGAGATATGTTACTTAAGGAATACCTATGTGCACCAGTGCAGCTCTTCCATGGGCTACTCGGCAAGATCTGCTCCACCACAGAGCAATTCCTTCTCCTCAGACCTTGGTGTTCCTTCTGCTGTTTCTCACTCTTTTCTTAAATACGAAAACACAGAGGTGTTGCCAGCTTTGCTGATGCGCTGTGGCGTGAAGTAAGCCACTGGAGCCAGCTAGAAATTGTTATATCCAGCACAGAGCAGCCCTGGGCCTCTTCTCACAAAAAGCATCCCTGGTGCCATGTTGTTTTCTACGTCTGACTACTTGCATCCAATACAAAGGTAAAAACAAAAGACAGCAATACAGTGTCTGAATAGATACTTGTCAGTCTTTATTGTGATAAAGGTTGCAAAAGTCATCTTGACGTCTGTTGAACTTCTCACAGTACTGAATAGCACACAGTTATGTTTTTAGCTTTGGCCCTTAGGTTATTCTAATTCATGTGTCCTCTTAGCCAAGACATTGGGATGCTAAAACAAAAAAATCTTTCATGCATAGCATACTGTTAATTGTCATTTTATTTTTTCCTTTATCAATATAAACTTCTAGTGCGCATCTGTTCGGCTTCCCCAAGACATAATTTATTAGTGATATATAAAATGTATGTCCAGCTATGTGTAGTGCAGGAAGCTCCACCCTCGAGTTGGCTGTTAGCTACTGAAGCTGCCTTTCACCTTTCAGTCTTCAGGATCTGGTGCAATAGTGCATGGGGAGAAGGGAAAGATCAGTTATGATGTATTGGACTACTTTGCCAGAATGTTTGGCAGCATATTTAGCTAAGAAGCATTCACCATCTGTTCAGTTTTGGAAGGAAGGCAGAGAAAAATAACTTCCTGAAGATTTAGCCTTTGTAAATATTTTAAAGTACTCTTCAAACAGTCTCGACTTTAACATCTATTAAATGTTTGGTTGACAACAGCTATCCAGTAGTATAGAGGGTACATAAGAGATTGTCAGTACTTTCTGACCTCTCAGTTCATGTAGCTGTTTGGATGCTCAATTATGCCTACTGAATATGCTCTCCTTAACTGTCATTCTGGAACTAGGTTTATGCCTTTGTTTCATGATTTGAACTGCTTTGTCATAAGTATACTTCTGGTCTTCTTTTGAGGTCCATTTGTCTGTAAGGGAACACACTGCTGCAGTTACTAATTATCTAGTTTCTTCCAAGGGATTCAGTGTCTGAGTTTTGAGTCTACTTTTTTTTTCATAATTTCCTCCAATTTCATTTGTGTATGAAAAGTTAAAATGTTATTATCTTTTGCAGTTATTTCTTCTCTGGCTGAGTGAACTGAATATTCGAGATCCAACTGTTGCTAGAAATATTTCATAGTATCATAGAAAAAGGGGTTGAAAAGGAGCACAATGCTCATCCAGTTCCAACCCCCTGCTATGTGCAGGTCGCCAACCAGCAGACCAGGCTGCCCAGAGCCACATCCAGCCTGGCCTTGAATGCCTCCAGGGTTGGGGCATCCACAGCCTCCTTGGGCAACCTGTTCCAGTAGCTCACCACCTTCTGAGTAAAAACTTTCTCCTAATATCTAACCTAAACCTCCCATCTCAGTTTAAAACCATTCCCCCTTGTCCTATCACTATCTACCCTTGTAAACAACCATTCCCCCTCCTGTTTATATGTGCCCTTCAAGTACTGGAAGGCTGCAATGAGGTCTCCCCAAAGCCTTCTCTTCTCCAAGCTAAACAAGCCCTTCTTCATAGCCTTTCTCCATAGGAGAGGTGCTCCAGCCCTCTGATCTAGCAGTTCTTCTCTGGACTCGTTCCAAGTACTCTGCATTTTTCTTGTACTGGGGGCTCCAGACCTGGACACAGTACTCCAGATGGGGTCTCACAAGAGCTTTATTTAATTTTATTTTATTTTTCAGATCTGTAATTATATTTTGGTCAGTGTGTGACAGCTACATAATGACTCACATTCATGATATTCCATCACTGAGGAAAACTGCTAAGAATGGTCCTTGTGTGAAATAATTCCGTACAGAAATATGGAGTTGGAAAAATAATCACTGATTAGACCTTAAAAATAGTTCACTGCGTAACATGACAAAAAGCACAAACAAAGGCTCATTCAAAAATCACAGTCATTGTTTTCCTACACTGTAATAGTTATAATTTCGGCATGATGAACACCAGACATTAAGATTAAGCTAAAACTGGTGTTTTCTTTTGCTTTTTTTTTTTTCCTCCTTTTTAAAAACAAATTCATGTATAAGTGCACGTCACTAGAGTAACATCCATAACAGATCAGTTTTGTTACGATCACTGTTTGGTAGAGCAAACATCATCATCCCCCCCCCCCAATAAATAAATAAATAAATAAATAAATAAAAAGATTTAAAAACTTAAAATTTTTGAAGACTATTTTGTCATAGGAATACATAGCATCTACAGTGTAAGTTAATAAATTTCAAGCTATTGTATAAAAATACGACACTAGCATGCACAATACTGTATCAGTAGAGTAATGGAGCAGTAATGTATTTATCTAAGGTAGTTTCCCTTTGACTGCAGATAGACATGAAATTAGATTTACACCTTTTGAAGTTGTTTTTAGTATGGGAACCTTAACAATGATCCATCTGTCTATTTCCATTTTAGTGCCATTATTGTACAGTGCTGAGCAATCAGTCAGCTGTCAGGAAGGGATCTGCTTCTGTTTCTCTTTCTTTCTTAGAGCTGTGCAGAACAACAAGCAATTCTCCATGGCACATGTAAACAGCCTGAGAATGCATGTCAGCTGTATTTACCCCCATAGATAAGTCCATTAAGGATCTGGTAGTTGTAGCATTATGCATAAGGCAATTCAGTACATCTCTTTTTGGTGAAGGAAGAACTCATTCATTAAAAGTGCTCATTTCTTTTCCAAGAATGATAAATAGATTTCTGAAAGTATCATCAGCTGTAGATCCAGCTGAAGTTGAGTGAGGTTAATCCTTTCCTTGGAAATTTCTCTCTTCTCGTCTTTGAGAAGCTGAATCCAAAGTGGCACAAGAAACAACTGCACAGCAGGTTGGTAGCAGAATGTGAAGGGAGTAGCAGTGAAGGAAAGAATGATAAAGGAGAGGCAGACTGGGGAAAAGAAATGAAAAGGCAAAGTGAGAACACTGGGAGAAAGAAAGCAAACAAAAACCGAAGGATAACTCCATGCTTTATTTAGGAAAACATGTAAAAGAAAAATATCCTAAGAACAGAATTAAATAGTTAATTTCTTCTAGAAACTTCTGAGCTGCAGCAATTGCTTTCAAACTACAGCACTTGAAGGGAAAAAAGTAATTTAAACTGTAGAACCTTAGAATCCTGGTTCTTAATTGTTAGCTTGCAATGTGACTGCTTTATAGGAACTTGTTCTTTAATATAATTCAATGTAATGAGATTGCACCAAATATGACTTGAAATAGAATTTGGTTTATTATTTCCCTAGTTATTGGCTAAGAAAATTGAATGTGGGGAAAGAATCACATCTGTCATTATTCTTGTGATTTATATCACAAATTGCCAATTAAAAGAGTGGCAGGGGAACAAAACACGCTTCCTTTCATTCTCAAACATGTCCATTCCACTTACATTCCAAGGACTCAAATTAAACAATACAGGGCAATTTCTTCTTGTTAGTGGCACTTCATATCATGTAAATCAATACAGATTTTGGCTTGTACTAATCTTCAGCTTCTTTCATTGGAACTGTACAAACTAAACCCAGCACGGCTTAGTTGTACCTGGCTCAGTATGGATAGCTGTGAAGTTGTGATAGCACGAAGTTCTGCACAGACCAGCCACACAAGTATTCAGTCATCATCTCTAATGACTTCTGTGTGAACTCTGTGCTGCTGCTGTTGCAATGCTAACAATTCTCCTAGCAGAAGCTAGATAACACATTAGGTGAAGTCACAGCAATGACTAGTGACTGCTGACATTGCCTAGGGCAGAACAGACAAAGAATCTGGTTAAAGAACAGGGAGAAGCAAATGGTGATTTCACTTCAGAGTCTCTCTTATGAAGTTTATCTATTACTTCTGAGATGAAATGTACTCTTTAACTGACTGATTGGATGCTTAGCTCCATAGAACAGTATCTGACACCTCACAATCATGGACACATTTTTTCTCCTATCCTTCTGTGAGTTAACTCAGTGCTAGCATTCCTGTGCTGAATTTGGAAAAATGGAGCAGGGAGAGACTAGTTCCAAGGCCACATGAAGAAATTGCTTTAGATGGGGTTTTGAGCAAGTTGGCATAGTGGAAGAGTCTCTGCCAGCAGCACAGGGGTTGTAACTAGTTGATCTTTAAAGATTCTTTCCAGCCTAAAGTGTTCTATGACTCTACTGTGTATAAATTCAGCTTTCTCTGAAGAGTGATCCAGGTTATGAGATTGGGGCAGAAATCTAAACTTGTAAAGACTTCTAGAAATGTGAAAGGCAGTAAGCGTTACATATCTGCAAGACACGTAAGTCAGAAAACATTTATTTTTACCCCACCTGGGTTCATGTTGGGCTAGCTTGAGTATCTTCATCCAGAACAGTATAAAACATGTGAGTTACTCCAATCAACAGATAATTTTTCCTCAGTAGAAGAGTGAACTTAGTTAAGAGTTTTTTTGTCTGGACATCATTTTCTCCTTTATATGAAGGGGAAGCCATTTTCCACTTCCTTTTTGCTGTGAATTCTTCCAGCTGAAAGGAAACAAAGTAGTTTTACTAGTATTCTCCCTCTCTATGGCAGGACCAGTCCCCACAAGTCCAAGGATGTTCCTCTTTAAGGGGGAATTTTTTGTGCAGTGATAATGTATCATAGTTTACTGCAGAGTTTACTCCTCTTGTACCTGCTGGTAAGGGGCTTTCAACCCTACAAACATGAAAGAATTCATAGATAAGGTGATTCTGATCCATTTTATCTTTCAGGAGCATCCTCTAGGCTAAGTAGTCAGCTTAGAGATCACAACATTAACACAGAAAATAAGAAAAGTTTTGGTTTTCTTTTTTAAATTACTATTTTTAATAATAAATACATGTATCAGAATGCTTACAGCTTAAAGTCCACCTGGTTCAGATTTGATTTACACCAGAAATACCAGTAAGTGGGAAAATTCTAGAACTGATTCCTCCTGATTCACAACAAAAGTCTTTTCTTCCTCAAACACCTGCACAAGTGTTCAGCAAAATGGGAACTGTCTCTGTCACTTTTTTTTCTTTCTACTCAGACTTAAGTTACATCAAAACATGACCAATATTCTCTGTTACGTGCATCAACACAGCTAGTCCTTAAAAATCATAGTTTGGATTTTAGTCCCCCTCCTTAAGGACCAGATTCCCAAATCCTGCGTCTGAAAAATGTGTTTCATAATGCCTTACCAAGCCTCCCTCCTACAAATATAATGTGTCTGTATACATCATTATCCAGGGATAGCTGAGCCTTACAGCTGAAGATGCTCAAAAGGATTGCTTATGTATGTGGAATAAATCATGTTCAGTAAAATGATTTTGCATCCATCTGTTGCAGGGAGTAATGCAGGGCAGTAGAAATCTGCTTAAAACTGCTCTTTCTTTCTCAAACCATTCTGTCTGTGGGCGACTGGTTGTTATCCTTGTAGAAAAGAGAGGGACAGAAGAGCCTTGCTTTCCACAATCAGTGTGGTCATGATAGCTAATAATCCCTTTACTATATAGTGTTACAGGTTATTGTAAATCAGCAGCTGAGAGCTAAGGTAAGGCTGACCGATCTCAAGAACTTCAAAAGAAAGTGTGCAAGTTCTGCTCCTAGCTTCTAAATATGCACCGTGAAAGAGCAATTTCTAAGAAGTTTGCTTTGCAAACCTCTTCTAAGATATTTGTCAGAGAAGCTACCAGGTGTCATTTTCCCTGTTTTTCACAGGCAGCCTTATACATTTCAGACCTTAGCACTTTGAAGTATTTTGAGCTATATCAGAATAATAGATTTAGCCGCTTTCAAGCCTGTGGGATCCATACCTGCCTGCTGGGCTCCTTTCCTGAACAGATTTTACTGGTTCATGACATGAGAACAGAAATATTTGATATTACATCTACAAGGGACTGACTTGATTATGATTGCTGTATATCTCTGTAGGGGTGAGGACAAGCACAACCTCCTCACCAAGCCTTGTGAATAGGATTGTCTGAATGCTCATCATGTTGCTCCTGTCCAGAAAAACAGATGACTTATGAGCTGCTGACATTTAGATTGTTTTACTCTTCACTACTTTGTAATTTTCAAGCTCAAAAAAAAAAAAAAAATTTTTTTTTAAATGGAGAGGAGCAAATATTTTGCTGCATCTAGTCCTAACTGAACATTTCAGACAGGGATACTGTCTGAGAGTTGGTCATTGATTCCCAATCCCAGCCCTGATACTGTTATTGCCTCTTCTTTTATGCTCATTATAGAGACCAGGTTTGTAACCTAAGAGTTGATTTCTGCTTGGCAACTTTCTGAAGGCATCTCTTGATCTCTAGAAGTTACTGGTGTAGAAGATTGTTTATTGAAAAGCCTTTTCTGAGTACCTAAAGTTTTTGCTTAGTATGCTCAAGAGAGGTGGGTTGTGAAAAGCAGAGATTGAGGAAAAGGTCAAGAAGAAAATTATTCAGTCAACTCAAACTGAAGTGGAAAACTTTTGGTGTTTCCAAACAAGGCAAGAGAGACAAAGCACACTAGTTCTGTGTTCAGATTACACAGCTTACCTGACAAAAGGGTAAGTGATTTTCTAGTGCTTAGGAGAACTTAGTAGAAAGTCGGGATGCACGCTATAAGGTGTAGCCCTGTATAACTATCACATCTATTTGAAGAAGAAGCAAAAAAACAATTCTGTGACTTAATCAGTATTCCTGGCTATTCATGGATTTAATTCTAGTGCACTTTTAATTTTATATGTAATGCACATTCTTTTCCTATTTACTAATTACATAGTGAATTATTTTTCTTGTTTTCTTTACGGAGTGGAATCTTAATGATGGAAGAAGCTCTTGTTTCTTCAGTCATCCTTGAGGGATTTAAATGACAATATAAAGAGAAAAAACAGCAGGATATTGTTCTCAGACAGAAATATTTGGGGTCTATTGTGGAGAAACAGTTCTGAAAGCAGACAACTTTGCGTGTTTTGTTCCAATTTCAGTAGGTAAACAAGGAAAAGAAATAGTTTCCCAAGCAGTTGGTACTGGGTCCAATCTTGTTCAACATCTCCAGCAATGATCTGGACGAAGGGATAGGGTCCACCCTCAGCAAATTTGCTGATGATAGAAAGCTGGGAGGAGTAGCTGACACACCAGAAGGCTGTGCTGCCATTCAGTGAGACCTGGATAGGCTGGAGAGGTGACTCTAAGGAGGTTCCACAAGAGCAGGTCCTGCATCTGGGGAGGAATAAGCACGTGCATCAGTACAGGTTAGGAGCTGACATGCTGGAAAGGAACTCTGTAGAGAATCTCTATGAATCAACTCAAAAAGACTAGGAGCCCAGTGGGAAGCCTGGGTCATGTGTATGACTGTCAGGGCAGGTGTATATCTCTCTTTGTGTGAGGAATTGTGCGGGAGACTTTTGCAGAAGTTTGACACTCAGGACTGACTTTTTTTCTGAGGACAGCAGGATTAAGAGATACTTCTGCTTCTTATTACTACAGGGCATTGAGGAGCATGCCACAGCTCAGTATTCATAATGGGTTAGCGTTCCAGCTAAAAGGAGTTATGAATGCAGTGTATGTCGTCACATTTTTTTTATATAAAGGCAAGTTTAGCAATTGAGTTAAATGTGATCATATGGGTAAAAAGCTGTTTTATAGAACAGCCTAGAAAAACAATCTTTAATGCATGAGGACTGTCATCATATTGATTTAAGGAAACCGCAGCCCAGACCCTTCTACAGAAGTAAACCTAGACATGGTAGTCTTTGAAAGAATAACATCACGTTCATCTGCAGGCAGCTTAAGGGAGGCACATTCTCTCTCATGCTTCAAGGCTGTAGACCTGAAGCAAAGCAGGAGGGTAATACATGGATAATGTTCACATTCCAACTCACCAATTTGCATGTTTGTGAATAAAGAGTTTTTGATTATAGCTATTAAATCTGCTATTTTTCTGCAAGTGCTTAACTCACTTAAAATAATTTTCAAATTATGAGAGAAGGAGAAAGCACTAGTGACAGTTTACTTTAATATAACTCTAATATCTTTAGCTCTCTTCTGTTTATTTATTTATTTCTGTGTGTGTGTGTTGTTAATCCATGGCAGCACTTCTTGGGAATGAGTGTTGGAATAGCTGTGTAGCATATGCATTAGTGTTTGCTCTGGTGACCATGAGTGGATTGAATCACTCACTGCTCTAAGTCAGTACAGCTGCTCTGAGTTCAGTGTGACTTTTTTCTTGCTGAGGCTCTGCGTGCAAATTCCAGTACTATTCTCTTCAATTTTAATCCACGTAATCTCATATAATCTGAATCTTTTTTAGAATTCTAAGCTGAAGCTGTCCTATCATACGTGATCTTGCTGTGCTGTTTGAAAAACTAGCCTTCTAGGGAAATTTCCTTATAAAGAAATGGAGGGGCTCAGCCCTCTGCATGGTAAATGGAAATAAATAAATTGGTACAGGAGGAATTTTGGAGCTGGTGGTCTTGCTGTTGTTGTTGGGGTTTATTTATTGTTTTCCTTTTTTTCTCAAGAGTGACTCTGATTTTTGTAACTTGAGGTGAATCCCCAGGAAACTTTAAAAGAAAATGGAAGGATTCTGTCTAGTTGAGAGTATATTAACTAACTTCTTCCAGTAAGTAGTCCCTCAAAGAAGAAAAAGCCCCTTATTTTTCAATGTCGTACTCTGAATGTCAAATTTTGTATGTGAAGTCCTTCTGCTCTGGAATCAGTGCTATATTCTCTTTTCAGTTAATATCTAATGTTTACCTACAGATACTGCATTGCTAGCTTTGTGTGTTGTGCAGTAGTTTCCATATGTAGGCATGAGCACAGCATGCATATCACCAAGGTTTCTTTTTTGATGATTTTAATTTGCTGAGGAGTCACCAGCTACTCAGTTTAACGAGATACTTTTTTGTAGTCAGTTTTACTCCACTGGATAACTTTGTCTCAGTACTAAATTATCCCGTTTATTCCAGGACCATTCATTAACCCCACCAATCAAAGCATGGATGCCACGGATGACCTCCTCCATTTTGAAAACTGATCATGTATGTCTATCCTTTCTCAAAGATGATGATAACATTTTATAAAATTTTAATCTCTATCTTACATATCCCTTGATAACTGCATGTATTTAAAAGCACTTATTAAGACACCTTTTCAAAGCCTAATAGAAGTGCTTGTAAACCATACCAGCCAAACCATTCTTATTTACATGCGTGCTGATTCCCTCACAGGAGGCATTATTTCTTATGTAAACCTACATCCCATGAAGGATTTTGCTTTTCCTCAGTGTATCAGCTTTATCAGCCTTGTGTCAAGTGAATCGATCCATTATTATTGTTTCCATCAACTTACCTTTTGTGGAATTCAGACTTCCTGGGTGGACTGTTTCCCAGATCTCACATCAAGCACTTTTCCAAGATGATTGTCCACCTGTGGATGGTACTTTCCCTTAACTGAACTGGCTCATGGTTAACAAAGTGTGGTTAATCTTATCCACGTGACAGTTTATTTTGTCTACTATTGAGCAATGTCCCGAGAAACAAGAGCTTGACAGGCTTATAAGTGTATGAGGAGGAACTTAGAATTATAATATATTCTGGTTCAGTTCTATAGTCTTGTCATATTTCCCCCTTGGAATTAATCAGAAGTGTAGATAGCCACGTTTGCCCAGATGCTGCCCTTTGTTATTAATTTGTTTTGCAATCTGTTCTTCATTATTTTGGCAGACATAACACACTGTTTTCAGCTGTCTACTTAGGAATCTTTCATGCAAACCCTAACAAGTCTCTGGTGCATTTTTCTTTTAATCTGCGTCCTTACTGATCCCCCAGCTCTTACATTGCTTCAACGGATCGTGTTCATTGTGGCTGTGTTCCAAGAGATGGAAAAACTCAAGTGATGCCAGAGAACATATGTATCTCCTTTACCCTCTGCCCTTGGTTGTTCAGACCATGGAACAACTTGAAAATGACTGTATTTGAGAGTTAATACCAATCTGAGTCTTGACCCTAACTACTAAAATTAAGCTAATGTGAAAAATCAGACCAGAACTTCCAAGTGGATTTGTCATTGGGCTGCAATATAATCCTGTCACAAGCAGGAGAAAGTTAAGGTACAGATTTAACTGTTGAGGATTTTCTTATGGAGGTTTAAAGGAAGGTACAGTGTGTTTCTGTGTTCTTCCAAATGTCTTGCACCTCACTTATTTTCACTGTTTCCTTCTCAAATTGCCTTATATATGCGGAAATTTTGTGGGGTTTTTCTTCTCGTGTCATGCTTATGGCAATTTAAATACCTCTGAGTCAGAAATATTCTTCTTTCTCTGATTCTGTGCACCAGCTGGTCAGTGCAAAGCAGACATGGTCATTGCTGTTTGTTTCAATGCACTACATACTGGTCTATGTCTAAATGCATTAGCAAATGTCTAATTAGCCTCTGAGCATCTGAAATAAATCGTCACTTTGCACGTTCAAGAGATTGTCTGCATTAGCCCCGTTCGTTTCCTTGCAGAAGTTAATCCTTCTGACATAGACCACCACTGCTTTCAGTGGTTTGAACTCTGGAAATTTTCCACAGAGACAGAAAACTGCATGTTCCATCCCACCAGCTGAGACGTGAGAATGTAAACACTCATCTGGGAAAGCTGAGTTAGGCTGAGCATCTGACAAAGCTGCTAATGGCATCAGCTGGTTTGAGGGCTGTCCAGCTCTGCCCTCAGATATACGCTGTTCAAAGCTGGGGTCATGGTTCTGTTCTCATTGCCACCTGTGGGAACTGTCAGAACATTACCTACAGCTCGTACAAAAGTGGGGACAGTTGTCCCTGAGAAAGAGTGCACTGTGCACTGCAGCCACCAAGGAGAGCCAGTCTCCTCTGGTCTGCTTCAGTCCAAGAGCAATGACCTCAATCAGCAGATAAAATGGTTAAAAGAAAAATAAGCGTTATGATAGGGTATACATTTTTTAGCTTGCTTAAATGCAGAATGTGCAGGTGTAGAAAACCGTGCATTAGTGCTATTTAATGTATGCAGCAATACAGCTTTCATGACAACAGTTAATCTATTTTGTGCAATAAACTGTCCTCTTTATGTGATGCAGCCAGCACTAATTACTTTTCCATGGGATGCGATCAATATTTACAAGTCAGTACTGCTAAATCATTCCTCCCACAAATGGTAATGGAGAAGCAGATCATAAAATGCCAGAGAATCCTTTCTCAAGAAGAAATAAAACTTTGTGAAAAACAGAACTTTTTCTTTTGGGCTGCAGTGAATTATGATCTTGAAGTGAAAATAGATTTTGAATTGAACCACTTTGGGCTTTTGCTACTACAGTCATGGAGGACTGATGCAAGTAACATCTTGCATCTGGAAGGTGAGACATGGTAAGGTATTTAAAATGGGTCAGCACATCTGAAAATCATGTGTCTCTTTTGAAAATGTGTTGCCTGTTTTTAAACTTTGGAAAAAAGAAGAAAAGAAAACCAGAAGCATCTGCAGTTTCCCAGAAAGATTGTTCAAAGATTAAGTAGCATATATATGAGACTGAGCAGCCTTCTGCCTGAAGTGCTTAGGAGCTCTTAGACCTTTAAAAGTGATCTCTCTGCCTAGGGTGTTCCAGTGAGATTTCCATAAGATGTTCCTGTACTCCTACTAGCACATCCCCACACAGCTGAAAATCTCTTTCCTGACTTCTGTCTTCTGGGGAAGCAACAACAGGTAGACTGCAGGGAAGAGGCATTAGGAGCACAGACTTTTAGCAATGTCTTCAAAGAAAATGAAAGTATTTAATAGCACTGCTGATAGGTATAGTCCTGATATCATTGCCCATTGTCTGAGAGACTGAAACCTGATTCAGTATGGGCAGCTGTATCACAGCTGTACCTTCTGTCTCATGGAGAATGAGATCTTAACTCAGTAGCACCTAAGAGAGACTCTTGTTTTAAGTTCAAGGAACAGACACCATCATCATTTGACTCAAATATTCTGAGTTTTGTTACAGCAAAAAGGTGGATGGATCAATAAAACCTTGTATTCTTTCTACTATTATAAAAGGCTACTGGAAGATGGTGAGATATCACTGCATATAACACATATAATTGCATGAAATAGCATTTTAAGGTACATGGCTCTCCATTTCCCTCTTGACAAAAAAAAAAAAAAAAAAAAAAATTTTTTTTTTTACAGAAACCTTTCAATTCAATCACTAAATTGCTTCAAATGCCACATCTTAATCCTGCGGTGAATACAATCAATCAGAAAGTATAGGGAGAACAAAGCCGTGCCAGGCTGTTTTAAAACAAACATACCTGTAACAATATTGTAAAAAAGTATTTCATTGAATACTGGACTTCCCATATCAGTAGGGACAGCTACAATGCAGCACAATTGATCAGCCTGTAATCCAGAATGAGTAAGAAATTTACTCTGTGGCCTTGTGTTCCTGGCCCATTAATTTCACAGACTATCATCGTGTGTTTATGGTATCCTGATGTCAGCATGCATCTGTGCAAGAAAACAAAGCAAATAGTCAAATATCAATGAAGATTAGGGCAAGGATATGCACTGCTTAGTGTTTACAAACATCAAGACATCTTTGCAAAAGAAAGCAGACCCCTACATTTTCAAAGACACCAAAACAGACATACAAAGCATCGTCAATCTTATCACAGAATCACAGAATGGCAGGGATTGGGAGGGACCTCAGAAGATCAAGTCCAACCCTCCTGTTAAAGCAGGTTCCCTACAATAGGTCGCACAGGTAGGTGTCCAGATGAGTGTTGAAAACCTCCATAGAAAAAGACACACAACCTCTCTGGGCAGCCTGTTCCAGTGCTCCGTCACCCTTATCGTAAAGAAGGTCTCTTCACAATATTGTATTAAAATATGGCTACAACTCAGATTTATGCTGCTATATATAATTATGTTTTCTGTCTTCTTCTACGTTCCTTGGCCCTACTAACTCATAATATTGCATTTGCTATTTGAACAGCAAAGTGAGCTTTAACAGCACCAGCATTTTTCCCAATTTCTTCAGAATAGCTGGAGTTTATCCAATGGCATTTTAAAAGTAGCAAATTTAAAACAAATCGGAAGAAGTAGTTTTCTGTGAGTGTCAAAAAGTTACACAGTGTAACTCAGTGTTCCTAGATGTCATGGAAACTATATTTACAAAGAGATTTTCAAAGAGAACAAAACTTTGGTATTATTGCAGAATATAGGGTTCAGATATCTCAGAAAGCTTGGGAACTACCAATCACTGGAGACTGGGAGGGCACTGCAGGTGTAACACTTGTACTATTTCTTCAGCAGATGCTACCAGTCATGGTACTCATCTCCTTAATCAGGCAACATCTCCCAAAACTTCTAGAGGTCTGCTAAACAATACAGATGGACGAGGAGCGTATCAAAGTGTACTCAGGCAATTAAAAGCTAAGAACTAAATCTTCCCCAGTGATTTAGATAGAGGTTGCGAAAATTAAAGAATGGGATCTGCATTTACTTACAGGTAAAAAGCTACAGAGTGTCCCCAAGGGAGAAAGCTCTGGTACTGTGAACTTTCATTCCATGAGGAGAGGGAGAACTGCTGTCCTGACTGAATTATTGATAGTGTTGTCCACACTGTACTGAAGTTAATGGAGGACAGACACATTTTTTCAGCTGGCGCCACCACCTGTATGCTCACCAAACCTCACGTGTAAGTTATAGCAATTGTCTCAGTGGGAATTCATATGGAGATATGACAAATGTGAGGTAAAATACCCTGAAGAAGAGACAGGGTTAGCCGAGGACAAAGTAGTTCTTTGTTCAAAGTTTAAGCTAGGATATCATTTATCTCTCTGATTGGCTTGTTATTTAAAGTGCAAAAAGAAAAAAAAAAGTATCTTGATAAACAATTATTTTCATGAGAAAAAAAAAAAAAGAACAAAAGAAATGCCAAGAATTATTCCCCCAAGTAACCCTATGAATTCTTATGTCCTGCCAAGCAACATCCCTTCTATTTCTTTCATCCAGATTTTCTGGTATTAGGGGTTATCTTTGTATTGGCAAGGGAGTCGCAAGAGGTAAGATGAATAGTAAAGTGTAAATGCTGATAAGCATTTTCCATTTCATTCCACTTCAGTAGAAAAACATCTGTGAAATCTCCATGTCAAATCAAAATTAAAAGAGGTTTCTGAAATCAACACTAGGAGATATTTGCAGCCATTACTGCCTATCTGTGGTATAATCCAATTCAGCATGGACAGGTAGTAGAGATAGTGGAGAAAAAAGTAAAAATACAGTACTGATAGTGAAACATATTGCTAGAGTTTTGATAGTGGCTTTACAGCCATTTTGCTTTTATTTTTGAACTGCATAACTTCCAAAAAGATCCTTCTCAGGCCAAGACCTACCAGAGGCAATAGAACCGATTCGAGCCCTAAGCTACCAAACACACACTGGGTACTGACTGATGCTAAGGCATCCTCCAGCTGACAGAACATGCCTGCAGTCTGGAGCAAGGAATAATGAGAGGATGGGGGGGAACAGCACAGGAACTGCAAGTGGCACAGGTTGGTTCATCCCTGCAGTTCTATGCACTGTGTTGCATTTATTTGGCCAACAGCATGAGTTGATGCACAGAAGAACTCAGTACACCAACACCTACACATAGCAACTCAGGTTTTTTTGTCAGATTTGATCCCTTCCTGGGGTATCTCACTCACTAACCATGGAACACCTATCGAATACACATTTACTATCTCAGAAAATCAGTAGCAAAATAAATAGATTGTACTAACTGTACATAGGTCCTGCAGAAACTTCATCTCAGTTTGGAAATTGCTTCTATGTCAAAGCATATTCCCAACCCATTCATTTTTTATCGTATATTCCCATCTGCTTGGTTTGTTCAGTTTAAAATAATATTTAAAAGAAGCAGAAAGAAATAATGATAGCAACACAACAGATATTTCTGCTGGCTAGGTCTAATACGGATCATGTTTGCAGTTTTCCCCAGAGCCAAAGCAATCTCTGCTTGACAGTGACATTATCAGCAGCTCAGGAGAGCGATACCTCCGCTAAATATCTGATGGGGTTTTTTTTGTTATTTAAGAAGACTGCTTCCAAAGAAATGAAATTGAATCTGTACCTGGAGCACATACATATGTACCAAGAGCAGCCTCTCCAGAGTGTCTTCACATTCAGAAGGATTTCAACTTGGGCACTAGCATTGCTTGCCAGATGAATGGGTATGAATAAAAAAGGAAGGAGTTCTTTGCTCTATTTGCAGCATCAGCATGGAATCTACTACCTGAAACCTTTTTTTTGTTTGTGTGTGTATGTCAAGCTGTTGTTTTTGGTAGTTGCTTCAGTATGTTTCCTGTCAAGAAGCTGCTACCATAGAATCACATAATGGCTTAGGTTGGAAGGGACGTTAAAGGACGTTGAACAGGGCTGACACCAACCGGATCAGGCTGCCTAGGGCTCCATCCAACCTGGCCATGAACACCTCCAGAGATGGAGCACCACAGCTTCTCTGGCAAGCTGTGCCAGTGCCTCACTGTCCCTTGAGTAAAGAATATCTAACCTAAGTCCTCCCTCTTTTAATTTAAAGCCATTCCCCCTTGTCCTAACACTATGAGATAATGTAAAAAGCAAGTCTCCCTCCTGTATGCGAGCTCCCTTCAAGTACTGGAAGGCCACAATGAGGTCTCCCCAGAGCCTTCTCTTCTCCAAGCTACACAATCACAGTTCCCTCAACCTTTTTTCATAGGGAGGGTGCTCTAGTCTTCTGGTTATCTTCGTGGCCCCCCTGCTGTCCCAGTCCAACAGCTCCACATCCTTGTAATGTGGGTCCCAGACTTGGACGCAGACCAGGAAGGAAGAGCTCTGTCCTGAGAAATTCAGGTTTAAACAAGAACGTTAGTGCCTGTGCTTTGAGATGACAGGCTGGCGATTAAATCTGCAGAGTTACTGAGGTTATAGACTCAATCTCTTACCAACTTTGTTTTCTTTATTCAGTTTGTCTGGCAGACAAACAAATACACAAACTGTTTCTTGTGACATTCAAAAAACACAAGACAGGGTTCAGAGGGACTTTTTGTTTTTTCCAAGATGTCTGCCAAAGGTTTGGGCAATCCCTCAGCAAGATGATTTCATCTCTAGTTGATTGCTGTTATTAATCTCCATTAAAATCAGCATTTCCAAAGAGATCAATTGATAAATCTCTACTGGCTTCAAAGAGAGCAGAGTGCTAGTGCTCTTGAAAAGCTTGACTTGACCTAACCTCAGAGATTAAAAATGATCAATTTAGCAATTTGATGCTGTCTTTTCTGCAAAACTTATTTCAGTATGATGACACTATTACTCTAGAAGAGATCTCCACCATGACTGGACATACTTTCATGTACTGATATGCACGTTTATGTTCTAACCTTTCCAAGCTGCAATCTGCAAAACAAGAATTGTTCCAGTCAGACAGTTTAGTCCAGGCAGTAGACCTGGAGAGGAGGGGAACTTTGCTCTCAAATGGAAAAGGCCATCAGAGATGTAGAATAAGACAAGCTATGTGTATGGAAACTGCTGAGTCACAGCCTGAACCACTGATTGCTCACCTGAGGCGAGCACTGAGTCAGCCATGGTTGCACAGGTGAAGGCGATTCAGCTGTGTGACCTAAGGGCTGGAGCCTGGCTGCACCTCTCCTAGACCCCATTTAAGGGCTGAACTGAGGAAGGGTCTTTTTCTAGAGATCCTTCCTTTTGGAGTTTTCTACTGGAAGCATAGGATACAGGTGAGCATTTCATTTTTGATTGTCTCTTTCCACCATGATTATCTTTGTAACTATAAACCTGTAAAATGCCATCCTAACCACACCATTCTTCAAACCGCACATTTGTTAATTGTATGCTATGGAAGGAGAAACATGGTAAAAAACAGAAGGTATAGTGCAAAGTACCTTAGAGAAACTGCAAAGGCAATAAGGAGCAGCTGGTTCATATGAGATCGTAAAGCTGGATTTCAAAGCGCAAATCGCTATGAATTCCCTTGTACTTCTTGCTGTGTCTGTTTGCTGAAGAAAAGAGGGCTAAAATATTCCAAGTTCTAGATTAATGACAGACCCAAAATAGAACCTGTGATCTCTAAGATATACCATACAGAAGAGTTGTGGGGGGTTGTTCACTGAATAACCATAGGTAGCCTGCTGTACTGTCTAGTGGAGTTGCTACAGAATTGCTGGGGCCTTCTGATGCTCCCTTTTTTTCAGTCTGTGTAGTGCTGAATCTTCTCACATGGTTCTATGCGCACTGAGTGCATGTGATGGGGTGAGAGGAAAGGGCCCTCTGAATTATGTCAAACATGGACAAGATTCTGGTCACGGATTCACAAAATGGCTGAGGTTGGCAGAGCCACTGGAGATCACCTGCTCTAACACCTCTGCTCCAAACAGGGTCGACTAGAGTAAGTTGCTTGGTGCTGTAGCCATTCAGGTTTTGAATATTTGATGGGCTACTCTACAACTTCTATGAGCAACGTGTACCATGTTTTGATGACTCTTACAGTAGAAAAGGCTTTTCTTATGTATAAGGTGAATCTCCTGTCCTTTTTGAAAGAAATGAGAGTGTCACTGGACTGATTGGTTTCTCAAGTTAGGCAGGTCCCTAGCCAGAGTAAAAGGCCAAGCTAATAATAACTGCCTATCAAATGACAAATTCTGTCTGAGACTGTGGAGCAAAGGAAAAAGCCATTTTTCCTCAAGGGTGAATGCCCTCATAACAGGCTTGACAGATATAAGTATTTTATAATAAATGAGCTATCCATAACCATTCAAATGATTGCTATGTGGTGCTTGTGAATTTAATTATTTTCACCTGGTATTTAATGATTTTCACCTTGTGAAGGATCTAATTTTACTAGGATGCTGTTGAAATCACAGTGTAAACAAAGTAAATGAGTCATGGTACAATAACAATTATCCACCAAGATGGACAAGATTCTGTAAATGGCACATTAACTGCAAACTTCTGTTTGGTAACAGTATCAAGGGATTTTGGTCTGTGAGAAGATCAGAAATTATGATTAGAAACTGATCTTGTGTATTATGTGCCCTATTTTTGTACAGCTTATGCTGCTATCCTTAAAAGAATTCCATATCCATCCTGGAAATATGGTAGCTTACAGTTTTAAATATGATTCTTTGCTAAGCCAGAATCTATTGCCTTTATTACATTGGTGGTATACCAGTTTCACCGTTTACTTCATGAGCATTTGTGAGATCACTCACCTTGCCAATCCTATGTGAATGTAAGTGAGGCAGCAGACAGTGGGCCTACATGACCAAATGGGAAGGGATAAATGAGCCACCAGGACAACTCATTTTCAGTCCCTGACTGCTGTCAATCATAGCATGCAGAGATCCATAAGGCTGCAGTTGTGCTGGGCTGAAAACAGTACATCCACACAAATGCTGTTAGTGAGAATAGTGTGGGACAGATCAGAGGGAGGAGAACGAGTCAAACTGTCTCAACTGCACCCTTTGGTCACTTGTAGTTATGTGCCCTGTTGTCCTGGTTTTGAACTAGGATAGCATTAAGTTGCTTTGTAGTAGCTGCTACAGTGTTATACTATAGGTTCAGGATTAAAACAGTGTTGATAACATGCATACGAATTAATTGTTGCTGAGCAGTGCTGTACTGAGCCAAGGACTACTCAACTCCTCACACTGCCCTGCCAGTGAGGGGCTGAGGGTGCTGGGAGGGGATGGAACCAGGACAGCTACCCAAATTGGCCAGAGGTATGTTCTATACTATGTAGCATTTGTTGAACAATTACAGCTGAGGTGAAAGAAGGATGGGACTGGGGGGATGTTCAGAGTGATGGCGCTTGTTTTCCCACTAAATTGTTATGTGTGATGAACTGTGCTTTCATGGAAATGGCTGAGTATCTGCCTACTGGTAGCAAGCAGAGTGAATTCCTCATTTTGTTTTGCTTGCAAGCACAGCTTTTGCTTTACGTTCTAAACTGCTGTTATCTTAACCCATGAGTTCTCACACTCCCTATGCCTTAATGATTCTTTCCCTCCTTGTGGGAGGAGTGGTTGTGTGGGGCTTAGCACAGCACCTGTATAGTATCTTGCTGCACAGCACTGTGCAATCGTTTGCCCTTTGAATGTATTGAGTAACTGTCCACACTGTAATGCTATTTGGATAATTGCCTGTGTATGCAATGATTTATTGAGCATCCACCTAGGGATACTTTATTGGATAATTATTTGACAGATGTATTGTTTCAATCAATGCAAGTTGGTTGTTCTGCTTCATAGTCTCCTGAGCAGAGAAAACTTCCTCTGTATTGGGCAGTCTTTTGAGCCAGATCTCTGCCAGGTTCACTCATTTCTTCTTCCAGAAGCTCCTTTATCCCAAAGCCAACTTCACAGCCCTGCTACCAACACCACCTGATGTTAATTTTTTTCTGGGAGGTCTGAATACTTCTCACAACTGTTCCCATATTCGCCTCAACTGTCTTTTTCATTGAAAATTCTGGGCTTACGAAGAAATTGCTCTGATCAGAAGGCTGTTTGTTATTATTTTTCTGTGCTATTCTTGTATCTGAACTCCTGAATTTTGGTTCCAGTACTTTGCTGCATAGGGCCCTGATGGTGTACGTAACCAATGTGTTTCCTCACTGAAATTGAGGAGAATTCAGAGCTATTTCCATCGCACCTCAGGTCTCTGGCAGGTTCACGCCATGAAGCTTAGCAAGCCTTACTCTCTCCTGCTATAATGGAGGTATTATTCATCACTTCTCATTGATTAAAGGCTGGATACATTTCAAAACCAAGATGTCTTATGGGAAAAATATTTTCAACATTATTTTTTGGAAAGAGTAGTCTTTTTTGAAATATGTTACCATCAGTGCAGCCCCATGTTGTTAAGTCCTTCTTGCTGTTCTTTGCTTATTTTTAGTATGTCAGAGTAAATCTGATTCATTGGGATGTCAAGCCTTCCTTCAAAAAAAAAAAAAAAAAAAAGCAACAGAACCATACAAACCTATTATTCATCATTGTTAATAGCAGATATAAATGACACAAGACAACTGTGAGATGTCTGGAGTTTTTTTTCATTTGGGATTAGCAGTTCATGATCATCATATAGGTATTGCTTGTTCTCTGAGGCAAGAGCTGGGTGACTGTTGGTCATCCAGCAGTCATGCATTGTGTGTTTATGAGGTCTGTTATATTGAGTGCTCTTGCTAAAACCCAGCTTGCTTTGTGCATGTGTTATCTGTCCAGACTAATGCCGTCTTCAGTTTCGGCAGTATCTATTGTTCTTTGTTGCTCCCTCTCTTTTCTGTTCCCTTTCAGTTGTGGTGATTCAGTTCAAGGATAGCTCTGCTCTAGTGATGAGAAATATGCAGAGATACTTACACTTGTATTTCTGGCAAAATAAGGGCTCCAATAAACATCACAGTACTAAAGGAAAAATGGCTAATGACATTATGAGTGATGATGGGGGAAAAAAAGCAGGCTGTCTGCTGTCTGAAATGTTATGTATAAAGTTGGAACACATTGTGCCATACCTAACAGATATGTGGAGCAGAAAGAACAGAGTTCTTTGTTTGGGGTTATTGATTATCCTCTGCTCTCCAGGGAGAACAGCTGATGCTGTCTCCTGTGCTGATGGTGTAAGCAGTACTCATCTCACCTACATAAGTAATAAGGATGGTGTAGGAGAGCTGGGACAAACATTCAAGGTTAACAAAGCAAGACTGTACCTCTTCTCTTTCTGAGGGGTAGGTACAGTATGCACTGCTTTGTCTGTGTTCTATACAGGAGGCAACAATTAAAAAACATTAAACAAGCTCCCTTTGTAACAGAATGCGTGTAGGAAAACCGATAGGTGTGTACGATCTATTTCAATCAAGTAACCTAAAGGAAACTGTTACACTGAACCAGATACATTGATTTATCACAGGAATAGAATAGCTGAAGGCAGGGGTCTTTTCTGAGCTGGAATTGTTTATTTAATCTGTAGTGGAATCAAGAAAACTAGCAGAGATGGTATGGACAGACAGGTCCAAAAGCTGCTAAAGGCAAAAAAAAAAAGCAGCAGCACATTTCCTGGGAGGTGGTGCCAGACAATCTTTCTTTCTCACCTGGTAAGACCTCTCCAATTAATGTTTTAAAAGTCCCAGTGAAAATATACTAAATATTTTATCAGGTGAGGTGACTGTTTTATACTTTCCTGGTAAATATTTTATTTTGTTCACATGGATTCAGCAAATGAAAGGGGTTCCTGTAGTTCTTCTACCCTTGGTGCTTGTGTGAGCTGTCCCAGCTTTAGCTCTTCTGTCCAACTGTAAAGAAGTAAACTCTCCAGAGCTTTTTTTTTTTTTATAGCACCAGTGAAATGAGAACTGGGAAACTACCACACCACACTGAGTCTTGTTCTTCCATGTATCAGCTTTGGAAATATCATGGGACTTCAGCCACTGAGCATTGAAGATTGCTGCCAACATTTTAGTCTAGTTCTGTATTCTGGCCTTATCAGAAAAGAAAGGAAACAACAGAGTACTAGAAAGTCCCCCTGGCAAAATCCCACATCTTTTCAAGTGAAGTACAACTTTTTATGGTTTATAGACATTATAGTGGATCTCCAGTATGTTGTGATCTTTACACATCTGAGTTTCAGGTAATTCTTACAAGTTGTTGCAAGTGGGCAGATCTAGGCTTAGACTGAAGAGACAAACGATGGTGATTTTCTGGTCATATTTTAATATGCCTGCACGCCAGTACTCGCTTTGGGAGAGTTACTAGTTGGTATGTGGATGTTGCTCTGATCCTGACCTTGCAACAGTCCACGCGGCCCTCTGTTTTTACATCCTTATTGCTTTAGACAGGCTCTCTCCAGTAACAGCTGGAACAATGAAATAATGTAGGTATTGCAATGCTAAGTGCTTGTATATGAGGTTACTGCTGTTTACAAGAATCCACAGAGTCAAGTCGTTGTTTAGTACTTCTAGTTCATGTAGGGAAGATCAGATACAAAGGGGGATAGTTGGCCTGAGCTGCTAGGTGTGCTATCTAACCTACCCAGTGGTGAGAAGAGAATGGCTAATTCCCACCTTTATAAGCAAAATGACCAGTATCCCAAAGTTCTGGTGCAATAAAAAAGAGTGCCTAATATCTCTAGACAGCATCTGGCTTTAAGGTGTGATTATAAACAAGCAGCATGAGGAGGAAAAACATGCGTGAGTATCCTATATTCCTCTTCTCTAAACATCTGTTCTCGCTTTAAGGAGGATCAGTTCAACCACTTTAGATACATGTCCCTGAAGTGTCTGCTCTAGTTGAGCCCTCCACTGCATATAGTACTCATGCAGGAGAAGACCTAGCTGCATTTCTTGGATTTCAGGTTCATTCATCTCATCATATTGAGTTTGTCTTGCACAGATGACCCTTGTCACCTGTTGAACTGGATCTTCCTAGTCTATGCCATCCAAACAAATAAGCAGATCTAAAAGGGAAAGTAATCAAATGCCAAAATCTGAAGATTAGTTCCATCAGAAGACAAAACAAGATTCCTCTGACCTAAGGCTACCTCCCTGTTTTACTTACTGAAATGTGACGTGTTACTCAAGAAGGCGTGGAGTCCTTTCACTTCACTTCAGTGAGTCTGATGTCTTCTCTTGTACTATCTTGCCAGTTAGTTCTTTTGAAATGTGGGTTTGAATCTCCTCAGGAAGGAGAAGGAATTCAATCTATGTTTCTCTGGCTGGGCAGGATTATAGACTGTTCCAAAAGAAAGTGATTATTCATTTTTAATTTTTAATTTTGGCAATTTGTCCTGAAGTCCAACCTTTGGATGACTAGGTTTATCTCTGAGAAATCCCAAATGAAGAAAACTTGCTTTAGAGTTCATGCACTTCTAAAATTATTTTTGTAAAGAGCACATTCTCATTAAAAATGACCTTTTTTTGCATTATTTTATACTGTTTTTGGTTAATGGAACTCTGATGTTGACTTTTTTTCCATGTCCTTGAGGAAAATAATCTTACATCAAAAGTATAAGTTCTTTGTTACACTGTGGGGTTAAATGCCATCTTGAGAAAGGTGGGGAAAAGCCTTCAGCTGTTACTTGTCTCTGGGATAAGTTGCATTACATTCACTTATTATTTAGGTTGCATGAACTCAGAAAATGCAAATGTAGTTAAATAAAATTTCAGAATGTATGAAAACTGAACCGTACTGTACCACGAAAGAAAGAATTTTTCCCTTTCCACTGCAGGATCAATCAATAGTAATTATGTCAGTTACTGCTTGACTGGCTGAGCTACATACAGTAAATCCCTGGTGCAAAGAGACGGCTAATTCTGAGTTCTAATAGGCATAACACCTGTAGATTTCTTTTTCTTTTGTATCTACTTTTTAAACGTGGATCAAAACAAAGAAAATTGTTTTCATCTTCAATTTTTTTCTTGATCTGATTGTTCACAGTTTTCCTAGTGGCATCTTTGAAATCTTCCCTTATTTTTAAGTAAAGGAATCATGTCGTGTGGTAAGTGGAGCTTCTAGAAAGAAATCATTCAATCCAGTGACATATTTCACATTGTGCTGTTGGGCTAAGGGATGGTTTTTATGTCACTTGCAAATGTGTCTACCTCTGTGTTCCCACCCTCAGATATCCTGGTGAAACTTACGATGTCAGTGAAGGTTTAGTGAGAAACGGCTAGGAGGAGAGACTGTTGAGAAACAGTTTAGCAATGCTTATGTTCCTAATGGAGGGAATGAAAATTATCTTAGCACTATGAAGTGAAAAACAAAGCTTTAGTGTAAAAAGATGTTGGAGAACTCCATAGATAAATTTTCTGATGTTCCCGAGGATAATATGAAGTGCTAAAATATTCCATTTCTTTGACAAGTCTGGACTGTTATGCAGAACTATGGAAAAGAGAGCCACTGCATTTCATACAGATTTACTGTTTAAAAATCTAATTTAAAAAATGTGAGTGAATGCAAGTCCCTTTATCTATATGAAAATAAATGGAAATATATTCAATGCATTTATGGCATATGAAAGGTTATATTTAATGTTATCTGGTGTTGACCTTTAGACTGAAATTTGCATTTGATTTTCAGTGCCTCTGTGAATGCTCTGTTTCCTGCTCAGACCCTTTCTAAACGACTAGCAATGCGCACAGTGTTGCAGAATGGATCATTTTACGCTGATGATGGCAACTCTCTATGGCTTCATCAAGTCAACTGCTGTTTTGAAGTGAAATGCTGAATTTCATATCCAGTGGGGTTACACTGGAAATAGACTTGTTCAAACTTGAGACAGACATTCTACTCTGTTCTATCTATGGAGAGTGGATCTGCTCTTTGGGAATGTTTATCGTAAGTCCTAGCTTGACCTGAGTTCACACCATGGCATTGCCTAAAAAATAAAATACACTATATACAACATAGACTATTGAAATTTCATGTTATGATCCCTTGGCTGGTAAGACACTTAATAACACCACTCACCTACTCTTAAGTACAGATGTTCACTGAATGTCACACTGCACTTCCCCATGCCATGCATGTTCATGCAGAATTTCATATTTCACAAGTATTCAATTTATTTTTCCCCTGCCTTTGTCTCCTCACCCTGAGGCACAGCAAACTTACCACCTTCATCTTAACAATTCACTTGATTGATTTAACATTCTCAGATCCAGAACAAATTCTCCACTCTCACTGATCATTAAATTCAGCAAACTCTGCTCCAGATCTGAAGAAGGGTTTGCATGCTTACTGCTGCTTTGGTTTTTTTTTTTTTTTCCCCCAGTCATATTAATGCTGATGCATTTTATTTAAATGTGTCATCTCCACTTTAAATTGCTGTCATTAAAAAGTAGGGCTTGAGAACTGGGGCTTCCCAAAGAGCGCAGGAAGTGCGTATGTTCACCCACAATGTTAGCATTCTGTGTAACTTCACGTTTTTGGGTCTTTTATTTCTCCTGCATTTTTCTGCATGTGTAGGACAGTGTCCTCCAGTTTCCTGGAATAATGCATGCAAACATATTATCCAGTGGTCCCAATGTACTCCCTTTCCCCATCTCTATGCCATCGTCTGTGCCATCTTCATCTTGGTGCCAGAGCAAACCAGAGGAAAGCACAATCCACTGAACACAGTGCCTGAATTTTCTCCCAAAGGAAGGAATGATGCATCAATCTGCAGCAGTGTTTTAAAAAGTTGAGAGCATCTTGAAGTATCTTTTTCTATTCAGCTGTGAGTAAGATACACCAGGGAATTAAATAATGATCCTCTGTCCTCTTCAGAATCATCAATTTGATGACCAGCATCGTTAGTGCAATGAAGTTAGTGGGCTGCTGTGTTAGACAACAGGCTGCATCATCTTGCATTGCACTTGGGTTCACTTGCATCTCACAAGGGGAAGAGGGACGTTCTCAGAGCCTGTGTAGACGTGCCAGTTCAGATCAGGTCTCAGTTCAGAATGCATCAGAAGTTGTTTAAGTTCATTAAAATATTTGAAATGATACATTGTGCTGATAACAGAGTAGTGTGTGGGTTATTGGATAATGACATAAAGGTTAAACAACAAGGGGAAAGGATATGTATTTAATAAACGTAATTCATGATTGGATAATATGATAGCCCAGTGGAATAATTTTTTCAGTAAGTATCCCTAACCCTCACTGGATTTGTTCTATCAGGAGCACTAACAGTATAGGGTTTATATATTAAATCTAGAAAAGCAATTTGTAATGTGTATTACTTGTCATGATAGTCATATTTACTGGATAATGTAACTATAATATAGCATAATAACTATCCAGGAAAAAGCAATCAGCTAGAAAAAAAGTTATACCACCTTTTTTAGAGACGTTGAAACGTGTAGATTAGTATCACCAATAGAATATTGTTGGCTGAGAAGTCAGAGAACTGCAGTGCTTAAGGTCTCTACTTTGCCACTCTGCTCTTCAAAGACTGCCTTATAGAAAGATGAGAACATGCAGTGCTACTTACAACGCAATGCCTATTTATTGTTTTGTTTTGTTTTGGAAATTGTCCCCTACCCTTGTCTTTTACCTAGGAGAACCATATGGAAACTGACCATGAAATCATAAGCACTACAGCAGCCAAAGCTCAACTGTCACTGTTAGGGGCCAGGATTTACAAAGCTGAGCCTAGCATTGAAGATCTCTGCCTACTGCCTGGGGAAGATGCAGGTGTGATGTGAAGCTTTATAAGATGTACTGCACAAATATGGTGGGGAGGCAGTACAAACCAATCAGAAAAAAAGCGAAAGAATGTTGTATGGTGAGATACCTGGTTTGTATGCTACGCTTCTCCCCACCCCGAGTTAGAGCCCTTGCTCGTGGAGCAAGGAAGATGTGTTCTCATCCTGCCATAGGCTTTGGCTATAGATGCTCCCTTATAGCTGCAAGTTCTGAGCTGATACTGGGCTAATAGGGCCGAGGGAGAAGGAGTAGCAGCATCATAGCAGTGTCCCTCAAATGTATAAGAAGATGTCTAGGGGTGGTAGCTCTGCATTATTTCTGCATGTGTAATGCAGGAACAGATGAGGAAATTGGAAGAGACCCCAGAACATCTTCCTGCTAGTAAATATTTCATTGCTCCGGCCATGTATACCACTCTAATATGCTCCACTCTAATGTACGGAGTGGTTCCTCAACCTTATCTCCCATTTGTTTTGCTTTCAAGTGAGCCAGCCTCTTTTTGAGATTTTACTTTTCCCAGGCAGTCACTCCTGTAGTAAGAGCAGCTGTGATCAACTCCCTAAAAGCTGTATTGCACCAGTCTGAAAGGAACCTGCATGTTCCTAGTCTCCTCAAGTTTTTGTCTGTCCTTTGAAGAAAAACAACCCCACAAACACAAAGCAAGCACCAAAAATCGCAGTTCCCTGCTGGTCCTGAGGTACTGCTACACTTCTCTGAGCCCTTCAGCGTTTTTTTTTTTTTTATTGTTCCAGTATAGCATCTTCCTGTACTTGGATGAGGGGTTATCTGTCACAGTCATTTGTGTTATCCCTCTTTTTCCTTATCTCTGATGTTGCTTAGCCTTCTCTCATCTGCTCTCTTTGCCCTATCAAGCTACTTTCAGCAGCTACTTGTGGGTGAGTAACCTCTCACATTTTCTGCGTGCTCTCTGCTATCACCTCTCTTCCTTGGATCTTTGCTGCTTAGCTGCAATGTCTTTCTTTGTTGCTTTTGTGCTGCAGCAAACCAAAACAACAATAACAAAAACTACCTACCAACCAACCTCCCATGAAAATACCCACTTGCAGCCCTCTGTGTGCTGACTTCCTTTCACTGAGCCTCAGCATCTTGACGTGACCAGAGGGAATGGCTTCAAGCTACGGCAGGGGAGATTCAGGCTGGACATTAGGAAGTATTACTTTTCAGAAAGGGTGGTCAGGCACTGGAATGGACTGCCAAGGGAGGTGGTGGAGTCACCGAGCCTGGGGGTGTTCAAGGAAAGGCTGGATGTTGTGCTGAGGGACATGGTTTAGTGGGAGCTATTGGGAATAGGTGAACAGTTGGACTGGATGATCTCTTAGGTCTTTTCCAACCTTGGTGATTCTGATTCTATGAGTGACACCTTATTGTGACTGAACATTTTCCTGACTCTGTGCATTCTGTCTTTCTGATGTTTCTCCCTGCCCACAAATGCTGCAAACTCTTTAACATCAAGCATAAATTAGCAGAGGGAAAGTGCCGTTGCTTCAGTATCTACTGTTCCTTTTTCTGCTGTCCAGCATATGGCTAAATAATACCTCCTGTAGAAAAACACACTGCTGATGTTGAAAAACTGCACATTTTAATGATCTTTCTTTACTCAGGAAGCAGCAGTCTTACCACTCAATTAGACCATGTGTGGTTTGCAGACCTATTTGGCTAAATTACAACCAGGTTCTGTTGTACCTCACGGGTGTGGGGAAACAATTGCTTTTTATGAGTAAGAATAAGCAAAAAAGAAAACCAAACAATCCCCTTTCCCAGACTTCTCAGCACTGGCTCATACTCTCCTGCTAAATCCCAGAAGAGCTGTTCCAGTCATGGCAATATTTCATAAGCTTCAGCGGCCTTTTCCATAAATAACCAGACTGTGGGTTTAACTGGGATATGCAAGTCTTTGCCACTTAGAAATAATGTTTAATTCCCCAAAGGGAATAGAGGCTCATTTTTAATTGCCATGCATATGTAGCCTTCCAAACAATAGTGAATGCCCATCTTTGTCAATAAAACATTTTCACAGGCTTAGAAAAAGATCTAAAAAAAAGTTCAGTACACGTTGCAACAAGAGACAGGATACTATTAAAAGCTTGTGCCTCTTTCACTTTGCGTTGAGTTTTCTTCTATCTGGAGTCACTGCAGAATGGACTAGTGACTCATTTGCAAGGGGAAGCAGGTTTAGCATTATCTTCAGGAAATGATGACTGAATCAATCATCAATTATTTTTGCTCACTGATTTGATCTCTTCCCAACCTTCTTCAGGAGTGTCTGCTACAATGCTTTAAAATTGTATGCATGCTTTAATGCCAGCAAAGCAAGGCTTTGCCATTGCTTGTCCATGCACTGTGGCCAAGAATCACTTACAGAGAGGAAAACCACAGCAGTAATAAAAGGACAGTTTGATTTTCTTCACGCTTTCTCTCTGTTTATTTTTCTTTTCCTCTGCTTCATTCCCTCCCTGCTTCTTGTGTTGATGCAGTGCGTTGGTTAAGAAGTACTTATATCCAAAATGAGTCCCTGTCATTGCCTCCATTTTTCTTGTCCTGATGGGGCCACTCTGAGGAGTGCCTATCTCATTTCCCCTATTGCATCACTAAAAGCATGCAATCTCTTTAAACTCCTTTTTGCAAGATATCATACTCCTTACATTTCTTTCATGTTGCTTCTTTTCCCCTCTATCCCACCCTTCCTTCGATTATATTTCTTGCTCCCTACGCTCTTGGCAGCTCCATTCCCAATGGCACATTCTGGAACCTGTAGCAACTTGAAAGTTCACGAGACAGATGCTATAAAAAGCAAGGTAAGAAACCAGGTCTGAATACAGTATCTATAATTGTCCAAGAAATCACCAAAGGGGAGTACCAGAAGGAAATAGGCATTGCCTGTAACCACAACTGCTAGAGAGAAACCAGAAGACATGGTTTTGGAGTCGTGCAGCCCCTTGTCTATCAGAAGAAAGAGCAGAGTCATCCAAAGTGGTGCTTTTGGAGTGAACACTTTTCTGGAGAGCTTCCTTCCAGCCATGGCGATGCTTGTGGCAACATCTGGGCCTTGCTTGGGGGCAGGTGGTAACTAATGCCCATTTGGAAGGGGGCCAGCGAGCGGAGGCTGTTGGCAGCATGGCCAGACCCGTGTTTGTGCTGGCAGCAGCTGTGGTACCATTTGCTTGTGCCTAGCGTCTCTGGCCAGTTCCCAATGCAAATATGGCAGCAGATCATTCTCATCTGTGAGCCAAGCCTGTTAGAACAGGGCTTCCCTGCTCTCTTCCATCTTTGTCTTCTGTTGCTCTGGAGTTGCTCTGGAGAATCCATGCAATTGCTATGATTGCAGATGTAAGTGTTAGTTTCCAGAGGCCTCCATAAAGCCACGTGAACTATAGGAGCCATAAATTACCTCTCTGAAAACATTAGATGGAGGTAAAATGATGGGCAACTTCTCAGATCTGTCAAAGTATGTGCAGCCTTTTAAACTCTTCTGATATCCATTGGGTAAGTTGCTAGGCATAACCTATTAATGTGAGGTAATAATTTCTAAGTGTATTAATAGGCTTAGCAATGTTAAGGTATGGGATAACCATTCCCCTCTTTTTTACCCTAAATTTGGCTGGACTATATCATTCTAAACAAAATAGCTGCTGGAATTCTTGTGTGTCATCTATACTTACAATTTCTCCCTTCATGGTGGCTTGTAAATGTATAGAAATAGCGAGAAATTATGACTGTGTATTTTGATTTTTTTTTACCACGCATTTCTTTGGTGCTACCTGTTGCCCTATATAGATGAGAAGGATAGTGACTGCCCATGAACTTCCAAGTTGCCCAGTGCTGGTGATGTCTTTGGTTATTGGTGCTGAATTTGGACATTTTCCTTCTTTCTAGTCCTGATGGAGACTGAAACCGACAGGGTGTATTGTCAAGGGTTTCTTCTTACAAAGCAGACCACAAACCATCTGTCAAAGACTTTTCAATTGCTAATTTAAAGGAGAGATGGGTCACCGCTAAAATAGCTCCTGCTAATTAAATTTGTCAAATAAAACTGTCCAAACCATTCCAGGCTTTGCTTGAAAATGTGCTTTAAGCAATTCCTGAAAAAATAGTCTGTGAAATAGATAAGATAACAAAAACAAATGAAATCCATCCATGTGAAATCTCAAGAGAACATAGGACTTTCCTCCACAAATCTCAGCAAAACTACTCTGCCGGCCTTGGAGCCTTCATAAACTTTTATAAAGGAACCCTTCTAAACATTAATTGATAATGCTTTGCTCATACCCTGGCATCCAGGATGGAATTGTTCTCTTATACCCAAATGAGATGTTTCCTGCAGAGACAAAGCATGCAGTGAAGAAAGTGGCAATTAGGTATGGAAGCCCATAATGGCAACAGTTGTAAGTGAAAGTTAGTCATGCAGTTGCAATGAGAATTGTTTACTTATTAAATTTTAAAATCTGACCTTAGCATTATTGTTACCATAATCTCCTAAATATGCAACAAAATTTTATTTGCTGTAAAATGCTTTCGTTGAGTTGGTTTGTGTGGAGCAACACTTACACATGCAGAAGTACATAACATTATTGTTGTCCTTGTGTTAGTTCATCATCAGATGTACATGGGATTGCATCAGAGGTTCTCTTTTGTCAGTCTGTCTGGTTTACAAGTAATATTATGGATACTAAATCAAAAGAATTACGGGCATCGATTACTCCAGAGAGCATATGTACTTCAAATGCTGCTCTTCAACAGATCACTTCCCACTTTATCTCCTTTGACCACTAATTGCAGAGAGCAATTCTGCTGGGCAAGAATTATTTAGAAAAGATTACACGCATATGACTTTGATTAATTTTTTAATGCTACGTAGGCAAGAACATTAAACTCTGCAGGAGGTTGCTGTGCTTGTAATCACAGCTTGAAATGCATTTAGTGTAGCAGGTGACACCGTGTATCACAAATATCAAATGCACAATATTCTTTTTGTACTTGACTGAGACTAATGAAATCTTTGAAAATGCCGTGAGGCATATTCTGGTAGCAACACGTTTGCCTTGGAACTGCAAGTCTGCAGAGCTTTCATACGCACATCTTATGTCAAGTCCTTCTGTCATGAAAAGTGGGTACCCGTGGCTGTGCGTAAGCGTAAGTGTGTGCGTGCGTGCATGCATATGCTGGAGGGAAATGTCAGTTCTGCCCTTTCCTTAGTTTTTGTAAGGCTGAGATAAACTCTCATGATCTCCTGCTGTTTCCTGTGAGTAGACTGTCAGAGGAAAGATATTTATTCAATGCCAAATATAATTTCATTTTTATGTCCTTAAGGATGCGTTTGTTGTTAAATTTTAAGGATGAGTTTTATCATCCACCAGAGCTAAAATTTTAGCTAGTATAAATGAGATTAGAGCTTCTGAGATCTGTGGAGTTGCAGAGCAACAGATCCACAGCTCTTCTTGTGGATATAATGATGGAAAACTTACATTACATGCTAGAAAAAGAGTAATAGCAAGAGAAAGGAAGAAAAAAGAGCAGGGGGGAAGAGAGGAGTTTTTCTCCTAAGAGGAAAAGATGTTGAACTTTTTTTTTTTTTTTTTTTTTTTTTTTTTTTTTTTTTTTGGAAGGATGAAGAAATATTTAAATAATAGTGACTAGCTGATCCGAAGAAAAAGGAAAAAATAAAGCTGGGGGAGCCCATCCTTGTTCAGTAACTGGCTGAGATAAGCAGAGAATAAGCATCTGGTTCTGATATAATAGAGAGGGTCATACTGGGAAGTTTTGATTCAGATTATCCAAAGTACAAACATAGCTCAACTTCCACCTGCACCATCAGCTATGCAGCTCGTTAGGGTGGTGACAAACGTGAAAAGCCTGTCATGCAGAAATCAGAGGAAGTTGGGTTTTGTTGCAAGGCACAGAGAGGTGGGTACAGCCGATGTGATTCACTGAAGCTCAGAATTCCTCTGGCTTGCCTGAAATCCAATTGCCAGGTGAATCTAAACAAATGAGTCTTTGAAGAGTTATTAAATACTGAAAGAGTGTAATGTTGTTTCCTCTGTCAAATAGGAACTTGTGATGAATTCTGTTTTGAGATTGAAAGTAGAGCTGAGAAAAGTTCTATGATGTTTTGTTTGAAATGGCCAACCTGTAGTAACCAGGATACATTTTTGTAAGGACACATCAAATGAAACTTTCCATTAAAACTGTGAAAACATACAAATTTCAAAGCCCTTGAATGTTTCAATTAATCATTGCTAAAATGTAAAAATCACTGATTTTCCAAATTAAAACAGCTTCCATCTTGAAAAGTCGGGTATTTCAAGAGGTGGCTAGAACCTGAAACTCAGCAATGATTGTTGTTTTTAAGTTGTCCAGTGCTGTCATTTTGTTTGAGTCATCTGTTGATTAAAACCTTTAAGAGCTTATGGTGTCACCTGATTTGTGACAGGAACATTTTTATTCATGTAGAAGCTTGTGCATCATGGGATTACTTCTTCCTCTATTGCTGTAATGATTAGCTCATCTGTTAACTGAAAAGCAGGGCTTGCCCCATCAGTCAAGAGTTTATGATATGGCAAAGTTCTCCTAGTAGTTCTCATGCACCTGCCTTCTTTTTTATTGGATTAGAGAAAAGGTAGAAGGCTCTGTTACACATGCAAGCAACTTGCCTCCTAGGCATTAAACAAAAGCAATAAAGTTTAGAGGCATTGGACTGGTTTCACTGCTAACTTATTCCCTCTGATCTAATGGCAGGTCCTCTGTGTAGCAGGTAGCACTGGGAAATATGCTCTCTTCTAAGAGCGTACAGAGAGACAGCTACATTTCTGAGCATTTAGCCTTGACCTGTCCCATTCCTGGTTATATAATTGAATAAGAAATTGCAAGGAGGCAGTACTTAGCCTTGAGTTCATTTTTGATGGACCGGCCTCCCCGTTCCTTTGATGATGTTTCCATATTTCTGTGGCCAGCATTCGTACCCTTGGTTTGAAGCAATTGCCTTGTTACCATGCCCTGATGAGCCTTTCCTGTTGCCATTGTAGCCAGGAAAGCTGGAAATTGCAAGTGCTGCAGGTGGTGAGCAGCAGGGTTTGATTAATCCAAATTCCAATTTCGCATTATTGAAAAAAGATGGGACGAGAGGAATGCTCTGCAGCTGAGTGTCAAACATAGTTAGAAATATTGCAGCCATGGGGATGATGATGTGGGTCATGCAGTAATTATTTTGAGCCAGGAATATAAAGTGAGACCATACCAGAGATTTGTCAGAGGGCATTGCTTTAACTCATGCTTATATAAGAGCTCAGTGAGAAGGCTAAGCTGCAAGACAAGTGGCTTTTTGTCCTCTGTTTTATTAAAAATGTGATTTTCATCAAAACTATGCTGGACTAAAGGCTCTTAATACACAGAACTGACACGAATTTGGTGCACAGCTCTGTATCAGATCGTGCAGTCTTCATACAAGCAGAAAAACACTCTCCTGCTGGCCATGAATTACAGCCTTGAAGTGAAAATAGTACCCAAATGTAACTGTGACCTTCAGAAATAACAATGGCAGCATCATCCTTTTCCTTATTTCCACCTGCTACAGATTCACTAAGCTTGGGGCTTTGGTTTGCATTTTTTGGCTATGGCAGTTTAATCCCAGATTTCCTGTTCTTCTAGATCCATCTCTGTTGCTGCTGTCGTACCTTCTCAAGAAAAGTAGGGTTTTGTTAGTGCCATTTCACAGGTGGCTGAGAGGAGAGTGTGCTTTATTTCAAGAGGGAGCAAAATATTCAACATGCCTGTGAAATAGAGGAAAAACATTTTATTTTTTGATCTGTAGATTCCATGAATTTTCTCATTTCTGTGGGTAGGAAGAAAATGGCAGAAATAGGCACCAAATGACACTGTTCTGTCAAGAAATTGATGGGACTGACATCCTGTTATCAAATTGCTTCGGATTTGAAACTTACAGATTTGCTGTGGAAACATCCGTGCATTTGGGACGTGTAACGTTGGCCTCAAATTGTCTGAGGGAACCTTGAAATTGTTTTAAAATGCACTCTTTTATAAAACCTTTCCTGTCTACCATCCTCAGGGTAATTCTCTCAAACTGAAATGTAATGCTTCTTGCAAAGCAGTTCAAGGCATGCAAACAAAAGCTTGCAAAACATCGTACACTGCCAGAGCCCTCTTTGAAGAGGCCACAGTTCGGTATAGTGCTTACAAGTCATGCTGAATTCAAGCACGAGCCAGGTTGGTGTAGCCTCAGTTGCCAAGGCTGAGTGCTCCAGGTTTGATTTTTGGTCTCTGTCAAGCAGAGTCTTGCAGACAGTGACAGTGTGAGGGGCAGGGTGCCTTTGGGGGGCTGTTCATGGCAATTGGTCTGAAGCAGGCTACCTTTTGTTGGGATGGGATAGGGCTGACCTTCTGGTTTTAAGCCATGTTTGAATGGGCCTGAAGGTGGGTCATGTCTGGCAAAGACTCAGTTGGTGTGGTTTTACTCCACGTGGTCAGCACTGGGATTCTTCCTGTGGCATTTTCCTTGCAATAAACACATAGCAAGTAAGCAAGTAAATTGTGCCAATAAATACAAAGAGGCTTGGGAATGCTGGGCAGCTTCAGGCTTCATCACAGCAGTGTGGGGAGCAGAAGAAGCTGTTTTGCAGGGATGTTTTCTCTGGGTTGGCCTGGGTCTCCTTGTGTTTCTTGGCAGCATGCTTGGCAAAGGTATTACACACTACTAGTTGGCTCCTCTCCTCTAAGCTGTCCGGCTTCCGATAGCAGATTCCCCTCATGCTCATCCATTGCTATGCTGCCATCTCTGCTGACTTTCATTGAGGCCTTGGAATGTGTTCAGAGAAGGGCAATGAAGCTGTGAGTGCTCTGGAGCACAAGTCTTATGGGGAACTGCTGAGGGAGCTGGGATTGTTCAGTCTGAAGATGAGGAGGCTCAGGGCAGACCTTACTGCTCTCTACAACTGCCTGAAGGGAGGGCTGTGGTGAGGTGGGGGTTGGTCTCTTCTCCCACGTAGCAGTGATAGGGTGAGAGGGAATGCATTAAATTCTACCAGGTTGGATATTTGGAAGCATTTATTTTCAGAAAGAGCAGTGAGACAGTGGCACAGACTGCCCAGGGAGGTGGTGATGTCACTGTCTCTGGAGGTGTTCAAGAAATGTGCAGATGTGGCATTGAGTAACATGGTTAGTAAGCATGGCGGGGATGGGCTGATGGTTGGACGAGATGATCTTAGAGGTCTTTTCCAACCTTAATGATTCTAAAATTCTATGTCTGGGGCATGAAATGGTGCTGATTAGATACAATTTCCTATTTCCTTTAGGGCTTCTGTTCAGCTGCAACTGCTCATCAACTGTCTCAGTCAGGCATCAGGTTGTGTACTTGTGTGTAATCACAGCACAGAGCAGCAGCCAGCTTTCAATGTATGATTTTAAACAGATTATGTTTGTTTGTTTTTTTGTAGCTCCTTTTACCATTAAATAGTTTTGCAGGTACACGTTCTGTTTGGAACTATACTCTGAGGAGGAGAAGCTTTAAAGTGGCAATATTTTACTTACTGTGTAGCATCTTTTATGGACATTTACCCTCCTTCTTTCAAGGAAGGCAATCCCTTCCTCTTCTTCTACAGCCCATATTCAGTACTAAAGCAGCAGTTTATTTAGGACAGGGATGTTGCAGAGTGACTGCTGTTAACGAGAAAATTTAAACTCACGTTGCTTTGCATGTGCACAGAAAGAGTGTCACACTTCTGCAGATTAACATCATGTTGGTATTTCTAGCAGTCTGCAGGTACATCTCAGTGACCTTAAAGTTCCTGTCACACAGGATTCATTTTCCTCCTCAGCAGTGGAATTTCTAGAACAAGAGAGGAGAAACAAAGCAATACCTGTTAGGTGGGGACAACAAGCAGATGCCTGTATCCACAGGTGTTCCGAAGTGCTCTGCCTGTGTCTGGGCCAGCTGGATGTGCTGCTGACCCACCCAGGCCATTGGCTCTGCTGCATCGCTTGCACTGCCACAGTGTGTCCCCTCATGGGATGTGCTGAGCCTCAGCTACACCTTTCCTATCCAAACAGCTCATTTTTCTCTGTCATTGATTACAGTGACCCTCATGTGTCAGGGAGTGAGCATATGAATTGATGCTGGCAGGGAGTGTGGGATAAGCAAACGAAGAAGGGCAGGGGCTAATCTCTTACTGAGTACATCCGTAGTCAAAAGAGGAAGATAAATCAATCCTCTGTCAGTAGGTATCAAGGAATAAGCCAGGGCTCTTAATTCATAAACATGGATGTACATCAATTAGGAGTCCTGCCATCTTCACACACAGCTGTCCCACAGAATATGGAGAGGGCAGGAATCAATGATTGGCAAATATACTCCACAAGAAACACACTTGCTGTCTTAAAGTGAATGTCTTCACTCTTCTGTCTTGTAAAAGCTGATATAAGCCTGGAAGAGTGCCATGAGATCTCTCATTTAGTGGAATTTTCCACTCAGTTTATATACATATGCATGCTATGTGCTGCTGGGATGCTGGTAGAATGGCTGCAGGTACTATAGGAAAAGTAGCTTTCCTCAATGGTTTGAAAGGTAGGAGAAAATGAAGGGGAGAATATTGAGAAATGGCTTATAAAACCTGGCTATTGAAAAAGCAGTAAAATAGCATTAATCCTGGGAATGAATGCCAGGGCTTCACAAACGGCTTATTATCTGAGGCATCGCTGATCACATTGAGATGGTGATTTTGTATTCTTATTTATTTCAATTTCTGCAGTTACTAGCACTGATATAATACTTTTTAAAAACAAACAGGCAAGCATTTTTGGCGCTGTCAGCATAGAACAGCACTTGAACCTCATTTTTCTCTGTGCCAGCCAATGTCAGATAGCCAGCCTAGGGCAAAAGAAGGCACTTGAATGTGCTGGGGCAAGGTGAGCACTATGGGAGGAACTGATTGTGAGTTCCCTACTAACCAAGTCTTGTGTAAAACCTTGAGCTGCAAAAACAAACGCTGGCAACACTGCAGCACACTTGAAATCTTGTGACAGTGAGCCAGGGACCACTGAGGAAAAAAGAGAAGGGAACAGGGAAACTCAAGGGATATACTTGAAAAGTATTAAGGAATTATCCTCCAAAAAGGCGAGAGGGTCAGCTGTGCAGCTGAAGTGTCTCTGTACCAACACACACAGTTTGGGAAACAAACAGGAGCTGGAAGCCACTGTGCTGCTACAAAACCATGATGTAGTTGCCATCACTGAAACCTGGTGGGATGATTTCCATGACTGGAGTGTGGTTATCAATGGCTGCAAGCTGTTCAGAATGGGCAGATGAGGAACGACAGGAGGTGTTGCCCTGTAAATCAAGAAAGGAGTAGAGTGTGAAGACTATCCCTGAAGAATGGCCATGAGCAAGTCAAAAACCTACGGGTGAGAGTTAGAGATGGAGGCAACACAGGGAGCCTTGTGGTTGGTGTCTACTACAGGCTGCCTGATCGAGTGCAGCCTGTTGATGAAGGCTTCTTCCTCCAGCTGCAAGAAGCATCAGGATTGCAGGTCTCATCCTGCTAAGGGACTTCAGCCACCCTGACATCAGCTGGAAAAGTATCTTGATGACCTGTAGGCAATCCAGGAGGATAACTTTTTGAGCCAAATAATAGATAGCTGCACCAGGGACTTGTTGCTCACTAATGCAAGTGAGGTGATTGGTGACATCAGGATTGGAGACTGCCTACGCTATAGTGATCATGCAATGGTGGAACTCACAGTCCTGAGGCACAAAGAATAAAATAAGGATGCTAAACTTTAAAAAGCCAAATGCCATTTCTACAGGGAGTTAGTCAACAAATCCCCCTGGGAAACTGTCCTCAGGGACAAGGGAGGGGAGCAGAGATGGCAGATCTTTAAGGAAGAGCACTCAAGCTCTCCATCTTCAGGGGTAGGAAGTCAGGAAAGGAAGGAAAGAAATCGGCATGACTGAACCAGGACCTACTGGTCAAACTGAAGAGTAAGAAGAAACTGCACAGGCAGTGGAAGTAGGCACAGGTATCCTGGGAGGAGAAGCCTCATAATTACATAGCTGGTTAACTAATATCAGCATCCAGGCTCCTCTAGGACCCTGCTTACATTTCTAACTCGAATTATTTCCTAGCTTGCTACTTTGGGAAGCAGTAATAAAAAAAGTTATACTTGTCAAGTGATGTATCTGCTTTGTTGTGTTCGAAATTTGACACAAGAAGGCAATTTAAAACCTGAATTTTTTAAGCCAAGTCACTAAAGCTACCTTGCATACAGGAAAGAAAGACAACGGAATGGAACTCAGCCCTCCTGTCTCCTACTGATGTCAACTTCACGTCTGCAGTAAGCTATTACATTCCTTCTGAAGGTCAGATCAACTAGAAAAGCAAAAGCAAAGTTTCCTAAGTGAAGTTTCCCAGTCTGTGTCTGGGAGCCCCAGCTTACACTTCCACATTGCTGTAGATTAAAAAAAAAAAAAGTTGTGCTTTTTCCTTACTGTTCCCCTTATCTTTTTCAGTGCAGTATTTCATTTCAGTTCATTTTTTGTAACTTCCTTACCAAAAGCTGAAGATACTACAGATTGCAAACAACAAAATCTCCTGCTGAGAACCAGTTCTGCATACCGACTGTTGTACATATGTGAAGATTTTAAAAAATGAGGTTGATCTACAACTTCTGAGATACAAAAAGGAAAAGAAGGAAAATGTATTCTTTTACTTATTTTCTATCATATCCTCTTTATTATTCCTTATGGATAGAGAAAGAGTATTTGGGATCGTATGCTACTTAGGGTCAGGAATCTTCTTAATAGGAAAACTGAAATCTTCCTGCAATTCTAGGAAACGAAAGCAAGGCTCCAATTAATAACCTATACCTACATCTACACATATTTTTGAGATTTATATATAATCTACAGATCTAACTTACACACTATAGAGATATATATTGTTATGGGTCTATATAAGACATAAGACAGGCTGTGAAAATGTTACAAATTGGCAATGCTTAAAATTCATGCTTGCACCTAGAAATGATAAAAAATAAATATTGTTCTGATCTAGAAGAATCAGCCTGGTAAGGAAGTATTCCTTACATTCAGTCCTTTTCAAGCAGTTCTTTAATTAAGCACTTTGTATTGCAGTAGAGCCTTCAGCTCTCTATGAAGTGCCTATAATTCTAACGCCATTTTCAAGGTCTACAGCTTGCACTGTTAATAGGTGTTAGAGAAGTGTAATATATAGTAGTACAGACACATAAGTAATAGGGCAGGTATTTTAGAAGCACAGACGAGCCACAGGAAGATTAATGGAATTTGACAACGTGACAGAGAAGCTGGTGCACAACTACATCTATCTGTAAGCTTTTTGTTATGCATTGCTGTGAAGGAAACAATATAATAATCCTTTCATCAGTGTAATTTGGTAACAATTTGCACAACATGATAACATGTCTTCTTAATTCAAAGACATTTGACAGAGACATCTTGACATTTTCATTAAGGAAGCTGCCAGGATTAATCTGGAAGAGAACAAGAATCTTATTGGAAAGTGCCTACTTATCCTCAGTAATCTAATAATCTGCACTAGTAGGGTCAAGTCATTTTTTATGATACAGCCTTTAATCATCTATCAATTACAACTTTTAATTACAGCCAAGCTGCTGAGATATATCGAGATCTTGCCATGATGAAATGAATGGCTGTAGCACTGCTCTGAGTAGTGCTCTATTGCCAGGGACAGCAGTTCCCCTCCACCACTGCTCCTACACTGACATGGCTGTGAAATGACGCTGAGCTCCTGACACATAATGCTAAATATCTGGTTATGTCATTACGTTTATGCATGACAAACTGAATGAAGATGATGGGAAAAGTTTTCACTGTGGTATTTATAACCATTTATTGTCATCCATTAACATTGCTAGCTAGCTAGCTGTATTTACAGCCGTAAATGTATATAGACAAAAATAGATAGCATTTGTCTACATGAATATGAACATCTGCATAGACAAGGAAATTTTTTTCATGTCAATGACTCTGGAACCAAGAGGCTCTGCTGCAGGGAGAAGGGAACACCTTATCCAGGAGCCACAAAGGTCTGCTGAGGGCAGGGCATTGTGCTTCACCTCCCTCAGCAGCACGATCCAGGTCACAGTGTTCATCACTGGCACTGTGTGGGGTGGATAAATAAAGGTACACAGCATTGATACCCCAAAAGTCAAACTGTCATAGCTCACTCACTACCCTGAGAAACAGAAATTCATCCTTGATTTCATAAAACGTAATTTGCTGTGTTCCCTAAAGGCCCCTGTGTCTTGTTGCTCCTTGGTGGCCCTATTTTTCTATTGATTCTGTGGCATTAGAGGGCTTCAATGTCAAGAGCACAGCAATAGTTTTACTGATTCTACAGGCTCGTAATGCAAGAGGCCAGCTGCTCATAAAGAAAACAGTGAAACAAATCCCCATGTACTTTACATCAAGTGAAAACTTCATTTTCCACTTTCTCTAAGTGTAGGACACTTCAATCTAAAACAAAGACGCATTGAATGACCCTACCAACAAGATCAGGGTAATTTAGAGAAAAAAATTAATCTGCCAAGCGTGTGTGGGGGGGTTTTTTTTGGTCATTTGACATCACTGTAGTCTCTTTTCATCTTCAATTCTTTCTCCTCTTTGTTATTTTCTATAAAGAGTTTTATTTAGAGGAGGAGATAGATAGAGGAGTTTATGGCTCCATTATTCAGTGGTGGATTTTCATGCTGGGGCAAAAAGGACAAGAAGGATTCTGATGGCAGAGCAAAATGAATTAAAGATCAGAAAATTTGCTAGATTTGGCTGAGAGCTTATGAACGAATTTGCATACTTCTGATTTTAATGTCAGTGACTTGTTTCCTGCTCTGCTGCTGTAGGTTTTTTTAATTTTTGTTTTCAAATTCAATCACTTGTGTATTCATTTTCACACTTTTGGAGACAGCGTCCCTGTGAGATCTAATTTAAGGAGTATATTTCCTCTTTGGAAAATAAGAGATTATTTCAAAAAGAAAAAGAAAAAATCAAGAACAACAGCCTCTTTGAAATAACGTACTGTGAACAGCATTTATTTCCTAGGGCTTCTGAGGAGGGGTTAATGGCTTTACAGGAGATTTGCAGAATACATTTCTCAGACTCCCACAAGGCTGTGCAAAAGGCCAGAAGAAGCACTGCAGCACTGCTCAAACTTGTTTAAGTGGACCTGATTCTCAAGGGGTAGCACTATGTTTCAGCCAGGTGAAGGTGGTTTTACTCTTCCACCTCCACCAGAGCACCTGAGTACATTTTCAATATATATATATATGATGTCTCCTTCTTTCTTACAGCCTCCCTTTAGATACTGAAAGACTGCTATTTGGTCACCTCAGAGCCTTCTCTTCTCCAGGCTGAGCAGCCCCAGCTCTCTCAGCCTGTCCTCACAGGAGAGGTGTTCAGTCCCTTGGGTCGTTTTTGTGGCTCTCCTCTGGATGCTCTGCAACAGGTCCACGTCTCTCCTGTACTGAGGTTCCCAGCTTGGTTCTCCCCTTCTTTCCTGGGCTAAAGCAACCCAACCCCATTGTAACTAACACAACAGTGCTGCCACAGAGGGCAAACTTCTTTCCTTCTGAAACTAGTATTTTTTGCCAGGTGACACTTTCCTCCTTCTCCAGCAGCTGGATCACCTGTGAAGTGCTGCATACCTTGAGCACAAGAAGTACAAACAACTGCTGACAGCACAGGAAGACCTGTCCAGAAAGCCCCAGAATCTGAAGGTATAAAATATGTTGCACCTGAGTCAGGAGGAAAAAAAACCATGATTCACAATGCTGATCTTGAACAGGGGAGCCTCTTCTGCTCTGTTGAGAATACGCCTCAGAGAAAGTGCTTCTTTGTACCACTGGAAATTAAATTCATGAAAAAATGTATGTGTTTCTGATAGCTGAAAGCACTCCATCTCTGGAAAGGGAATGGAAGGAAATGACTTTTCAGTTATTTGACCTCGGTGGGACTCTGAGGGCTTCAGGCTACTTCTTAATCCACACGGCAAAAACTTTTGTCAAAATACAAGAGAAATTCCCATTGGGGTCAGATTTTTACAAGGGCATTTCTGGCAAAGCCAGCAACAAAGGCTTTTCTGAGCTTCATAGGAAACTTTGGATGATGGCACTTCCCTTTCTATATCAGTTTAGTCTGCTGGTTGGCCTAAAATCTTTGGGATTGTGGTCTGCCATGCCTCAGCTCTCCTGGCAGTATCGTAAAACCCAGCAAAATTTAGGGTACCCCGTGTATACATGAGGATTGGTTGTGCAATGTCTTATTTTAGGGCCAATAAATTATTTTCTGACAGCTCCTGGGAGGAGATTCACACTCAAAAGTTATTCTGGAAGAGATGATTTTTGCAGAGCTGGGAACACTGATTCACTGCCACCTCACTCACTCCTCTCAGCGTCTGGTACGTGATGCAGAAGTGAGGTAGAAAGAAGGCAGTGATGTCTTACTTTTGCTGTGATAAAAAACTTTTGCTGGTTTGTGACTTGGCTCTTTTCCTGTACGTTTCCATCATGAGATGAGAGACTGCAGCTAGAGAATTGCAAATAACTGGCTGCTGGTACATAAAATAGAAAGGCAAAATTTCACTTTGCTTTCTTACAGACAGTTGTGTAAAATACTGAGACATGCAGTCCTCAAGGAACAGAAAGATGAGACATGGCCTTCTTGTACTAAATCTTGCATAGTTAGATTTACAAATGTCACCACGAAACAAGATGAGTTCAGACACTTATACAAAGCTACACCTCCAAAGAAGAGCTCCTTTTCTCACTTTGATTTTCCTGTAAATGTTATATCTCAGCTCCACTGCTAAATGCTTTCCATTTGCTGGTGGAAATGCTCCAAATTTTTTCCTTGCATCTTGCTGTCCCATTGCTAAGGGTGCTGCCCTTCGAAGTAACTCTGCTGAAATGAATGCAGTGACTTTGGGAGGCAGCAGTGTTTACAGCAAAGGGAATGTGAGAAACTGCATTCTTCGGGCAGCTGAAGAAGGAAAAGCAATTTTAAAGAGCTGTTTGGAATGGCTGATGCTTTTATCTTGCACAAATGAATTATTATTTTTACATCTATGTACGAAGAAACCAATTTTAATCTGTCTGTGACTACAGGAATGCAATTTTCTGGTGATAGTTAGAAATATGCTTAATAATACTGGGAACAGAAGCAGCATTCTAACCACAAATGGAAAAGGGATCAAACCTGTAATGTGATGAATTCCTAAAAAATACCCTCAGTGATGTCTTGCAATGGAAAACTGCATCTCCTGGGTTTGTTTTTCATACAAAAAGATGGGCTTAAATACATATCATTTATTCACAAGGGTTACTTTGCAGTGCAACATTTCTATAAAATATACTCACTCAAAAATTATGACCTGTCATAGAAAAACAGAAATCCAGCAGGAACATACTTTTCTGTATCTATTTTAAAACTAAGGGACTTTTAAATTTTTCCAAACAATACAGAAAAGTGTATGTATGTATGTATGTAAAGAAGCTACTAAGAAGCTTCTGAGATGTTGCATTTGGAAATGTGGTTCCCGGTAGCTGTGCATTTAAGGTCAGAGATCTTTCTGTGGAGTGAGTCAGTTGTATCACCAAACTAAATCTTAC